>NC_092828.1:49102457-49405374 GCF_039878825.1 Excalfactoria chinensis
GCATTACTGAGAAGCACTGGCTCTGCAATGACAGCCCCTGGGGACTTTGGTTATGGAATTGTAGAACGCTGCCAATCTTATTTCAACCTTTGTGAAAGTGCGGGGGTGGATGCTGCTCACTACATTAGAGTAAAACAGAACACTGATGTTGGGCTGATGCTGCTCACAGCTACTTCTGCTGAATCTTTCCTGCTCCGTGTGCTCTACGAGCAGTTGCTGTGGTCAGGTCAGGAAGGCAAGGTTAACATGACCAGATTTCATTGAAGTCTTAGCTTCTTTAGACTGCAGTCAGGAAGAGGGAACAGCCACACCTCAATAATTTGTTCTGTGAAAAAGGAGAACTGGGAAGTGAACATGGGGACTACCCAACCCATTTATGAGCATCACAAAAAATCTGCTGGAAGCAGGCAGGGAAGCCCTTTGCAGAACCTAAAAAGCAGTAGCTAATCCAATCCATTCTTACCATCGCACTCCAAGATTGTACTAATCTGAACAGAACACAGGGCTGCTGCTTAAGGGGCAAGTGCAATAAGAGAAATTATTTCAAAATTCCCAGACTTCTTAGACATTTGGCGTATGACACTAGAATTAGCAAGAAATCCATGCAGGACAAGAGAGCGAGAGGCTATAGGTGGAGAGCATCTCCTATATATCCCCTCTACAGTGGAAGCCTCGGCTTTGCACTGCCAGTTGGAGAGAGTGCATCACACTTCTTCACGGTGCCTTATCAAGTTTTATGCTGTCAAAATAACAGCTTCTACAAAAGTAACATTTGCCTGCATATCTTCAGGCGTTCATCTCTTTAAAAAATTGACGCAAAGCTCATAATCCTAACACGACAAAATGTTGCTAACAGTTTGTTTCATTTTACACAGCAGGTACTGTTCAATTAGAGTATACTTTCTGCCACAGCACATATTTTATCGTATCTGAACCTGTATAAATATTTGTAAGCATATTTACTCAGTATTTTCTCTATTGCTTAGAGGTTTCTATATTTGCCAGTCATTTTAATTTAAAACCCTCTTAATTAGAGACTGGTTGTCAAATAGATGTTCTTAGATTACAGTGGAGACAGAGGGCGTAACAGGAGCATAGCAACTAGCATCAGTAGTAAGACTTACGTTAATAGGAGAAAAATGTAGTGTTTTAAATGATCAGTGAGAAGAAATAATGCATCATCAAAGCTTTGCATTCATCTAACAGCAACAGGGGGCACTCACTTTTGACTCTGAGAGCCAGAATTCTGTCTAATTATTAAGAAATTCCCCTACACTGTACTGAGCACAAAGCCTTAGGAAGAGCTTTTAATAACATCTTAGTGAAGTGGGTGTTCAAAACTAGCTTTCTATTTCTCTGAGGTGCACAGAAACATCCCCATTTCTGTCACTGACTGGCAGCCTGGAAAGAACCAGTTCCCACAAAGCAAAGCAACAAAAGCTTGATTTTGTGCTGTGAAAAATGGCGTTGAGCAAAACATTAACTACTTTCTGAAGCAAAAAGGCTACACTACCAACCTGTTCAAATATGTTCTGCAGCTCAAATGAGAAGTTTTAATTGGTTTCAAGATTCTCATAGGGAACACAGAGTATCACTATGGGTGGTTTACATCATGATTCCTGTATCATCCAAACACCTTACAAACATTTGCATTCTCTAAGGCAAAGTGAGCACTACCTAGCATTTTCATGCCTTCTTTCAGTAGCAGCTCAGGTTGCGTTTAGATAAGGGTAAAAATAATTTTTAATCAAGCACAGCCCTTTCCTTAACACTGCACTGTGCACAAGTCACACTTCACAGCGCAGGCGAGATATGTACAACGTACACTACATTGTGGCAGACACAGATAGCCGAGACGCTAGGGAATTTCAAGCCAATAGGACTCAAGATGCAGTAAAATGTAAGAGTGACAGGATTCATTTAGCCTTAAAACAAAAGTTCAAAAGATCATTGCTATCAGTAAGTGCAAGAGGAAAAGGAGGAAGGGTTGATGGCACTCAGTACAAAGAGCTAAAAGAACAATGCTAGCATACACAGGAATGTATAAAACCATCAATTTAGCATGGAAATAGGAAGTTTTCTAGCCATAAAAGAGTGAAACTGATCAGAGCTGTGAGGTCAGCGTATCCATCTGTTCTGCTGGAGCACAATAAATTTATTACAGGATCACCTAACACAGTTCTGCAAGGATAGCTTCTGGGTCCGATCCCCTGCCGTGTCTGTAACACTAAACACAGACAGGGCCAGGGACTGACCGTTGGCCCTAAGGCCAACTGGCATATGCTAGTTCATGTTCATCTTACCCAGGTGTCCATCAGCACTACATAGAACTTGGTCCTGGGTTTCCACACAGCTCCACATCTCAAGAGTCCCAGGGCAGCACAGATTTATTTAGTATGTTTCAGTTCAAACTGCATAAAGAAGTAAGATGACTTTTTTGCAGCCCACTGCAGTGGTACTTCCACAGCATGAAACAGAGTATGCATTGCATATCCCCCAGTATGGCCTGAGGGAGGGAGGAAGGTTAAGCATACTGTCTCAGCAGGCTTTGCACAATAGGAAGAGTTTTCTTACAGCCCTTTTTCCACCCTGCACTCTGGAGCAGCCACTGAGGGAGCCACTCAGAGCAACACCCAGGCTTTGTTCTGGAGACAGCCCTCTGGAGTGGTCCAAAACAGAGGAAAAGTGAGCTGATGTTTATGCTAAACTAATGGAGCACTTAAAACAATGAGGTCAACACTAAAATCCAACCTCAGCCCTTTTCTGTAGCAGTGCAGATGCATAAAATAGCTCTAGCAGACATCTTATAGGTTAGTGTGGTGGTATGTGCACAGTTACCATCTTTACACAATAAACAACACCCCAGCTCTAGTGGAGTCAGCACCAACATTGCCACGATAAGCTCACAGTGCACACAGTAAGACTGTACTATCCTTTAACAAGATAGTCAAGAAAAATCAAACTAAAAAGTTCAATTTACACAAATGCAGTGATAATTAGCGAAAGCAGTAAGGAAAACATGACAGTTTAATGAGATTTTAGCAGCAATTCTAAGTGTTGCTTTGAATCCACCAGAATTTTTTAAAGCAGATTTTATTTCTTATACATACTTGCCTGGTCTGTCAACTGTGCTATCAAGATTAATAAGAGACCGCTAGATTTTAAATGATCTGTGAATTACAAAACAGGTCGTTAATTCGTCACAGTAGACACTCTGTTACAAAGCTGTGATGTTTTTTAACGAGGTGAAGACTGAGATTCTTTGGAGGAAAGGCACAAGTTGGACCAACTCCTAGAAATGAACTCATCTCTCCAGGCTTTCAAGACTGATAAGTGCATTTTTTAAACCACCGTGTATTAACTTTGTACTTGCTAAAAAAGAAACATTCCACAGCTTTTGCAGCCAGCGTTAACTAAAAATAAAATTTTAAAGACACTCATGTTTTATTGTATAAAACATTTTCACAAATCCCATACAGTTTTTTAGTCTAAATCGATGAGTTTTATATTTGAGAGGCCTATTTCTGCATCTCTCCTGGAACGTGCTTAAGTCCCAACGACCACACACGCTGATCATCGTTCAGAACTGAGAACTTACAGCAAGCATAACGACTCAACCAAAATCGATATTCTCTTTTCAGCTTTATCTTTAATCAATGGGCTAATGTTTGTTTCCACACCCTATAAATAAAAAGCAGTCGTACCATGGTGAACCATTGTAGTATCTTCATTATATGTAAAACCAGAGCTTCTGTGCTTTAGAGCAGATGTTAAAATTTGGCATGAGCACTTTGGATGAGCACAAGAAGTTTCCAAGCTAACGCAAGTCCTATTTCTGTATCACATCAATTTTTAGAAGTCACAAACTAGAAAACAGATTTCTTGGACAGAAATAAATACTTCTTATTGGAGGGGCCAGTATCTTTATAAAAACCAAACTCTGGTGCTCGTTTCCCCTCACCTATGCAAGGGAGAAATTCTCAAGGGTTCTCATATGGCTTTGTGGCTCTTCCCCTGTCCACTCCTGAACCCAGGAGGGGCTAAGATGAAGCACAAAATGAAGGAGCTACCCATTTTTCCTGCTCCCACAGCTCCTGCTGCACTGGTCTCACCCCACAGAGATTCAACAGGAGGTGGGGTGGAAGTAAAAGCATGAAGAGGGATTGAAGACAGCACACACTCCCCCCTTCTTTGTTAGGCTTAACCACAGTTCATCCCCAACATCAGCTACTGAAATCTGCAAGGCAACTCTCAATACTATTTCCATGCCCAACAACAGTCAGTCCTCATGGAGTGAAGCCTCAGGCAGCTCAGAGAACTATCCTCTTTGGTTCCTGCAAATCACGCATGGCCCAAAGGTCTAACTGTGCAGCCCTGTTTGATAGATGTGCCAATAATCACAGAGGACCCTTCAAAGCAGGCTTGCAGAAGGCCAAACTAAGCCTGCTGTGAAGATACAATCCAAAGATGCACTCAGCTTTATTTACCATGAAACTGTCTTTGCCCCTCATTCATTCTCTCCATTTAGTAAAGGTGAATCAAATCACAGGTTGAAATAAACAGTGAAAGACAGTTTACTTGTAGCAGTGAGAATCTACTATGACACGAAATGAAAAGAAGCATGGAATGACAGCATGTGATCATACACTTATGACAAAATTCAACTTTATGAGTCATAACATGTATTGTCTATGCTACAAACACCTGAATATTGGGATTTCTCACAATCACTGCAGTTTTAATACCAGTTAAAATAATAGGTATTAGACTAATTATTTATTTTGCACATACGTGCTTTCAGTAATTTCCATGGAGATAAACACACCAAAACAGCAATCATTTGCATACACTGTGTGCTGATAAGCTGCATTATATCTGCAAGACTTCATTACACAGTCCATAATGGCTAACCATTTATAAACACACTTCATAAGGAAGTCAGCCCTTCACGAATACTTTTAATTTACTTTCAGAGCTGTGATTTTTATTTTGATATATCATGTACGAGTGCATGAATAGAGACGGAAGAGTGGAAGAAAAGTGACTTAAGTTTTACGAAAGTGACCATTCCTGTACAGCAATGTGTGTAGTCTGACTGGTCAGCTACAAGTAGCCTTACCGTAAGGATACTTTGTGTCTAATCTATGTGCTGCTGTTCTTGTCCAAGGTAGCATATCATCACTGCAGCCATTAGGCATCCCATTGTACCCAATTCCAACAATCTTGTTTTCTGAATTTACAATACAGGCACCAACCTGAAAAAAAAATAAGACTTGCATAGTACCAACAGCATGCAAAAATTATCTTCTTGATATATAAGACTTGAAAACTCAGTCCTACAAATTTAAGAGATATGAGCTTTATCTTATATAAGTCACTGTGTTTTGAATGTGACTGGGCTACAATAAACAAGGTCACAATAGTACCCAGCTGGCAGACCAGGGCAGATGCAAGCCTGCTACCCTCTAGCCACACAGTCTCCAGCTCAGTCTGCCGGCACTGTTCCTCATCTGAGTACAAAGCGAACCAAGTTCAAGGAGCAGAACCAGCACACAACTAACAGTTCTACGCAGAAGTTTTCTGTCTTCAGCTCCCCAGACTAGCTTTTCCAGTGCAATAGAAGCAGCAGCAGGAGCTAAAGAAAATGGATGGAAGACTGAACAAAAATGTGGTAGTTCTGACCTAGATAGAGACAAGCACTCAACCTGTATGGCTTGTTTATGCAAACACACACCAAACGACCAGACGCTTTAATTCCCACCTTCTACTACTTTAATCCAAATCTGCACACAGCCCTTCTTTTAGACTGAGGAAGTGATGAAGAATTTTAAGTTTTCTGTCCATAATTTAGATGTACTGAAACAGCAATAGCATTGCTTTTTATTTACACAATGTGTTTATTAACCAGCATTGAGTAAACAAGAATTTAGCCCTGAATAAACATACTTCAGAGAACCGAAAGCTGTAACATACAGAAGCCAGCAAGTAATTGAGCAGACTGTTTACGTGCATTTTAATCCACTGCTTTGTTGGGATCTTCTTCCTAAAATTTTTCAGGGAAAGGAATACCAACAGGTTGTTTGGGTGCTGCAGAACTGTGTGTCTCATGAGAGGTTATCTATCACCTCCAATCAATGTAAGTGCAAGAGAGGTACACCAGCAAAGTAAAGGATGGAGAGAGAGAGAGACAACTTGAATGCAGTAACAAACAAGAAGGAAATTTTATACTCTCACAGGTGAGGAAAAGGAACTTCTGAGATGATGAATCTAAAAAAACAATAAAAATTATGATCTACAATTTTCAGTAGTTATATCCTCCTCTAACTGTAACTCTATTTACAAGCAAAAGGAAAAACTAACCTTCAGATGAAAAGAATATTTACAGAACTCCAAGCTACAAATGTACACACAGAATTATACACGAGATCAGACCCAATAAAACAATTTCTGTAACAAAAAATGCTGATCATGTTAAAAATTCAGAAGCTATACACTGAAATGACTTTTAATAACATAACCCTGAAAGTGCTACATGTGCATCTGATGTGATGTGCAAGGCAGATTAGGTTATGTTACTCTTATATATTGCCTTCTTACCTGAGAACTTGGGTCCTTGCTTCTCTGTGCCGACAAAAACGCAACTGCCATAAAATATTCAGGCCATTCCAGATAATCCTCTCGTTTTTTACAGGATGCTTCATTGCCAAAACTATAGTTTCCAGAAAAAAGGCAGCCGTCAGTAAATAACACTTAGGTGAACTTACTGCACTGTATTCTTTCAATGAGCATAAATTTAAAGTGATCTAAAGGATTAGAATCTCACAAAGACCACCTTTTATTCACCAGTAAAATCATCAGCGTTACATGCTTTCCAGGAACTCAGATATGCAACATTTCAGAGGAAAGGAAACCCAGCAAGGTTGCAAATTTCTGTTTTAGATAAGAAGGCTGAGCTATTCAGAGCACTGAGCTATAAAGACAGAGCAATTTATCCTTGATAGATAACACCTTGTGTATTTCTAAGATTCAGGTATATCTTGTACCGGCGTTCTTTTCACTCAAACAACATAATCATTTTTGTGATGACTGTGCTAACTGCAAGTCTCTAATCTAAGCTATTTTGTACTTCTGCCTATGACAAGTGTTCTCTAGATTTCTATTTGGAGGCTTCCAGTGCAGTCATTCGTTTCTGCCTGTACAATTATTGCTGTGAGTCTACTTCTTTTGACAACACTTACAGGCAACAGTCTGAGGTTGTAAACCATTCTGATAGTCCAATGCTAAGCTTCTCCTGAGATTATGACCATTATGAAAGCCCCCTAAAAGCTGATGAGATGGGTTCAAGAACTTTTCCCTTAGACAGAATGTATAAACGTGAACGAAAAGCTGCTTCTTTCCCTACACTGAGGGGTTTATTTGAGAGAAGGGGCAGGGGAGAAGTGACACGTCACTTTCTCTTGCCTTCTTTCAGTTGAAAGACTTCCTGGACAGCATAAAACAGAACAGGAAGGTATCTGTGCTTTTCAGAAAAAGAAGGCAAAGACAGATGCTTTTGTGGTTTTTTTTTCCCACCTTCTCTCCAATATCGTAAAGAATTTAATTTCTAGGAAAATATCAAACCCAAAGAACTGTCCCCCAAATCCCACCTAACATTGCTACACTTGAAAACCAAAACAATGTAATGATTTTAACAGCTCTCTGGCCATCCCCAGACAGAAGTTCAGTACTTTTCCTCCTGGATTCCTCTTACCAGGAAGACAGCTTAAGATGTTTTAGGGAAAAAAAAAAGAGAGACTGTCATACCCTTCTAGCAACATACAGCCATGCAGAATAGTTCATCAGAGGTAGCCGCAAACAGCAAGACATCTCGCAGCCATTCTAATGCCAGCGCCTTCCAAGCACAAACATTGGAAGACAAGCATTTTGTTAATGATTGTTTTTATAACCAAAACCATAAAATAGCATGCGTGAGGCTTGTAGTTAGCTTGTCACACTGAGGTTACACTATTTAAGTGAAGAGAATGCCAGTACATAATAGAACTGTACTTTAGAAACCCACAAGGCTCTATTTACCAAAGACAAATTACTGCTTTTGAGTGGTTTATATGTGGCACCTTAGAAGTAAGCAATTTTGGCTTCTTCTTAGAATGAATGAGGATTATCATTAAGGCCATCATCTCAGTGTAAGATGGGAGAAACATACATTCTCTGTGCAACCAGCAGGCCTCTCTCACACTTTGACAACACTGTAAACAGTGTCAAAAATAGCCTGTTATAAAAACAAACATAAAAATGAGGGTGCTCAAACTAGCTTGAATTGTCTAAGAAATAGGAACTGTGTCCTGCTAACAAAGAAAAGTGTTTAGAGAACAAGAAGTTCACAGCGGAAATTAAAGACTTCCCCTTACACACTTCTTGCCAAACTGAAGGTGGACAGGTTAACTGAAATTATAAGAAAATGTTTCAACTCATTGGAATGATTACCTACAGTGTATCACAAAAGTAGATTTTCACACTTCAAAACCCCAGCAGACTTTAAATGAATACTCTACTACACTCCTAAGTAAGCGACATTCACAGTGATGTCCTCCGAGAGCCCTCAACAAAGATAGCTAACACCCAGTGCAGAACTACACCAAACAACACGTTCTGGGAAAAGCTCTCCAGAAAAATCACAGTACTCAGAACTAAGAGATCCTGAGATCTCCTTCTGTTAAATTATTTCCTAGTAAACCTTGTTATTAAAAGCAAAACAAAAACAGCAAAAGCTACTATTTAGTTCTCTTATAATACAAACGCCATGCAAGTGAAGCCCCTCAGAGCTTTACAGCATATCTGAGAAGTGAGAAGAAGGCTCACATCAAAGAGAACATGAAAAAAAAACAAAACAAAACACAAAAACTCTCACTCAATTATTTCTATTTAACATCACAGCGTTTGGCTACATTATTCCTTCAGCTCACTGCACAGGAGCACGAGTGTGAAATGGGTATAAAATGCTTCATTTCTGATTAAGCAGAAGCCAAGGACTTGGCTAGTGGTCTAACACAAACAGGAAAATCAAGCATAAAGATTTTGGGCAGCTGATCATCCTCCTCTCACTCAATTGCAGGTTCTAGAATTGCATGAAGAATATCTGCTCTAAAAAATATTACAGCTTGCTACACAAAGCGAAAGTTAGTTTTATCCTTGTGATAATTCAAACAAACCTATAAATAAAAGTAATAGGAAGGGAAAGCCACGAAGATAACACTACTCAGAGTTATCTGGACGCAGTGCTCCAGGTGAGGTCTACACAATGCTTCACCTACATTGTATTTTTTCTCCCAGGATTGGTTTCTAGTGAAAATCAACTACCACTATTTTGTCACTCAGCTCACAAAACTTAGGGTAAAAGGCCACGCGTGTATTTCTTTCTTTAAAAGCACCCTTAACCCTTATGGCCTTGTTCCCCAAAAGCCAAATGGGACACGCACTCCCGCTGACTTTTTGCATTATCTTCCTTACTCCTCATCGTTTTGCCTGTAACTGCTGCTGTCCCAGATGTGGATGCCGCTCCCCGAGGCACGTCACGCTTCCCCCCGCCGAGCTGCCGAGCCCCAGCCGAGCAGCACACGCGCTTCACCCCCGGCCCGATAGCATGGTGGCGAAGGAGGGAGCCGCAGAGAGAGCTCGAAAACGGCAGCACCCCGCACCCGCGGCCTCTCCGCCCCGTCGTGCCCCTCCTCGCTCAGCGCGGCCCCCGCAGGCCGGCGCAGGGCAGGAGGCGGAGGAGCGTACCCGTTAACGTGCCCGGGATGATGGCCGCTCATCCCGCCGCTCTCCGCCGTTTGGCGCCAAAGCGGGAGAAGGCGGAGAAAGGGGCGGACGAGAGGCGGGGAGCCGCGCCGCCATGTGAGGGCGGGTGAAGAGCCCCAAACCTCCGGCTGACTGCAGCCAATGGTTGCGGGTGTTGACCACTGCAGAAGTGTCCATCTAAAGGACAGTGCTCACGGCTGTGGTTAAGGCCATCCCAAAAGACACAATGGTGATAAAAACAGAAGTGCATATTGCTAATGCTTTCATACTCCATAGTCTCAGAATCAAAGAGGAGGAAGGGACCTATGGAACTCACTGAGTGCAATCCCCTGCTGAAGCAGGCCCCCTGCAATAGGCATGTTGCACAGGTAGGCATCCAGATGGGTCTTGAACATCTCCAGAGAAGCCTGATCCGGTGCTCTGTCACCCTCACTGTAAATATGTTTTTCCTTATGTTCATATGGACCTCTGTGTGTTCCAGTTTGTGCCTACTGCCTCATGTTTTGTTGCTGGGCACCACTGAAGAGTCTGCCCCCATTGACAACTCCCATGTTTTATAAACAGTGATAAAAACATACATATGTTTCTAAACATATTAAGTGCACTGTTTATAGCCCCCCCAGGCTAAACACCCCAGGTCTCTCACACTCTCCTCATACCTGAGATGCCCCTGGGCAGCTCCACATCATCTCTGTGGCCCTTGCCTGGGCTCTCTCCAGCAGTTACCTGACTTGCTTGAACTGGGGAGCCCAGAACTGGACACAGTACTGCAGATGTAGCCTCAGCAAGACAGTGCCAAGTAAAGCTGCTGGCCATATTCTTTTCAGTACACTCCAGGATACCATTAGCCCTGGCCTCAAGGGCATACTGTTGACTCATGGCCATCCCGTTGTCCATTAAGACACCAAAGTCCTTCTCCTTAGTTTGTTCTTTTTTTGTTTGTTTGTTTGTTTTAATAACTGACAAACCATGAAGTATGAAAATATTGCCTAATTTCACAGATATTCTTATTTAGTTATCACAATAAAAGTTGGCTTAAGCAGCTAACACTTTCAGCCCTCAGAGTGAGAAAACTTATTTCAGTTTATAAGAGCTCTGTGATCACAATTTCATATGGACAACAAGTATTCATTCAAGTATTCAGAAAGGAACAATTTAAATGCAAGGAAAAGAAATGAAATTTAATGAAAGTACCATCAGTCAGAAAAACATGAGCCTGAAGGTGAAATGAAAGGCCTGATTATGGTTGATCACGAAGAGAGTTAAAGAGCACTCATTTAATTAATCTGGAGAAAAATTTAGCATAATGCAGTTCAAAAAGTTTGCTACTATCTGTATATGTTTCTGCACTCTTGAAACATGAATTAAAATTAATAGTGCTACAATTACTCATGCTAAATTTATTACTTTACATAATTAAGATTCTGCTGACATACCGTAACAACTACTAACCTTTCAAAAACAGTGCTTATACGCTGATCATATACAGAGAAGGAAGGATTTTCTGCTCTGTGAAAACTGATGAGGGGGTTCTCACAAAACTGGAGGCTATCACATTTTCCAGCTAATCTTTATAAAACAGCCAGAACCAGATTCAAAATAACAGAACCTCTATTTCACAAGAAGAAACCAAACAAAGATTCTTGCTCTCTTCCTTTCCTGTCAGAGAAGTAAGAAATACAGACTGCAAAATAACTGCTTTTACTATTAAGCGACGAGGGTTTCATTTTGTTCAAGTTTCAACTTCATATTAAATTATATTAGAATTGTATTATTTTTGAAATTCAAAAGTTACATGTTTTTGTCATTTTAGTAAGTAAGTTTTCGTAATAATTTGAACCTATCCCTATCTCCATCTGTTAAGTCCACAAATTCTCATATCTCAGGGTTTATTGACTCTTGCTTTTATCTCGTTCTTCCTCAATACAGCAACCAGATCAACAACATTCAGAATTTCTAACAATACATCAGCGACTCATGGCCTGAGAAGGAACATTTTTTGATTGAATTTTCAGTCAATAGACTCCTACGGTATTGCTAAACGACACGTTTTCTGGAAAGCCAACTACGTGTTGCTTTTCTTCTGTTTGACTGTTTGTGTGTGTTTGGATTTGCTTTATATACTGAAAACTGCTGTTATGCCCTGGTTGTCACTCCTGCTCTGACAGTGTGCCGTGGAGGTGGTACCTGGCATGACAGCCTCTTTGCTCCTGCACATATCAGAAGTAGGTTATATGACTACAGGTATCTAAGGAAAGTATGCCTGAATTAGATGAGATCTAGGCCAGGACACTGTGGTATAAACATCGGCCTGCAGTGAGGGCAGTTAGCTTGATTTTCTACAGATATGGAGCAAAGTGCCACAGCCTGGTGTGTTCAGTAAGACCTGCCTGCTTTCCACCTAACTTGAGTCCTCTGGAGCTATTGTCTGAATTCTCTTCTTCACTATCTGTCTTATGCTTTGATCTAGAAGCTTATTTACATTCTTGATCTGTCTCAGGACCATTTGTATCTTTGTGACAGAACTGGAACACTAACTCAAAATCCCTGTTAAGAAAGGCATGCACTCAAATAAGCTGAATTTCTTCTAACTTCTATCTGACAATTTAGCCCTGTCCTTAAGCACTTCTCCTCTGTCCCCCAAAAGCAGGATGTAATAAGAAGCAAGGAGTACCTCAGGTGCTCTTTTATAGAGTTTTTTTTGCTTTCTCTCTCATTTCTTAAATGAAAGACCTGAGCATGGAGGATCATGAACTTGTGCAGGTGTCAATAAAGAATATGAGCTGATTACAAATATTTTAGATGTTCTTCTTAATGAGAAGCTGCACAAATTTGAAAGGCATACTAAATATATAACCACCTGCAGGATGTTCATATTTTTAATTATGAATTTTTTATATTCTACCTTTTTTCAATTTTGATAAAAGTAAACTAAGCTGAATTTGGGAAAATCCAACGTTTCAGACCCTTTCCCCATATTTTTGCTGCTTTCTAGCAGACTCTTAACTTTGTTGGCAATCAAGATCTCTCCCCGAATGCAGTATACACCTAAGTTCATTCAGAGAGTAACATTTGAGATTGGCCAGGATATGCAGTATACAGTTTGCTACACAACCCTGAAATCACTCTCAAAACGTAAGGGAAAAGTAAAAAAAAAAATTGCTAATGAGTTGTTGTTGTTGTTTTTCTCTAACAGAATGAATTTTTCAGGAACTAATTGCTAGATTTGGAAAGAAAGACAAATAAATAAATATGACAATATGTTTCCATATCTGCCAGCTTCTTAGCATCTGTTTCTTATCTGTCTCCCAGAGAAGCTCTGTTAGCTGACATGATAATCTTCACAGTTAGAGAGGAGGATTCATTTTTAGGCAAGTCTAATTGTCCAAATATTTTTTTTCAAGTAGGAATTTCTGCTTGGGTTAAACTTTTCCTTCGGTATTTGCTTAGACACTAAGAACCTATTCAGTCCCAGTGCAGCAGCTCATCATACACTGAAATTCTCAATTTCTATACTTAATTTAATCAAGATTATGAATTTATGACCTTCTGATCAATTGGCATTTGTTGCAATATAAGGCTTTGTCAACAAACTCTTGTCAATGCAACTCCCTCGCTAGAAGACATAAGCAGCTTCTTAGTAAACCTACGAATAGACTACAAAAACCTGCTGGATTTGTGTAGTGTAGTGTTTTATTTGGAAAGCATAAGCATTTCAGAATTGCTGCAGGAGTTTTAACTTCAGTATATAAAACTGTACTCTATATCATGTTGGAATTACTTATAAATAACAAATAATAGCAGCAAAATAGCAGTTATTGGTCAGAACCAAGTATAATGAGGATGGTATCATGATAATTTTGGAGCAGGTGAAAGCCCATTGCAAATCCGCTATTTGCAAACTCAGGTGCCAGAATTCGGGACATCGCTGCCTTTTGCTTGGATGCATACATCTTTACAGATTTGTAAACATTGCCAAAAAAACCCCACTTATTGCTGTCAATGAAATTGTGCATGATGAGCGTCTCTGGCAGAATCCATCCAATACATCCAGTATTTCAATGATTTCTAAGGCCTAATGGAAACCTCAGATCTGCTGGCTTGCGTATTACTTTACCTAAGTTGGAATGCCAGATTTAAGCTTTTTTTCTTCCAGTCCAAGTCTTACACTATTTTTAATATCACATTATATGTCTTCTAGACTCAAATTCTCTGCAATTTACCAGCTCCCTAAATCCAGCTTCTAACCCTGTTGACAGCGGCTACGAGTCTTCTCTGAGATCTTTTATTTGCATTTATTCTCACTAGAATCACAAATGAGCATATAATAAAACAGTCTTCTTATAATAAAACAGTCTCCAATTCTGTTTTTAACATTATGGCTATTTTTCATCTCACCTAAAATTTTTAAGAATGTGGCACTTTTCCTTGTTACGTCTGTCTGCTTGTTTTATTCATGCTGACCTTTCTGAAACAGGCAAATAGTATCTTCTCAGTATCTTGATTCCCTCATGATTACTTTAATAGCAGTATATTCTCCAGCTAGATTTATTCTTTCAATGTGTTATTTGTTGATGTTTTCTCTTTTTTTCACCCCCTAAAATGTATTTATCTCTATCTCTAACCAGACCTCTACTTCTTTAGATTCCTTGTTCCGTTCATACCTGCCCTTACGAGCCAAATTCTCTGTTTTATGCAATCCAGTTCAGAGACAAGTGCTAGAGAAACAGACAGTACTGTATGTCATCTACTCTCATATCTCTTTCAAGAATAAATCCTAGATAATCTTGCTAAGTCATCCTTAAGAAAGTAAATTGAGACATAAAGTCTCAGACGGCAAGACTTTTGGCAACCCTTGTGTTTTCTTCTTCCAAAAGATAAATGACCGCCTATGCCCACCCATACTGGTCATAGTCCCTGCTATTCCCTAATTGGAAATGAGAAATTCATTTTCTGCTTTTAATATAACATTTTACATTCTTGGCATTCTGCTTCTGTACTTAGCACCTGCCTACGTTCTTAACAACCTTCTATTTCTTCTGTTAGCTTCCTCTTACTTTTCGAGGCTATTTTTGATATCTAAGAAGGTTATTTTCAACTTCCATACTTTTCACTTTACCATGATTTTCCTGTCATGCTCGTTGTTTTTTTTACATCAATTCCACAGCATTTGCCTAAGTGCCAAAATCTCTTACAGTGCATCAGTTTGTAATAACACTAACTGGACAATAACATGGGCTGTCCTCACTACAGCAGACGTTTAGAAGAAAGAAGCCTTTACTCAGCTGTTACATACAGATAATCTTGAACACTTGTATCCCTTCACATCTGGGCAAATGGTTTGCACTTTTTAGGCTTTTTTCTCCTTGATATAAATTCCTTTTATGTTTATCTCCTCTTACCTCAGTGCTTTTTCTCTTTACCTTTCTTCTTGTTCCTTTTATTTTTTTCTTTGTTTATGATAAGCTTTAGATATATTCTATGGAGAATTCTCCTATTTTTATGTATAATTTCCTGTCATTTATCTTAGCTGTATCTTTAGATTTCATTATTACTGCGTGGTAATACTTCAATCCTCATATAAAAGCTGCTATACAGAATCATTTTCTTACATATTCATATGGGCTTTAGCATGAATAGTTTTAAGTAAACATGCTAAATCCATTCAGTAATAAGAGACAAATTACCCTGTCAGCTATCTTGTGGATTAGGGTAAAAAAAAAAGGAAAAACCAAAACAGGCAAGTATTTCAGGATTCTTAAGATAACCATCTTGGGCAGCAAAATTAAACTAAGAAACAAAAAGAACTGCTGTAATCACCCTGTTTTTACTCTGTCCCCCACTTCAACACAGAGAGATCCCTTTGACCTATTTGCCTTCCACATTTGCCAATATTCCCATTTCCCCAAATACCCATTAGCACCAGAAGCACTTCCCATCTTCAGTCCTAACTGCTCCATTCCTAGGACATAGCAGCAAAGCGAGCCTCAAAGCAGAAGGCAGAGCACCTTCGTTTTGTGACAACCATTAGCTTGGCAACAGGGCAGAGGGAGCCCAGGTGCCACTATCACATTATACGTGAGTTCTTTTCATCTCTTCCTCCTCAAGCTGCGGCTGTTTCCTAAGCTCATTGGACAAATTACAGAACAGCTAACAGCCACACTGTTTTAGCTTATTAATAATGAACTGTGAGTTGGAGCTGTCAGGAAATGCATTTGACATCTCAGCTCCAAAGAACGGGATCTCTGTGCTCTCTCTATAGGTACAAGGGGAAATACAATCATTAGTAAACCTAATTTATTTTATAAGCAGGGTTGGCAGTGTGATTCCTTCTCAAGATTTTCTGGCATTTTACCATTATGAGATTCTGCTTTTAGGTGTCCGTATCAGACAAACACGATTTGTTCAGGCTGAAATAACCCAGTGCAGGTATTTGCCTCTACTTACACAATCTATTATCCTTCAGGTTGCACTCAAATGTTTTTGAAAAAATATTTTACCTTTAAAATCATTATAAATAAAACCATATCCACATTAGGAAGGCATTGACTCACATGGCAAGAACAGTATATGGCAAACGAGGAATTCTAGCGTGGAGCCAGAGCAGCTTTGTGCTATCTAAAAACAGATGGTTAGGTGAAGCAGGCAAAGAGCAGGATGGGATCACTGAAGAAGGAATCATTAATGAATTCAAAAGTGGACGGGCTATAGCTTGTGGAAAGGGAAGAATGGCATTAGTTAGATATTTTCATTTCTTATTTTTCAGAATACAAGAGAGTACTCCTAGGGCTCAAAGTACTGAAGAATAATTGTCTTTTGAGGCTGGCCTTCACTGCAGCCTGGGGAGAAAAAGAAATTAAAATAACAGATGTACCTTGTTTTCTCAAAACAGAGGAAGCAAAGGGATTGAAACGTGATATTCTTCATTTACAGGAAAGGAAACTAAGAGATTTCTTATTACTTCTACAAAATTCCACTGAGTTCTATAGGGACAGTATCAAGAAGAACTCTGAATCTCTCCACTGGTGTATCTGCCCTGTTTCCACAGAATATGAATATTTTACACCCACAAAATAAAAGAATAGGCCAAAAATCTAAGAATTTTAGGAGCTTGTTGAAAATTGTTTACTCGTTTGTGCATGCCTTGCAAAGAGCCTGATAATTTGACTCCTAACAGGTTTTTAAAGGATTAGAGAACGGAGGGTTCTCTTTGGGCAATACTGTGTGGGTTCTTTTATTTGTGGATTTTGCATTAGAAAATCCTTCAAGATTTTGAACAGCTCTTCAGATGATCTGCAGGACAAGAGCCTGAAATGAGCTAGCACAATGGAATCAATATCGAGCAATATTTTCTTTCTGCAAGAAATTCAGTCTGACAGAAAAGAGTAAAAGCAGCGTAAAGAAACCAAGACTCTGGCTAAAAAGCCGGGCACAGAAATTCCCTGTAAAGCAGTACAAATTAGTTGATGTCACCAGAGCGAGAAAACCATAGTGACAGAATAAAATGTTATCCAGGTTCCAGAATACTTTATTATCACCACCTTAGGTCACTAAGCTTCACAAGCGATATCCATCAAGTTTGATAGCAGTACATATACGCACAGCTGAAGCTAGAAGGTGCAGTGCTTTAATGTACTAACGATTTACATTAAGACACCTGGGTTCAAAGTCAGTTTATGACAGGAACAGAATGGGTTTGTTGGTCTCAGCCTGCTCTCTAGTGGACAACTGTACATTAACCCAGTCGTGAGAAGAATCCCAGGAATTACATTTGGTGGCCAAAACATAAGGTGAAATTCATATTCTCCCAACAACATTATTCAGAATAAAAACAAACCATATTCTAGTGTTTTCTGTGTTAATCTGAAGCACTGTAAGATGAGATCTTTCCATCAGCAACTCTTACATAATGCATTTGGTATTCTTGTTATCAGAATTTGAAAGGATGCAACAGAAAGGGAAACAGTGCAATGGAAAGCAGCAAAGGTAATCGGATGCTCCCATGTTAGGGGAGAATGAAGACACTGCTACACTCACATTGAAAACATATATGTCAGCAGGTAAAATCCTTGTCTTTATTGACTTTTCTTTCCTAATACAAGACAGAGGAGAAACTGACCAATAATAACAATAAAAGATTTTTTGTCTTGATATATAATTAACCTACACTTGTTTCTGAAAGACTGGTTTGAGACCAGAGCTAAATATGACTTAAAGAAAGACTAGACTACGGTATTATATGAATTTTAAAAAAGCAAGGGTTTGATAGTATTGAAACATGTTAGATAGTATTAAAATGTACGAGGGCTATAAACGCTCATGATTCAACACATAAAACACACTTAAAATGCCTAGAGCATGGGAAGAAACTACACCCGCAGATGTTTTATTTCCTTAATGCATCCCATACGGTGGTTATGTTCACTTCAGCGGGCAGGCGGTACAATGCCGGTGTCTTAGATTTGTATAGTCTGTGGCATTTCCTATGCTTCCAGGGTAAATTCCTCAGTGACTCATTTGCAGAAATCAGCTGCGAAAAATTGTCAGGAACTCTGACCCCATTTCCCTTTACATTGCTTAACCTTTTATTAGCCGAGAGAATAAAACTTCACTGATACCTAAGCACTTACAATTACAGTCACATGCCAGTTTCAAATGCAAAGTAAACAGTGTCTTAAGAGTCTCTTTTAAATGTGTTTTAATATAAAAAAATAATGATATCACTAACTTCTAATAGACCAATACATATTATTTATACTATATATTATGTAGTAACACACATATATATGTGACGTCCTGTATACTAACACCCACAGATTTTTACAAAGTCTTGTGCTTTGTCCTAGTCTACGCTGACCATCCCTTCATTTTCCATCACGTTGTCTACCTCACTTATTTGCAGGAATGTTTGAACTCTTCGACATCTTTCGAACTTACATTTCAAATTCAAGATCACTTTAGAATTCAGTTCTTATCCACCATGCGGTTTACCTCAAGGGCCGGCTGCTGTTTGCAGCATTGAAATGGCCACATTTCTAGACTTCACACAGCTTAATTGAAAAAAAGAGATAGAAAACAAAAAAAAGGGGGCATTCCTTGAATTAATCATATTATTCTGTATCCAAATTTAGACAATCTTTTTCCATCTTTCTTTTCTTTTTAACAAGAAAACAGCTGTACAAAGAAGTGCAACTCCAGATATACATTTAAAGGGCAATTTATCAACATTCATTAATTTCCATTGTTTTCTCAGTTGCTGATTATAATATTAGTTATCAAAGCTCTTCTTTTTATGGTGTTTTCATAATTATCACTTCTGATTATTCTTATTTCCGATCTTGTGATATTTGGTATTTAACAAAGAGGCTGAGCCAGTAAATGCCAGTGTGAAAATGGGAACTGAACTGTAGCTGCCATTTATAGAGAAGCGTCCTTTCTTCACTTTGTAGTTAAAAAGTGAATTATAACGACTTTGAAAAAGCAGAGTGAACCTGAAAGTCCCTCAAATCACAAGGCAATTGAAGAAATAATCTACCAGGGAATGGAGCTGACTTGTAATTTCTGCATATGTGAGGAAGACAATATGTTGAGTACATTCTTACTGAAAATTATTTATATATATATAGTATTTATGGAATAGCTTGGTAATTTCCTTGAATTAAAAAAATAATAATAATTAGAAATGTTAAATGGGACCTAAATTCGTCAAGCGTAATTCAGAAGAATGAAATGGCTAAGATTCATATAACTTCAAAAGAATCCGAATTATGCATTTAAATTCATACTTGTGGCACGAACCAAGATAATTACCAGAAAAATAGCAGCTTTTGCAGTCAATAACAGACATTATATTGGGTTTGTCTATCTTTTTGAGCTGACAAATGAAAGATGACGGCTGCTGAAATGAGCTGCAGATTATATAAGAACTACTATGGTCCATAAGAGCTAGTGCTTTTACTTCCAGAGCCTGAAGCCATAAGGAATATTAATACAGCTATTTATATTTAGCTAGTTGTAGTGTATCAGGTAGCTAGTAAAGTAGGTTTCCTCATGGAAGCAGTCTTCTGTTTCCACTTGGCATCCAACACAGCTTTCTAAAAATGTTTTTCTGCTCTATTCTCCTGATAATTCAGCAGCAGTAGGGCCAAGGAAACCCTGTCAGTAATACCAACTGCTTGCACAGAAATTCTGTTGTACTCATGACCACCTGCTGGCAAACACTAATGCACAGAACAAAAATAAGTAAGATGTGCTATAGCTCAAAACGGATGCGCTGGAAATGGGATATAGCGAGTGCACTGATAAAGGAGTAAGCCACCATAATTGTGGTGCCTCATCGCTAGAGAGCAAATAAATAAAGAGCCGAATATTTAAGCTATGCAAGAATTTAATCTTGATTTGCTATCTTATAAAAGAGCTTCAGAAGTTTCATTTTCTGCAGAGCAGAGATCCATGCATATTAGAGGAGGAACACACTGTAACCATGACTATATATATTCCAGGGATATAAACCACTGAATGACAGCTCAGGATCAGCCAAAGCTGATCAAAGCCTCAAGAATCTTATCTCCCTAACTTCTGCGAGAGCATGCTGTGACAAGTTTATCTCTTTGATCCCAAATTTGGAATCTGTCAGAGTGGCTTAATCCTACATGTTTATTTTCACATTTGACTATTTTTTTTTAAATTAAAGTGGTAGGCAGGACTTAAACGTTCAATGTCCTCACTGGTTGCCATCATTTAGAAAGTGCCACGGCATGGAATAAAAGTTGCAACTTCTGGATCACAGCTTGCTCTCAGCTCTTCTTTGAAAGATTTCTGAATGAGGTTGCAGAGGTACATGAGTAGTAAAGATACTCAGAAGCCTAAAGAACCAGTGTGGAAAGAATGTGAGAAGAATTACACAGTCTACTCTTATTTTTACACTTCATAAATTTTTCAACACCGTTGATTTTTATTTCAACTTTGTCCTCCAACATGATACAGATTTCCTGGAATGGATGGCCAGTTCCATTGTATTGAAAGGCACAGTACACCTGAGAGGAGCAGGCCATTACTCTGCACAACAAGCTTTCCCAATAACCCGATGGGAGGCTGAGTTACCTGAGGCATTCACGGTTCCACTGTGGATGAGAGTCCTTTATTTTCCCTCTGCACAATCTCATTATAATTCACCAGAATTGTCAAAATCTACGACTGCAACAAGGCCTCAGAACCGATCTATTTCCTTTGCTTCTGCTGATCCTACGTGCAAAAGTCATGTGAAATAGCCGGGTGAGTGAACAGGCACTGTGAAGTGTTCTCCTTGTTAGTTTGGCAGGGAATGCAGAGGAATGTAAGTCTACCTAGAGCCTTACTGTGCAAATCATCACCCCGTTGTTATTCTAGACACGATGCCAGACAAGCCTAGCTACTCCCCACTGCCATGGTCCCAAAATGGCAGTTAAGTGTGCCACAAAAATGCAAATAAGACAACTGTTTGGAACAAGTTCAATTGGTATGAGACAGAAGTACAAGGCAGCTGGATGGACCATAAATAAGCGTAAGGGGACAAAGCAAAGGCAGGTAAGAGCCCAGAGAGTCCTAGAACAGCACGTACACATATGTCCCCAGTTTCATTCCTCTGTTCCCTGCAGACACAGCTCTGAGGAAGGGAATCCTGCCAGCAAACTCCTCCAGCAACATCTAGACAAGCTTGCAGTCAGGGAACAGTGAGGAACTTACTCCTGGGCACATCCTCCCTACTGTTTTATTTTAATTCAAAAGAAAGTGACAAAGTAAGAGTGAGGTCATTAAGCTAAGGACAGCTCAGTCTCAACTCCTTACAGGGAACCTACCCAAGGATTTGTATTAGAAATACATACTTTCTCTAGAGAAGGACTTCAGAAAGGGCCAAAGGGAGCTCATGTAAGTAATCAGCAGTGAAGCTGAAAAAAAAAAGAACACCTTTGAAAATGCTGAAGTCGTTTTCAAGGGACAGAGCAAGAAAGAGTTACAAACTCTGTCAGGTTAAATGTGAAAACATAACAAGGTAGACCAAGAAGCATCTGAAGAATAACTAACAAAGAAATCAAAACTAATAATTCTTTTCCCACAAAATACATCAGAAGCGGGAAACTTGCCAAAATCTGTAGGACTAGCTAGTTTTCAGGGCATAAAAGAGTACCCAGAGAAGACAGGGTCATTGCAGAGATGCTAAGTGAACTCTCTGCATTGGTGTTCATTGTGGAAAGAACTGGGAAGTTTCTGAAACCAGAACCCTTCCTGGCAGGGGACCCATCAGAAGATCAGTCTGAAATTGGAATTACTGTAGAAGAGATTATGGAATAAATAGATAAGGTGAAAATCACCAGGATTGTATTGCATTCGCTCCAAATTTCTAAAGGAACTCAAGGACGAAAGAGCTGAATTACTCACAGCAGGGTGTCACCTATTGCTTTAAATTGCCTGGCTTCTGGAAGGAAGCAGATGAGACATCAATTCTTTGAAAAGGTTCCAGAGAAAATGTGGGGAATGGTAGCAGTGTAAGCCTGACATGTGCACTGGGCAAATAACTAGAAACAATGATAAGGAACAGAAATAGGGGACACCTGAATAGATAGATCTGTTTTATTTGGAAAAGGTTTGAATTCTCCCAAGAGAGGCACCAACTTCCAATTCTGATAAAAGCATTTCAGTGCATTCAGGTGTAACCCAATAAATACAGTTTTGCCAATACCAGTAAAAGGCCAGAGACCCCATGGGGACCTGACAGTGCAGAGGCTCAGGATTTGCCCACTCTGGTCCTGACTTGACCTGATCTGGACTTTTTTTTTCAGTATATGACTATTGTCTAGTGGTCAAGTGGCTGTTGGCTAACTGGATTGAGCTTGGCTGTGGTTATTTTCATACTGTACAAACCTAACAACCCTGCTCTAACAATTGCCCTCAGGCAAAGGTTTGAAGGAAGCTGTGGAGCAAATTTTGGATTTCAGCAATGAGAAGATTGTAGACTGTAATGAGTAAATGCAAGCAGACCCCTCAAGAGAGGGGAAAGAAACATCAGCTATGAAGATGAAACTCCTCCCAGCAGAGACATGGAAGGACAGTGACTCCTAACAGCCCCACTTCTGATGCAGTCTTTTTAAGGAAGACAGAAATTGTTGACCCTAGGACCCTTCAGGACACCCAGAAGGTGTCCTATAGGCTGGAATTAAGGTTTGCTAAACCAGAATGCTTAGAGGGGGTGATGAAACCAATGGTAGAAAAGGGACTCCAAGAAAGTACAGAGGAGGTGTATGGGGTTTCTGAGAAAGAATACTACTTGCTGGGTCTTAAGCATGCCATGAAGTTCAGCCTAAGCTTAGTGTTAGCCCTCAACAAAGTTCAGGAAACACAGTTGAAAAGAGCGTCCTTCTTTAATTCAGTGTAGAAGAAAATGTTTAGAAAGTAGAAAGGATTTACCACAGCTAAATTTCATAACAGTATTTGCTTTTGTCTTTTTGATTCATTTGAACTTGAGATCTGGCTGGGCTACAATTAAGGTTTGTTTAAATAAAATGCTGACAGGGTGGTGGGACTGTTTGGAAGGCGAGGGCAGGCCTTAAGAAGCTCCACAGGGACAACATTAGGTTAGGGGATTCTGAACCTAACTAAACAGGAGAGGCATAGAATGGAAACTACTTGCATGGATAAATAGTTAGTAAAAAGATAAAAAAGAGAGCATGAGGGTAAATGGTGAGTTTTTGTAGTGGGGACATTACAAGTGAAGATTCAAAGTTGACTGTCTGAGACATGCTCTTCGGTATATTTATAAATTACTTGGAAATGAGAGTCAATAATGAGATTACTGTGTGCTGGTAATGGAATAGAATTAATCGTTAAAGTGTCAAAGATTTACTGTGAAGAATGGCTTAAGATCCATAGACCGGTGAAGTCTCTAGAACAAATTATGTCTAATCTTTTAAGGGTTTGAAAGAGTATGCCAGTATGTCCACCAGTCCAAAATTATGTAGAGAGAAACGTCAGCTCTGTCTCTTCACTGTTTGGCCTCATGGTTACAACGACACCTACTGTGGTACAAGAAGCTTTGGGCTTGAACGCTTTAGGAGAAAAATTGTCATTGTCATTCCGGGGCCAGAAAACCCCAGAAAGCAATGGTAGGACATGTCAGCCAATGTGGAAAAAGCATTAAGTCACATGAATGGCTAGAGAACGTAACCCCTAACCTACAGCCTAACCACCCATTTGTGAAGTTGGTCACAGTGGTCAAGTTTATGGCACCACACGATGCACATAGAACATGGTTACATCCCCTCTGTATGGTGACTCACAAGAACAGGCCATGCTCTGACATCACGCAGTCAAAAGGGAAGATGCTCTCATTTTCCTGTTTCTTTATTGTTGTTATTTAAACTCTGTACCAATTAATGGAGCACAAAAAATGAAATGTGAGGTATGTAAGGAAAGAGTGTTGCTATGAAAAGTCTATAATTGTCCTTAACTTCTTCACAGAACTTTCAGTGAAATCAGGAGAATCGCATATGGCAAATGTTTCAAACCAGGCCTCTTTTCACCATGAATCCCTGTTGAAGTCACTGGGCTTTTAATGGTGAAGAGTTTTAAAGGAATTCCACTTCTAAATATCTAACAGCCTAATAAGTTGGAACAGGAATTCTTTCTCCATCAAATGTAATGGGTACTTTTTGGATTTAATGAGTTTGTGACACTTTTGCAGGCTTGTATTTCCTTTGTTGTCTTCACACTGCTACAGAGTCACACCCCAGGGTACTTTATGAAACTATAACTGATGTAACAACTTCACTGGCAGATTTTTGTGTAAAATGCATGTTTCTGATGTTTAAAAGGTATGTCTTGATGGACTCTGCTTTGTTCTCTGTTAGAATGTACTTCCTTTCTGCTTTGTGAAATCTTATTTTTTTTGTACTGGGTACCATGCCAAATACATTGCTTTATGTTATATTTCTCAGCAAATATTAAACAATGCTTATTCAATTATAGCAGGTATCTAAAAGTACAAGACAAATATTTCTACATTGGTAAACTGCCCAGACTCTCCACGTAAATAGAAGCTTTAATATTTCAGTGTAAAGATTACCAAAACCTTGCCTAGTGGAAGGTGTCCCTGCCCACAGCAGGGTGTGGGAACTAGAAGAGATAGAAGGTCCCTTCCAATCCAAACCATCCTACCAGTCTATGAAAATGAAAATAATGCATAACTAACCTGCACAGTATCTTTGAGAAAATCACTGTAAGAACAGGCCAGGGTAAAGAAGTATATATTATTGCCTTGTACTCCCCAACAGCTTTTAATATGGTACCAAATACACTATTAATGAATAGGGTAAGAAAATAAGGAAATAATACTCAACTAGATAACAAACTGGCTTGCTTTCAAAGTCAAGGGATAGATGCAAAAGGAAAATGACAAATGCAGCATCACAGAGCTTAGTGTTAAGTCCTCATCTTTGTCATGTTAATGAATGGGAAAACTGACAGAGCTTCAAGGTGTGCAATTTGATGTGTCAGAAATGCAAGGACCAGCTGGCCATGAACAGAAAGAAGGAAAATACAGTTCAAACTGAATGGGAAAAAGAATGGATACGTATATGTCTTAGGCATGATAAATGTAAAATGTATAAAAGTAAGAAATTAAAAAAATAACAGGTTATGCCCAGAATTATGGGCTGTACTGAACCTGTCAAAGATCTGGCAATGTTAGATAAAAAGCTGAAAACATCATGTAATTAGATAAATTGCACATTAAATTATGTTCAAACTGTTTGGTAAGAATGTAGAATGCTGCATAAATACCATTAACCATTCAATACCTGGCAGTAGCTAGAAAAGACAAAAATTCTACGCAGACGATGAAGGC
The DNA here is from genome assembly GCF_039878825.1 of Excalfactoria chinensis. Lineage (NCBI taxonomy): Eukaryota > Metazoa > Chordata > Aves > Galliformes > Phasianidae > Excalfactoria > Excalfactoria chinensis. The sequence goes on from NC_092828.1 coordinate 49,128,133, forward strand.
TAAATCCAGTCTCACAGTACAAATGAGTGTGAAAAGACTTGAAAACCAGAATGTTAATTTGAATATGTCCCAGGAAGATGAAGATTAACAGCTCAGGTTTACTTGTTAGCTGTCTGTGCAATGAACTGGTAACTAAGACAGCAGACACATTAGTGACGGGCAGAATAGCAAAACAAAATTTTCTCTTCCTGTTGTTCTCAGTAAATTACAGGTATACAAGTAGAGGACAGCACTTGTTGGAAGACTGATGTCATACTTCTGGGAACAAAGAGGGACTTAGGGTACCACATTTCTACAGTGTGTGTATTAGATCACCAAGTGATGTTCTTCATTGCTATGCTCTCCAACTAACACAGTGTTATTCTCCACTCTCCATGATGCTTTTCCATAGATCTGAGATCTCAGCATATTGCAGCCTTGAGTCAAGCTAACTTAAAAGCTAGAAGATGAGGAAAATCAGGTTATATTTGGACTGAGTTGCTTCTTTGTTATATTCTGTCAGGATAACATATATTTGTATAACAAACAAAGTTCTGGAAGGTCTGAGTGTACAGACAGAAGAAAATAACGAATCAGTTCTGACAGAAAGACTATCACACAGAGTCACCACTTTCATACGCAAGACCAGCTAAACCATAATACAGGCCACTTCTCAGCAAAGCAAGACCAAAAGCTGACTGTATGTTTCCACAGTATTCTTAAGGCCAAACACACAGGTTAAATGGGCAGGTTAAACAATGACAGACATTGCGCTTACCCCATTTTTGGAAGATGAAAGTATTAATATATTAAGTGCAGCATAAAGAATAGAGTAAAACAGAATTGTCATTTTTTTCACAGTGAATTATAACCTTCGCTATCCAGATCAACACAGTTGCCTTCCTACTGATGTCAGATGCACATGGAAAAAATAGCACTGAAAGCAGTGATAGCAGGAGATTCCTTCTCACAGGCTTTTGTGCTGTTGATCAGGGTATTGAGAACAAAATGAACCTGCTCACTGTCCCATCTGAGTCCCTCTCACAGTAAGGGGATGAACTAATCTCTGATGGCCCGCTCTGTGTTGCTTTTCATAGATTTTCTATGTTAGTAAGGAGAATCTTAGTGGTTTTCTTCTATCCTTCTCTTGAATCAGCCTATGGCTACTCTTGCTTAACTCTGAACCTATCTCAGATATTCTCATCATCTCGCTGGGTGACTGCAACATAAAGGCACTGACAAGCACTCTGATGAATCTTACATCTATGCTTCATATCTAATATTTTCATACAGAATTTTTCCTCAAAGACATTCAGATATTCACCTTTGGTAGATTTCCAGATTTTCTATCCACATATTAAGATGCAAATTACTCTCCTTCTCCCTCCTTAGAGCAATCTGCTAATGCTTCTTTTCATAATATTGTCAGTTTTTAACTTCTGAATGCTCAGTTTTGCAATACTAATGACCTTTTTTCTTGGTCGAAATGCAAAATAGAGTAATCTGCTGTTAGCACCACTGGCATCAGTGGTATTATTCCCGCTCTTTGTGAGTACAATGATGAATAGAAATAGGCCCAATGCACACAAGAATAGTTTCTTGGGATCCTCTTCTGGACAATCTTCCATTTAATTGTTTCTTTTACAAAGCTTTCAAGACATCCAGAATTTTCTTTATAAGTCTTTCCTCTATGCTGGAAGAAATACAATAATGTTTTTAATAGGTATGTAATGAATGAAGCTATGAAAATGAAATGAGGGCAGAAGCAGAAAAGGAAGCAATCTTACTCCTGTAGAAAAAAAGATGTATTGCAAGTTTGCTCGCTTTATGTTACTACATGGAAAAGAATTAGTATATCAAATGTTCTCATTTGGTATATTATCTAGCTTCTGGTAGTTCATTTATAACTAGATGGTCATCAGCTCTGACCTATCGAGTGACCTTTACATAGCATTTTATATTCTCTGCTTTTATGAACAATCTGTTTCATCCTCTAAAATCATAATTGACAAAAAAATGATGTTTCATCCGCGATGTTTGTAATAAAAATAATATAGCTGCAGGCATCAACTGACAACACTATTTTCTGAGCACACGGGAAGCATAAATCTTGTGAGACAATCAACTGCTAAATCAATTAAAAAATAGAGGCACTCCAGTTAGCTTTAACTGCTCATTATCATAAGAAATTCAAACACTCGGTGTATCTGCCTAAGGCATCAACTAACCAAACCTGCAATGAAGTTCCAACAGTTTAAAAGTTGGAAAAAGTTGCATAAAATTGAATCTAAAATATTTGAGTACATCTTATCTGGGAAGATGTTTATTAGAGTCCCGGATGCCATCTAGATGTGGCTACACCCAACCACTGTTAGCCTCCTCAGTTTCTTAATTCCGCTGAAGTGACAGACACTGAAATACAGCAGTAGGTCCTATTCATAGCACTTAGAGTAATGGTTTTCCATAGAGCTGCCTCACTTTATCCTTGTAGCCCATCAGCTTCCCTTAGGAAACAAACAAACAAACCAAACAGAAATGCATAGGAAGAATTAGCTGATGCACATAGAGCATTACCAAATCCCTATGAAATCCACGGCCTGTTGTACAAAAAATCCTAGCTTCCAGCATTAGTGAAGGAATTTTTCCACGTATTACTGCAAATCACAATATTCCCTTTAGATTATCACTGACAGAATTTTAAAATATTTACATTATTTATCACTTCCTTCACCTCCTCATCTAAACGAGAGCTGTAATCAATAAATCATCAATACTTCACTTTTTCTTTCATTCTTCAGGGTGTAAATTATGTAGCTGTACATTGTTCCTATGTATGTGTGTAATGCCCAGCCTTTCCTAACTCATCAGAAACAAATTTACTTCTAATCAATAAAGGTGCACCTACCACAGGAGCCGTAACTACTTTTATATACTGAGGAATGAATTTAAACAGCATGGGATAAAATGGCAGCAGTTGTTTATGCATTCCAGCTCTGCGACCTTACAGCTTCTGAGTAAAGATGAACAGAACTGTATCCGCTGCTTAGGCAATATTTCTACTTTAATTTTATACTGATTTTGTGCTTTTAACTCTTTTGGTCTTTCAAGAGAATCAAGAACATTCAACACCTCAGATTCCATTTTACAGTAGACAGAAGAGAAGAGAAGAGAAGAAAAGAGAAGAGAAGAGAAGAGAAGAGAAGAGAAGAGAAGAGAAGAGAAGAGAAGAGAAGAGAAGAGAAGAGAAGAGAAGAGAAGAGAAGAGAAGAGGACAGATGTAAGTTAAATCTCTCCATTTCTGCAGCAGCTTTAAAAGGACTCACTCTAGAATGCACTGCTACCACAAAATATTTTCCCCTTCCTTTTTAAATGTTTAGCTATTACTATTGAATGGTAAAACTTCATTAAAAAAAAAACAACCTCTCTCTTTTTTATTTTTTTTTAATAAAATACTTCCTTCGGGAAAGATGAGATAGATAATGAGGCAACAGCAAATGCTGAAGATACAGCTGGCACGCTTCCCGAAATGGAAGTCACGTTGGGTTTGAAGTAGTCCTTAGAATGGCTTTTTTGAGTACTGCTATACTTCACCCACAGACTTGAATGGAATTTCAGTTTACTTAGGAAATTAATTAACTTTATTTCAAACCATAGGGGAAAAAAACCAACACATTTAAAACTTCTTACCATTACCCTCAAACTTGTTTTAAAGGTGTCTTTTGATAAGAAAAAAACAGCCCATTAATCTGAATGACAATTCTTACTGCTCTGAAAATGAATCCACTTAAAAAGTCTGGGAGTTCTTATGGGAAAGTTTAAAACTATTATATTTCAAATTAAATTTGAAGATATTGCATATTGAGATGCTTTTTTTTTTTTTTTCTTTTTTCTCCCATCACTTTTAATTACCCGTAAATTTGCATGAAAATAGGATCTTTATTTCTTGAAAGATCATCTGCTCCTGCTGCTTTTTCTTCATTGAAGATGTCACTTGCAAAGGGTTAGATCTTCAGGTAAGGTAGAAGCAAGAGCAGATGGGCTCAGAAGAAAGTATATTTTTATGCACATATTATTTTTAATATTAAAATAAAAAATGAGGACAACAAGTGAGAATATATGCTCTGAAACCAACATTCCTGTATTTTTCCAGGAGATAGAGCTGCCTCTCCAAACAAAAGTTATTCTAAACTTTAAAACTGAATATAGAATATGAAAATACAAGATAAAACTCTAAAGATTCACTAGATCACTGTTTACTCAGAAAGGTGCCCTGGTTTGATACTCATGGTGAAATTATTTACTGCATCATAAGGAAACACAAGGAGCATGCGGTCTGGTTCCTTTATGCCCTCAAAATAATACTTACCCTTTACTAAAGGAAAAGTTTATCATTCTTGATGGTTGTTTCTAAAACGTGGCTGACTCCTATCTAAACAGAGGCATTCGTTTTGCAAAAAATCAACCAGTCAAACACTTATGCATTAGTGTGAACAAACCATAAGTATCCAACTGAAAGACCACCAAGTGTGAACAAGTTACTGGCTCCTCCATGTACAGATCTACTTGAAACACAACAGTGCGACACACTGGGAGTTTGCACTGCAATGTGTCTATGCTTTCACAGAGAACTGAAGGCATTTACAACCTGGTGGCCCTTAATATGTGGCTTCCTGCTTCTATTTCTCAATAATGTAGCTTGATTCCAGCTATCAACTTCATGAAAATTGTGATGAGAGCTTGTATTAGAAGTACAAAAAGAAGCCACCACAGAAGGACTCACACACTACAATAAAATGGTTCTGCTTTTAAAGGAGATATATATTCAGTGTTATTGAAGGTGAACAGGTCTTCAGATAGCTCTGCAAAGTTCCATAACAAATGTTTAGGTTAAGTTTGAGAACTGTTGCAACTGCGTGCAGCCTCTCAGGGAACCATCCTGAAGTCCATCACACTCTGGGTACCAAACTGGTGATGACAGCAAGTAAGTTGTAATCGATTGGGTATTCCAAAACTATACGCAAAAATTTGGCTGCATAAGTAAGGTTTTGGAATGACAAGATGGCACTGATGGTTTCAACAGTCTGATTGCTGAGCCATGTAGGGTAAACTGGAGGCAGTACTGCCGCTCTGCTGAAAGGGGGCACCACTTGATCCTGGAAAGAGGGAAGGGAAGGGAAGGGAAGGGAAGGGAAGGGAAGGGAAGGGAAGGGAAGGGAAGGGAAGGGAAGGGAAGGGAAGGGAAGGGAAGGGAAGGGAAGGGAAGGGAAGGGAAGGGAAGGGAAGGGAAGGGAAGGGAAGGGAAGGGAAGGGAAGGGAAGGGAAGGGAAGGGAAGGGAAGGGAAGGGAAGGAAAGGGAAGGAAAGGGAAGGGAAAAGGGAAGCTCAGAACGGGAGTCCTACTAATTAAAACATGACTGTCAAAACTCCAGAAGTGATATTTGATCTCATTTCTTTTGGTACAGAAAATGCCACAGAGGCAGAGGCAAGGCCCAGCAATTACTTTAACTGTGGACAGGAGAAACTGACAGTGCATTCATATTCTCAGATTCAAATCTCCAATCTAAATGAATTGCTAATAATAAAAACAAAGCACAGAGTCCCTTTTACATTGTTTTATCCTGTATAAAAGACAAACATTTGCGCACTGCAAGCCTCAAATGGATAAAAGCTACCATGAGAACTTATAAGCCATCTGCTAGCTTACTAATGAAGCCAGTAACTATTATTGTTTACAGTTGAACACCGGGGGTCATGCGTATTTGCTGTAATGAAAGAATCAATGCATCACCGCAGATGCTAAAAGAGAACTTTCTTTTTTTTTAATTTTTTTTTCCAGACGGATAATTATAAATACAATAAAATAACAAATTAAAAAAAAAATCTGTTCATATCCACAGAGAAATAGTGCTTGGCACACCACATGCAAAATGCAGCACTCTCCTGTTTTCTAGTAGTCTCTACTTGATAGGCTCAGCTTACAGAAACAGAATTACAAAAGTTTCTCTTCAACACTAAACAAATAGCTGACCACCAAGGAATGCTTTGTCCCTAATTCTCTAATCTGCCCAAACCTCCTGCATTATTTAATTGTTTGGTTCATCTGAGTGTAATGATGAAATGTGCACTAGCAAGCAGCTAGATATTTCTTATTGTTTCACTCTGTTTCTCCTGCCTGAAGAAGACACGGCGACACATGAAAATTTGGCTCAGTTGAGCTATTAAAAATGTCCTGAAGTTTCTTGGAGTTTTTAAATGTTGGCCAATACACATCAGTGGCACAATTCATTTCTAGTTTACTGCTTCATCACTCAAAAATGTAACAATAACATTAATTTCCAACACCCAGCAAAAATAAACAGTGACAAGAATTTGGACGTGTGTACCTCGTGAAATGCTTAAATTCACTGAAAACAAGCCATTCATTCTGAAGCCTCCTTAATGACCTTTACATGTTTTAAGAATGTATTTTAATTTGATATGTATATATATCCTAAAGCCTATAAGGTAAGGGAGCTTACTTGCTTTGCTGAGTTGAAATACCGCAAATGACTCTTCAACGATCTCTGTTACCCTGGTGTATGGTGCAGTCTTCTTGCAGCTCATACTCTTCTCGTTCCACCTACAGCACATGAAGAAGTACTTACATACCGTGTGACCAAAACACAGCACAACATCCTAGAAAGATGGTTTGGGGTAGACAGAAAATATACGATATATACGATTATATATACGAAATATACGATTGTAGGTACCAAATCAGTAAACAAGTTAGGAAGGAAAAGGGACAACTTAAATTCCTCTTTTACTGTGATGCATACTTGCAACAAGCTGTACCTATACTGGAGACAGAAACAAAAGCAGCTGTTCATAGAATACTGAACATATTTTCATATTGTGGCAGTGTGAATGGGAGCCTGCTGGAAACTGCTGGCCCCACTGCAACCCTTTGCTGTGACCCCCACCTTGTTTGTGAACCACAGGCAGGTGGCCAGCTTTCAAGGCAAACCTGCTGTGTGGATCACCGCGTAAGCACACCCCACGTGTGTTCCTTGGCTATGTTTGTGCCTAGGACACTGGGTGGTAGGAAGGTGCAGACAACTGCTTCACATCCATGCCTTGCTTTGGCTGACCTAGCTGTACTTCTCCAGAGAAAAGTGCTGAAAGAGCTGAGCGGTCAGAGTATGGATGAGGATGAGAAGGATGAATGAGTTTCAGTTCCTACCGTGACAACGTTTCTGTCTTTGTGGATTTAAGTAAATAATTTATATGTCTTAATTCTCTGTTTTGTAAAATGCCTGAGATAATACTTTCTTCCCTAAAGCACATACAAACATATATGGATGTGTTTGCTTCCCCAAATTACAGGGGAGTTGCAAGAATTAATTAGTTAATGTTTGCAAAGTGCTTTGAAGGCAGAAAGCACTCTATAAATGCTAATTATTAAATCAAAGGTTTATCTGACTTTATTACTAAGCCACTAATAAAATAAGTTACATAGCATGTGCGGGCTGGAAAAGGCACTTTCACTGTCCAAAAGATATAAAGGTTTTAATTAGCAAATGTTTTGAAAGCGCTTTGCTGATGAAAAAAAAAACACTAAATGTTAATAAAGGTTTTCCCTAATGAAAACAGTTACAAAATATGAACTCCTGGATGCTACTGTAAGTTCCGCATGTATCATTTAAAGTTTTGTCCCGCGAGAACAATCTTTTTATCTGAAGCACAATTTCTGTAATACTGATGAAAAAAATTGTGGTTATTGTGTCAAATAAATGTTCAGATGCAGCAAGAGATTAAAGGTATCATTCTTCGCAAAGAATAGCAAAACCTAATGTATTGTCAAATTATCCACACAAACACGTACCATTCTTTTTACTATTTAGCTTAAAATTGCACTTTGCTAAGCTTCCAAGCTTCTGCTGCTTTACAAAGTTCAGCTCTTCCAAACACACATGCACACGTGTGACCTGTTATCCATGTGCTATCTGGAAATCTAAGCATGCAAACACATATGAATCTGTCACAGACAGGCAGTTAGAAAGGCTGAGTTGTGAAACTTACTCCAGCCTTCTGACATGCGGTGGTTTGAAAAGGAGTCTGAAAGTGCGTAGATCCTGATATGCGAGGAACCTGTTGCAGTGTCTGCCTGTGTCTGTAGAAAACACGAAACCTTGAGCAACGAGAAAAGCTCTATTAAACCACTCTGCTGAGAGGGGAGAGGCGTGCCAGCATCCTTCCTGCTTAGCACCGTGCTGATGGCAGGAGGATGAGACTGCCATCAGTCAGGCCCACTCAGTGACGTACTGCAGCCTGGCTGCCAAGGCAGAAGCTGCCCATTTCCACAGCCCACGGGATGAAATACTGAGTGCTGTCCCTACTGCTTCTAGCTGAAAAGAAAGCTTCAGGTGCTGCTCCTCCAGAAACCAAGGTGTCTGCTGCTTTCCAGTGTCACAGACCGGTGGCTCCAAAAGGTCCCTCTAAAATCCCAGAGCAGGGGAAACAATATGTGTTCATTAATGTGAACCATAAAGCTCAATTTCATGGGGCAGGAAAACGTCCAGAAGATGATTTGTTAGAGAAAGGGGTTGTGCCCTTTTCTGTACTCTCTTCCAAGCTGCCTGGATGAATCAGAGCAGCAGCAGAAGTGATAATCCTTCATCACTGCATCTATTTGTCAGGCTGTCCTGAAGGAATGAGAAGCAAGATTGTTGGGAAGATGGGAGGGCTCAGGGGAAGGAAGGGCTGCCTGGGAACAGACAGGAAATGAAGAGTGCTCAACAGATTTGGTAAAATATCAAATAAGTCTTTAGCAGAAGAAATTCAAGATTACTGATTTTCTCTAACCAGCTTTTTTGGTATGTTTTCTTGGGTTGCTAAATTACCTTATAGAAATACAATTATGTTAGTCCTACAAAACAGCTCCAGACTAACTAATAAAAGGATAGTCCAAATTATTTTGCAGTTAGTCTAAAACTTTGTACAGTGAAAAGCATCAAGGTTACAATTGCATCTAACAATCAGTGTCGATTAGATCCCAGCACTTATCAGGAGAAGAAACGTTTTGCATTGTGATCCCCTGGCACTGATAGCATTTGGCACGGAGGAGTCACGATAAGGATTTTAAATAATTGGACTTAAAAAGGACTTCCCTTGGTGCTGCAAAGGCATCAGCTGTCAGGTAATGTTGGAGAGGAAACAGAAAGTTTTGACATACTTGTTATTGTCTGTCTCTCATCCATCACTCTTTGGATAAGTTCAGGGTATCTGGGTTGGCTTGGGTGAGTTGTTTTTTTGACTATTTCTTAGTTTTCTGCAGGTTCATCAGTTCATTTTTGGATATTGCTTCCAAAAATCTGACACGGCACGACATCATAATTATTCTGTCGGGGTGATTTGGTGTATTTGAACATAAGAATCTTTGGTAAATAAAGTGAAGGGATAAAAAAGAATTTTAGCTCTGCAGTCTGGTTTAAGGCCTTTGATTTTACTTTGATTTAGAAATGTCATGGTTCACTGAAAGCTTACCAGAGTGAGTTTAATGGATTAGAATATGTTATTAAAATGAGATTGCGAGAGAACTGTATTCCACAGATGTGGAATACTGAGAAGGGAGATTAAACAAGCTGACTTGCAAAAGGCCTCCGCTGCATTAAAAGGCAGTGTATGTTACGTTTTCTTTCATGGGTTATAGGATGAAGGACATGAGTAGCACTAGAGGTTCACTACAGCACGCAGTGTTCTGAAGCCATCAGCTTTTCCCTGTACCTTTCTTCATTTACACTGAGACACAGAAACAGATTTCTTAGAGATATACGCAGAAAAGTGTTAATATTTGATGCGGCGTTACAGACATATAAAATCTGCATACGTGCTTCTGAGAATCTCTTATGTTCTTTTTCAGATTCTTTTTGGTTTTTTCTTAAACAAGATTTCCTTCAGGGATTTTTTTGACTCAGTGAAATCTCTTTGAATAAGTAACTCCTTACCTCCTTCTCCCCTGCCCCAGCATATCTCTTTTCCTCTCGTCAAACAAAATAAAACAAAAAGTTTGCATTAGTTTGTTCAAGACCTATGAAAACAACCTAGGACTTCAGAAATATACATTTTTATTGGTGCGACCTTCACTTTCTCTTAACAGTATCTCCAATACTGTAATTAGTGGTAACGTATAACCCAACAACAGTTCCTTCCTTGTAACTAGCGTAGAAGGAACATGGATTTTAGGCCTTAGTTTCATATGGTGTCCTCCAATACCTACTTAAGCAGCTTAGTACTCCTGAGCATCACAGTAAGCCTTCCTGGGACCTGAAATGCTGTGGCATATGGTAAAGAGATCTATCAGAAAGAACAAGTTCTAGTGGTAAGTCCCGATGGAGGGGAGCTAGTTGGATGCACAGAACAACCTGAAGCGTGGGTTGGGCATGAGGATGGCAAAGAAGATGTCAACTTTTCCAGCTCTTACAGGAGCTGTTGGTGCAGCAATCATGCATTTGTGCTGTTTCTAGTCCATGGAAGGATTTCCAGCACACTCACCTGCACTTGGAGCTTTTCCCAAGAAAACACAGGGTCAAAACTCAGCATACCTGGTTTGGCTTTGGCTGAGTTCTGTCTCACAAGAGCAAGACGACTTCAGTGGTAACTCCAGCCAGACTCTAACAGCAGACATCACTGCTGGCAGTGCAGTCACTGCAGGCTGTTCACTCCAACAACAGGTACTGAGCTGACTACAGCCACCAGCAAGACTGGTCAGGGTGTAGGGATCCGGCATATCACCAGAAAAGTGGGGTAACAGAGGTATGACAGATGGCACCAGCCATGGAGCAAACAAGGCCCATGGTGCCAGCTGCACTGTGAGCCCCACCCTGGCAGACCCCATAAGAACAAAAATGTGAGGTAGGATGGGGAAGGCAAGGAAAATAGCAAAAGCCGGCACCTGACACTGAAGAAGTCCCACAAAATCCTGGTGTAAGCACGCGAGGTGAAACTAGATGGAAACTGTGCAACCGCCAGCCCCTGCTTTGCTGCATTTTGAAGGTATGCTCCACTCTATTTATTTCCTCAGGTTGAAAGGCCTTGTTGTGCAATCTGAAAGAAAAATATTTATTATTATTATTATTATTACTATTATTATTATTATTATTTTAATAGAATTCCTGGATTGGAAAGCAAGCTGCTGTGTAACAGTACCACGGTTCTGCTGTGTATTTTAGTTTTTGAAATAAGGAGATGAGTAATCAGGGAGTTTCTGAGCTACTGCTTGAAAACCTCGCTTTTTCCTTTTTATAAGAGAACACTTCTGTTTTTATTGCTGCAGGTGGCATATTGAGCTGGGGAAACAAGTGTGAGTATTTCCATTTAAAAAAAGAACAACAAAGTCTGTTGTGAATGATGATACCACTGGAGGCTGTTGAGATCACTGCCCTGAGAAGATCTGCCTTTTGTTCTCATTGCCTAGCTAGGCCAAGAGGACATCAGTATGGATCCTAAACATCTAGCTGTTGATTTGCTGGGACACCACTGCTCTAGGTGTGAGGCCACATCTGGGGTGCTGGGTCATTCCGGGGTGACCACTACAAGCCAGGTACAGACATTGGAGAGAGACCGTTGAAGGGCCACAATGAAGGAACTGTAGCACCTCCCGTATGAGGAAGCACTGAGTGAGCTGGTACCGCTCAGTCCAGAAAAGGCTTGGTGAGAGGAGGCACAAGTAAGGATCTTATCAATGTGTACAAATGCCTGTAGGGAGAGTGCAAAGAGGAGAAAGCTGGGCTCTGTTCAGTGGTGCCCAATGCCAGGACAAGAGGCAGTAGGCACCAACTAAAACACAGGAGGCTCCCTCTGAACATCAGACAGCACTTTTTCACTGAAAGCACGATCAAACTCTGGCACAGGCTGCCCACAGTAGTGGTGGGGTCTTCAGCTTATCAAAACCACACAGACATGGTCCTGGGCAAATGGCTGTAGGTGTCCTCATTAAGCTTCTTCCAACCTCATTTATTCCATGGTTCTGTGATTCCTCAGGAGTAAGCATCAGCTATATATCCTTTGGCTTTGCATTCACAGCTTTACAGAACAGGTGATTATCAGCAACAACTCTTACATTTCAGTCTGAGGATTATATTTTAATACTTAAATTTTGCAGACTTTGCCTAGCTTTGAATTACTTTTTTTGAATTATTCTTCAGTATAATTTATATTCTTGGAAGTTACTTCTTTATTAGTGCATTTCAGTTGTGAAAATACAAGTACAGCTAACCACAATTTATGCTTTTCTTATGCTGCTTCACCAAGAAATTCGAAGAAGAACTGGAAGAATAGTGTCACATCTTATATGTGGACATAGGTATTTCAACATATGCTTCACCATGAGGGCTTTGTTACTTTTATACACATTTTACTTGGGAATGAGATGCTAAATAAAAGGATTTTTTGTATGAATTGTAGTCTCTTCTTTATGACAAGAAAGTGTATCCCAACCATTTCCAAAACCACACACTGAAATAATAAAAATGATATGGTGCAATTTGACAGATTCAGCTATGGAGCTGAAAGCATCCAATGTTCTGATCCATGTCCTATTCCATTTAGGTATTTTTTACTCCATTAAGCCACTTAGCACATCTCTTTTCATATGTCCACCACAAAATGAACATAATAATAGAATGCCATGATCTTTAAATCTTTTCATTGAGATTCTGGGTTTTGAACAACCAGACTAGAATGAAAAATGCTTTAGGATGATTAGTACAATTCAACAACACCTCTAGCAGCCCAGCAGTGCTGAATTTTGCTATTGATGCAACAGTTCCATTCCTACTATAAATCTGTACAGGTTCTCAGGTTTTGTTTTTGTAGCATAGTACTTTGTTAGCAATCAGACAGAACTGGGGTTTGTTTGTTGTCTGCCAGGATAGAAGTCAAACTACTTTGCACTCCAACGAGGAAATTGAGGTTTTTGCATTGAGGGGAAAGAAGAGATGGGAAGCAGGTAGAAAACATGCATTTCTTTTTCACGTTGCAGTTTGGAGGGTTTATACTTGTTCTGTGTTTCAAATAGTATTTTTCACTTGTTAGAATAAAGGGCTCCTTAAGCTTCTTCACCAGTCAGAAGATCTTTTTTTGATTATGCAAGTTTTAAACATTCAGGCAATTAGTCTAATCTACTTCATTTACTACACCGTGTTTCTGAAAGCACATGGATGATACAGAAGAGGACCATACTTCAGAATGTCACTGATAAAACACTCCTCTTTTGTATTTCATCTGTTGTCTCCTTCAGATACAACGCAGCAGACATATGTAAGTGCTGCCTTCTGCCTGTGGTGGGAACGCAGTCCTTGCACTAGCACAGAGGGTCTGTTAAAAATGTTATCTCTGTAAATCTGTACATTACTTGGAGTGTCTTAAATACTCCAAGAAATTCATCGCTGTTCTCCACCAAAGAGGTGTTATTAACAAACTCTTTCATTGTTCTCTCTGTACAGAAAAGTAGAATCCCTCCATTGCTGGTCAATTTCCGTCTTACGCCTGGCCAAAAGAGAACACCAGGCTCTTGAAAACCTCCTGTGCTGACCAGGTGTGCCTTTGGGTTCCCCAAAGCCATTAGACAGAAGCGAATAAACAGTGCAGTTCCACAGTTACGACAAAATGCAGGCAAGTTACATTTGTGTCTACTAGAATGAGAAATACCATTAATAAAGAAAAAAAAAATACATTAAGATTGGCTTTATAGAAGATGTAATGTGGAGAATACATACCAAGACTGCAACAAAACATTATCTGGTAATACACCTCAAAGGCTAATTAGAACTTCACCAAGCCTAGTGGTATAGGAACAACCAAAATTCTCCATCACCTTTTTATTTTGCCTACAAAAATATCAACAGTATTAATCACAGTTAACAAAACTGAAAGCTGAATTAGTTTAATGAGTAGTTTGGGCTGAATTCTTGATGATTTTTACTTTGAAAGTGTTATTCACATTTCCATAGTTAAGCCTGAAGCAATACTATTACCTTGTTATTTCCACTCCACCTACCCTAACTTTTTAATCAGAATAACAAGCAGTTAAAATTGTTCTGTGCACTTGTTTTCAGATTGATGGGACTGTAACTGTCTTCAAGGACTCAAAATGTGTAATTTGTGTAATTTCCGATTATTTTCTTTTATATATGCCTGAAAGAAAAACAAAGCCAACTTTTTGAAAAAGCCTATACGTATACATGTATATATATATATCTATATCTATTTGAAGAAGATTCTGGTATGGTCTTTTTCATTAACACTCTGGGAAGTCTATGTAGGACATCCTATCTTAGCGCTGCACTGACTACTTGAACTTCAGTGGAAAGAGAAGGCTTTGGAGTAAAGAGGAAAGCAGAATGAGAGTCAGTATTATCAAAGCTGTTCACTGGCTTCATTGCTTCATAAATTCAGCTAGAAATGGTATCATTCAAAGACCTTTTACTGTTGGCCGTACCCATGCACCAGGAGCTGACAGTAGGAAGAGCAGCACTCCTCCTCCTTTGCTTTCCCTCCCTCGTGCACAGTTTCACTTCACAGGACTTTAAAAACTGTTTTTAATACTAAAAATCTCCAGGCACACTGGAGTCCTACTTGGTTGGGTTTTTTGTTTTGGAATTGGTTTTGGTTTTTCTTGAAGACTTGGCTGTCTTAGATAAAATCGCTGTGCTTATAAATAAGCCAATATCCATAATGCTAAGAATATTCACAGTTCTACAATAGCCGCGTGTCAGGGAAGTCATATAGGCTGTCCAGATTGGTTTGTATAGTATTTAAGTGACTAAAAAAAATAGCAGCATAAACAATACACATATCTTCAAGCATTTGTCAGATTTTTTAGAGATTCATTAATTCTGACAGCGTATTCCATAATTCATTCTGCATTCAAATTCTGTTTGAAAGCAGTGGAGACTGAACTCTGATGTAGCTTTTCAGGGAGACAGCTACAGCTCTTGATTCTGAACCATTTGTGGCTAGTATGAATGAGAACTGGAACGACTGTACATTTCTTCAGGGACATCATTTTAGTGGATCATCAAACTAAGGGAGTCTTTTGTTATAAAAGGAAAAGGCACAAATATGCCTTTTTTTGTAATCACAGAACCAGGAGCAGATTTACTGTGGATCAAGAAGCAAGGAGGGAGTAGCAGGAGATGAACTACGTTAGTACAGACTGGAGTAAGGTATGCTGCTTGTTATGTGAAAGGCACAACTATTTGCCTTTGCAGATCCTCTTTCTTGTTCTCTTTCTGTGCTTAGGTTCCAAATCTTCCCATGGATATTTTTCTTCTAGATGATAACAGTAACACAGAAAGGACACAAAACAGTTGTGATGCTAATTGCCTTTAACTCGGTTAAACATTCACAGAGGAACAATTAACTCCTTTTCATTGAGCCTACCTTGTTATTTATCATACCTACCCATAAACACAGAAGTCATGCCATAGCTACGTTTTTCCATACTTCAGAAAACTCCTTCATATGCACCCTTCTGTGCTCTGAATAAGGCAAGCTTACATCTTCTGAACTATCCTGTCTTATACAATTAAGCCAAACAATCTGTGGTGTGCTTGTCAGCTGACAACGTCAGCAGAGCGTGCTAGGCAGGTTATCAGTTGAGATGTAGGTGCTCTTGCAAAGCTATTTACAGTTAAAAGTTATAGTATATTTTAGACTAAAAAGAATCATCAGGAACACTGTTCTGCCCTCCTACACTAGATACGTTAAAAGAATATCATAGTGGAAGAAACTATCTTCTAGCAGTTCAAATTGCAAAATAGCAGAAAACAAGATAATAGCGGGAATCTACTACCTACAACAACTGCTAACGTTGTTATTGATAACGATCAAGGTCTGGCATTCACTTACACAAGTATTACCTACTTTTTGTCAGTACTACTTCAACGGTTGTCATTGCCAATTTAGAACTTCTTCGGATTCTGGGCTGTAGATTCAAATGTGTACAGTGAGGTACCCAAACCATGGGAGGAGGAAGCGGAAGGGGAAAGACTAAGTCTTACCATGTAGCAGTTTAAGTGTAAGCACATCTACATACACACACACAAGCATGCAAACAGAAACAAGACAAGTATGCAGTGGCCTTAATACAATATTTCTATAAATTAAGAGTTGCCATTCCCACCTGTTTGTACAAATGAAAACACTGATGAAAAGTTTTACCCAAGAGATAGTTACAAATCAGTTCTACATCCATGAATACCTCACGTGGACTGCTGAAGTCGTGACATAGGACAGAAATCAGGTATTATCTCAGGAGTCATAATTAACGCTGGGGGTAGCACTGACACAAATGATATTTCAGTTTTAGCTTAGTATCGTGGATTTTCTAACCACGTGCTCTCCTCTGTGTGGACTGTTTACAAAGTAGGAATATGACAGTGCTGCTGTATAACAGGCCTGCTTTTTAGGAATGAAAAAGACTATACCACTATAAAAGCTTCTTATTCATGCCAAGGACAGGTAACTAGCAGCTGGTTCCAGAGCAAATAATAACCTCAGTAGCTTTTCTCTCAATTTACATAACAAAAAACATTATTGATAAAGCAAACTGAAATAGAAATCCAGCTTATCCTGTCTCACAATTGTCTCATGTACTTTCTCACTGGAGGATGATATCTAAAAGCAAGTTTATAAAATTAGACTCTTGAAAGAGATAGAAGTTCTAATAGATAGTAAATGAACTTCTTCACACTGGTGAAAAACAAGGCTGGACTTTATAAACGAATCAGCTGACTGAAACATAACACTCTCAATGAAAATAAATGAGTCTGGCACTTTAGTAGGCAATGATCCTGTTACGTTCTGTAGCTGAACTCTTAGGGAGATGCTGAAGCTTGCACACACCCGTTCTTCTCCAGTGTTAACCACCAGGGCCTTACTTGAAGGATGTACTTTCATTACACATTGCCTTAATTCAGCAGACGTGAAAATAAAATCTTCAAGAGTTTGAAGGTAAACCAGCAGGTGTTTTTGGGAGGCATACAACTATTTACAGAGATGGAACAGCAGATTAGTATTACAGAATGAAATGGTTAGAATGACTAAGTTAGCAAATGTCTTCACCAGATCAACAATTAGTTAAATTAAGATCATATCTCCTTTCTATTTTTCTTCTATTTAGGAGCAGATCCAACAATGAGATTTGGATGCCTGTAAATCAATTGCTGCAGCACCTAATGGTTGGGTGTTTGGCCTCTGAAGTGGAACCCAAAACCCTGTTGGGCACTGGACCAGCCTAGTGCTTAGTAAGCACAAACTGTACCAGGAGAATAATCCATAGAACTGAGTGCTAAGCTGTGGAAGGATAGGGAAAAATGAACAAATAAAGAAGCAAACCATCAACAACAAGCCCACAGGTCTGGATTCCAAACCTTCTTTCCCACAAAAACTTTGCTTTTTCAATCCAGGAAAGTATAAAGAAAACGATCTGGAAAGCAGGGAGCAAAACCTGGGCTACTCAGGAGTCCCAGTTACCAACAGCAGTCATATTCCCTCTCTGTAGCTCCACTGTAGCTCCCTGGGGATCAGATACACAAACTAATTAACAGAGCTCCTTAGGTTACCTTCTATCAGCCGAGCCATGGCAACCTGCCTCACTACCCGTCTCCCGCGCCGTAATTCACACCTGGCTTCTCAATGCAACGTGCGCGCGGCTGCCTTTCAGGCCAGAAGGGAACCTACACAGTCCGTACACGTTGCCTGCCGGTGCTTCTGTTAAAAACAACAAAACCAAACGATCGAAAAGTTTAAAGTCCTCTCGGAGTTCAAGAGAAAAAGCTCAAAACTGAAGTGAAAGGGAAACCCAGGGTGTTTTAAGCACCGAGGTCTTTCTGCCAACCCTCGAGTCTTAACGGAGTTTTAGAGCGAGTTCGGAGGAGCGCACAGAGAAACACGGCGAGTGGAGCGGCATGGCAGGAACGCGGCATGGCAGGAACACAGCCGGCAGGAATACAGCCGGCAGGAACACAGCCGCCCTCCCGCTCAGCTCAGCGCCCGCGCCGGGAGTGCCCCGAGGGCCGCGGGCTGCGCCACCTGACGGCGCCTCGGGGACAAAGGGAGCGCCGGGCGCACCTCGGCGCCCCCGCTCCGCTTTCCCCTTCCTCTCCTAGGCAGCTCCCGTGGAAGGGGCCTGCCTCGGCCCTTCTGCTCCCGCCCCCGTTTCCTCCGCCGGACTTGTTCGTGCCTTTTCCGCGACCCCGCCCGGGCCCGGGCTTCCCCCCGTCCCGCGGGCGCGGTGTCGGGGGCAGCGCCGGCAGGGTTAACCCTGAGGAATGCGGCGGGAGGAATGTGCATGCAGATGAGGTGGATGCTAATCTCATGCTAATGAGCGGCGGCCGCAGCCGCCCGGGGCTCAGCCGGGCTCCCCGCGCACAGACGGCAGCTGGGCTCCGCCGGGAACCCTGACCTGGGCTGCCGCCCGCCCGCCCGCCCGCGGCAGCCCCGGCACGGTGGGCCGAGAGCCGGCGGCGGAGGAGCGCTCTCCGGGCTGCCTCCAGCGTCGTCCTCCGGCGCCGGGCCGGCCTCGGCTGCGGGCCCCCTCCACGTCCCCTCGGCTCGGGTGGGGGCTTTTCCCGCTTCCCTTCTTTCTTTCCGTCCCTATGGAGCAGCCGCCCCCGCCGGCCGACCATGCCTAGGAAAGCGGGGAATGGGCAGCTCCCCTTACCCGATGGCTGGGAGGAGGCGAGGGATTACGACGGCAAAGTCTTTTACATCGACCACAACACCAAGCAGACCAGCTGGATCGACCCCAGGGACAGGTGGGTGCGAGGCGGGGGCCGCAGCGGGGGTGCTGCCGGCCTGCGGCCGCGGAGCCCGGGACAAAAGGTGGCCTCTGGCGCCGAGAGCGACCGAGCTGCCCAACAGGTACAAAAGTTGGCCGAGAAGCCGGCCGCCATCCCGCCCCCCGCCCCGAGCACGGAGCCGCCTCCGTGCGGCACCCCGGGCCTCCCGCCCGGCCGTCCCGGCGCGAGGAGCACCGCGCGGCCGGGGAAGCAGCCGCAGGCCTCGCGTGCCCGCTAGGCCTCGGCACGGCTCAGCACCCCGCCGGCCGCAGCCTCCGCCAGGTCTGAAGGCTGAAACGGGCAAAACTCGCCTCGAAAACGCTCTGGTGAGCGGCGTGGGCAACTCGCGTGCTGCGAGCGCGTGAGTCATCGGGGCAGGGCTTCCAGCTGGGGAGAGGCGGTGGCCTTCGGGACGGGCGTCGGGTCCTGCCCCGCTAACCGTGCGGGGAGACGCCCGGGTACCTGCCTCGAGTTCTGGCCGCAGCGCTCACGGAAAGTAATTGGAAGAGAGAACTTTGTGTATATGGCCTCGTTATTTCCGCACTGTGTGTAACGTAACGTTGAAAACGGTCCATTCGAGTTATCAGAAAACTTGGAGAAGTTACGAACGCGTGGAACAAGCTGTCCTGCATTATAAATGAGAGCCCGGGTTTGTGTTTCTCCGAGGCCGGAGAGGCGGCGGTGAGGAGCTGCCTGCGGCTCGCAGGGGGTTGCGGTGACAGGCAGCACGTGCTGCACAGGCCCGCTCCACTCGCACACTTGTTGCAGCAGCAAATTCCAGCCACGGTGAACTTCGTGCTTAACGTGCTTTCAAGTGCAAAGGAATTTAAAAGCCTTGTAAATATTAGTGAGGCGGTAAACTGTACGGGACGGTGTTGTTTATTGCACCTGTGATAAATTGGCTCTTTTGAGTCATTGATTGTTATTTTTTTACTGCGGACAATAAAAAAGTTGTGTCTTTCCCATCTGTAGAAGTAGTGTATTTAAGGAATTGCTCGGTGCTAGACTTTGAATTTCTGTTTGCAAAGCAGATCGTGAGGCGATGGAATCAAGGTGAAGCAAAAAGTGACATTTGAGAACCTACTCGTTATAGGAGTGCCTCAGGAGTATACTGATTTAGAGTTGTTTTCTGTGTGTTCTCTGGCCCTGAAGAGTCCAAGGATACGCATACTTGACAGTAACATTGAGTCTTTGCTGTCATTAGTAGACTATGCAGCTATGGGAGTAGCAGCGGTCTGCTTGCCATCCTGTAGGTGCGGGATAAGTGTTGTTTCATTAATACATTGATTACAGGTGAAGGAGAAATCGAATCCTGAGACTCGATGGTTTGTCATGAGAACTGAGGAAGTAAAAACCTTCCTGAGAGAGTGCGGTGTTTGAAATAATTGCTTACCCTCGTCAGTCATGGAAAACAAGCAGAGGGATTTTGTGCTACGGAATTCCTAACTCAGTACACGTGTGGCTCAGCCGTGGAGCTGAATTGCCCTCACGGGAAACCGACAAGCACGTTTAATCTGCAGTTTACATGACCTGTTTTTACAGTATCTGTATTTACCATCTGTTTGTATTGGTGGCCTGGCCTTGCGATGGCTTTGCTTGAGAGTCCTTTCTATTTCCCAGGTATTTAGAAAATGTATATTCTGAAGCCATACAAACATAATGAAGGCTCAATGTCAGTAAAACTGAGATGTGATCTTTCAAGTTTGTCAGTACAGTAAAATCTAGATTACTTGTTACTGCAGCTTACCTTAACTTGTCAAAGCGGAGGTAATGCATGCTGCAGAACGACTGAGGTTTGATACTTCAGGGCTTTGATTTCAACTTCATTCTGCGATGGAGGTTAAAAACTTTTCATAAAGTACTTGTGGACCTAAAATCCTCCGTTTCTAAAGCAAGTGTAGAAGCGGTATGCTTTTATTGACACTTTTTTCTTCTGCTTTTGTGGTACAGCATTCCCTGGATGTTTTTATACAGAAAAGTCTTGCGTGATGTTTTAAGATACTTTTTAATCCCCTTTGATTTAGGAAGTACCAGCCTCCAATATTCGCACCGTGAGACTTGTGCCGTGTGTCTGTGGGTCAGCAGGTGTATGTGGGACCAGCTGGGAGTCTCAGTGTTACTGCTATGAAATAGTCATGTCTAGAAATAAACTGAAAGACAAAAAGCCATATTCCAAAGCTTAATGGAACAACTTGTGATTTTCATTATTATTTTTTAATTTACCAATACTTTTTTCATCTGCTTTTCTAGACATTCTGATAGTGCATCCTACTGTGTGTATGGTTTAGGTCTGTTACTGTGATATCTTGTGTGTAACAGGAAGAAAGTCTCACATCAGCTTCAACCTTGAGGCGCAGTTTTTGTTCTTGCCCTCTTCGTTTCTTTGGGTAACCCCACTGACGTTAGAGAAGCTCACGCTTGCGAAGGCAAAAGTGATTTGACTTGGGTGTGTTTCTAGGAGTGCTGTGGTGGTTATTTGAATTGCTCTGTTCTGTGGTTTTTTAATGTTTTGTTTCTCTGTTCAACGGCGATTGCTCTCTGCAAACTCTTAGGTTACCGGATAGAAGACTGATGGTTGAAATGGGAGGGAACTTGAGGTGTAAGTTTGAGGAAGAGGAGACAGAACAGTGAGAATGTGGGACTTGTAGCAACTTTTTCACTAAGTATATGGGTGTTATTGCTTCTCACGTCTTGCTTTCTGCATAGTCAATAGTCTGTGCTCCACTACTCACCGTCACTGACATAAAATACATTGCTACATTGATGTCTTTTCTAAAATGAATTCCACATCACAAATTCTGCACTTGCAGCAGGTCTTTATTTAAATGCTTGTCTGCACGCACATTGGAGTGGCAAGGAATGAGCTGCAATGGCAAAAAAAACCCAACACTTTCTTTCTGCCTCTGCTTCTCTTTCCACTGTGAAGGAGCAGCTTCCAATACATTGATATATTTAAAATCATTCATGGTATGTTTGTCTGAGAATGTCTCTAGGGGACTCGCTAACTCTGTAACCAAGGCAGTGTGTGAGAAACATTGGATGAGCAGAAACCAGAGAGCTTTGCTGCTTGTACAGTGTACGGAGTTTTCTTAGTGCTGACGTGGACAGGGAATGACGTTTCTATTGCTGCTTTCAGCTGCTGGGGAGTTGAAAACTCTACTGTTTCTGTCATGGGTTTCAGATACTGGGGTAGGAGTTGTCTGTCCAAATTAGAGCTTCAGTAGTTGCCTGTAGTTAAATGTTGTGTTTTTTTCTCTTAGAGAAGGATGCTTTGTTCCTTCATGTTTCACTAGAGCTTGCTTTCTCCACTCCGGTGACCACCAGAAGCTGTGAGAAGGGACGGTGCTGGGGTTGAAATCACTTGAGCAGGGGTTGATCTTAATTCTGTCTTGAGTGCAAATCTTAACAGTGCTGACGTAAGGTACAGTTGAGGTGTCCCACTTGTGCAGCTGTGTGGTGGGATCAGATAAAGTCTTTTTTTCCTCACTTGTAGTTCCCAGTGTCTTTTCGTGCCTTACTTCAGCCTGTGGTATCATCTGCCTAACTCCGCGTAACTTATTCATGTCTGCCTGTCTGTCCAGGAATGTGCATATTCCATGTGAAACTGTCTGGTATCTCATTCCAGTTTCAGTGACAGGTTGGGAACTGTTTTTATTTAATTGATGTATATTTATTCAAAATAAAACCCGTGATGCAAGTTCTGAACTCGCAATGAGAGACAAGCAGTGTCTGAACTTCTGACACCCGCGTTTGTTTATCCCGTGTAAAGCAGAATTCCAGTACTGCAGTGCTAATGTAGCTGTGATAGCATCAGGCAGTGCTGAAATACGTACTGGTTGGGTATGTGGGGTTTTATTAACCAGTCTGTCATTTGACTGGGGTTGCATGTTGTTGATTTTAGTGTTAGTGAAAATGGTATGGTTAACTCATATAGCACTTCTGTTCTTCACTTCCCTGGGTGCGATAGGACTGCTCTGTATCTTTCGTCTCAGAGCATGTAAAGTTAACAAGTCAGGAAATGCTGCAGAGTATTTGCTTATGTGTGCAAAGTATGTACTGCTGCTGGAGCCAAGGACTGTGACCTGTTACATAACATGGGGCAAGTGGTCTAGACTGTGGTTTACCCAGACCCACGTACATAGTGCTTGCCTACTACAGCTACTTCGATTGAAACCTATCTTGACGTACAGTGTAATATTACAGTCGTTCTCATGCACAATGTAAGACGGTTAATGAGAAATTGTACACAAGGAGGAAAATACACTCTCAGATGGAGCTGAGCTGATTACTAGAGATGTTTTCCTCTTGCAGTGTGGTTAAACAAAGGAGCCCTTCAGAGCTACCTTATTTTTTCAGAGAATGGAAACTGGCTTTCCTTCACAGCCATTACTTTGAAGTAAATTTTCATTGTATGGATAGAGGCCTGTATAGAGATCGAATAGGACAAGTTACTTACAGCTTCAAGTATTTGCTCAGGTTATGTTAGTTCTTGTCTTATTCCAATTAAATAGCTTGTGTTCAAGCCTTTGGTGAAAGTTCATTGCTTAGGAATGTTATTAAGATTATGATTATGAATAAGAGGATTCCCTGGTTTCATTTACTAAAATTT
Source organism: Excalfactoria chinensis (assembly GCF_039878825.1). Taxonomy (NCBI): domain Eukaryota; kingdom Metazoa; phylum Chordata; class Aves; order Galliformes; family Phasianidae; genus Excalfactoria; species Excalfactoria chinensis. Next base: position 49,151,544 of record NC_092828.1, read on the forward strand.
ATAGTGAATGAGTGACAAGTTGAATCCCATTAAATGGGTTTTGTTGTTGTTGACACTCTTAAGTCTAGAAACTGTTACAGATATTTGTGATTTCACAATGTTTTATTTCATACACATGGCTAAAAATCAGAAGAATACCCCGCCAGTAATGGAAGGGCAGCACATGGCAGTACTGCCACGGTGACACATCTGCAGACAGATGTAAATGGAAACAGTGCTGAGATTCTAGAACTGCTATGTCATGTAAGTCTATTGGAGCAGCCTGCATAAGAAGTGGGAGCAGTCTGCAGAGGGGTAATGCAGCCCACTGTCTGGACTGTTGTGATTCTGTTCACTTGCCTCTGTCTTGCCAACCAGTGGTAAACTAGGGGATAAGCAGTAAACTTGGAGGTGATTAGGCTGAAATGGAACCCCTGCTTTTACAGTGCTATTTCCAGTAGGATTGGCTTTAGGTGTCACTGAGACAAAACTGGTGCTGCTGTGAGCAAGGTGACGGGCCCAGAGATGGGAGAGCACGCCTGCAGAGCTGAAAATGCAGATGGATCAACTTCACCAGCCATGGAACTGTGCTCTTAACATCTGCTGCTTCTGTTGAGTTTCTCCATTGGTTTCAGCGTGTCTGTGTTCAGCTTTGCTGTGAAGCAGCAACACAGCCATCACAGGTCTTGATCCTAAGCACCTTTTCTGTTAGTAAGAATTCGTTTCTACACAAACTTCTTAGTGACTGTTTTCATGTTTGTTGCTGTAAAGCTTTAGAAGCCAAGAGAGACTGTCACTGCATGGTTCCAGCATTAGATTCTGTGCTGTGTCTCTGTTGACAGTGTGCTTATGAATGGCTGATTTTTACTGTGTATGAAAGTAGATTAGGAACACTGACCGTACTACAATTTATTCTGATTGCTCATAAAATGTGTTTTAAGCTCAAATGTGAAGTATCTCACCCTGCAAACAGTGTCTTGCAGTAAAAATAGGCAGGCAGAACGATGATGTAACTCTAGGCTTTGAGTGTTTTATTGGGTCAAGCAAGTGAACGCTCATCTTCAGTGATGCATTTGAGAGTTGTCTCTGTGGACAAATTGACTTGTCCTTCTTTTGGAAGAAGCAGCTGTGGGCTGAAAATTGGACTGATAGAGAAATTATGGTTTTCCTTTTGTTGCCTTTTTTTTGCGTGGTTTTTCTTTTTTATGCTTTTATCCTATTTTGTTTTGAAGTAGCAGATTTTGAGCTTTGCTGATCGCTCTTCCAGCGAAGTTTTCTGTATTAAACAGTCATTAGCGGTGAATGAAGTCAATCTCTGGCTCTTGCTTTTTAAAAGGATAGCAGAGAGCCTGAGGGACAGTTGTTTTGATCGTGGTTCTGTGCTGGAGGCAGTGTGTGAGTGATATGAAGGTATTCTGCCAACTGAAAGAGTCATTTGCATCTCATAGAACAAGATCCGATGCTATCCTTTGAACCTGAATACTGTTTGTACTTGAAGAAAGACAACTTTATCTCATCAGCTCTGAGTACTTATTGTATTCAAAGTGATTGTTTGTATACATGAAGACATATATTGTCTTGGGAAAGCCACCTCCAGTTTGTGCCAACTTACTGCTGTGCAGTACCACAGGTTGGACCTGCTTTGGTGTATCTGCGCTGGTTTTCTCTACTTGTTAAGTCTAACTTCAGTCTTCATCTGAAAAGCAGAACAGCTGTACTGGGATGCCTTCCATAATACACAAATTGTTCTTGTAATCGAGATATTGAAGTTTAGATACGTCAAACTTGTTTTTACTTTCAGTATAGGGAAAAGATTTAGAAGAATGTGTATTTTCAACGAAGGTCCTGCTTGGGATATTCTCAGTTGTGCATTAGCAACTTCCTGGTGTTGTTACTTAAGGAAGAGTACTTTACACACCTCTTGTTTCTTTTGAAAGTATACTCAAGTGCTAAACCGTACTCATGACCAGATGTGCGTATTGAATGGCCTGCAGCTATGGCTGGTGAGGAATTACTACTGATTCAGTGCCACACCCTTTGCACTGAAGAGCTTGCCTCCATTGGGCGCCTGAGATTGTTTGACAGGGCTGTAAGCATCTCTAACCGTATGACAGATGGTCTATTTGATATTCTGCAGATGGTGCACGAGTTCATGGTACCACATATCAGTAAGTACGTCCAGCGCACAGTGAGTGGCACCTGCCTTTTAGCCATGTGACAGGTCTGTGTCTTGGTCACAGCTTGTCAAGGAGCAGGATTTGACCGGAGCACCGCTGTCCTCTGTCCTGCAGTTCTGTGGCAGTGGTTTTGTTTTGACTGTGCTGTAGAGGAGCACTTGCCATTGAGAGAAGGTTTTATGCAGTAGGGCTGGAGTAGCTGGGGGCTGAGCGAGAGGGAATATTTGAAAGTTTGGGTTTGGTTTGAATGGACAGTGGTGGAATTGGGACGTGTAACGCCTTCTAGATTCTCTTACATCTCTGAAGCTGTCTGGGATTACTATTGCTTCTAAAGCCTCTTTGACCTTTATTGTCTTCTGCGTTTTCATCAGTGATGTACATGATACAAATTGTATTGTGAATTAAACTGCATTCCTATAGGGAGATCGTCATACAGGTGTACTACCTTCTTTTCTTGTCAAATATGAGCTGTCCCCTGGGATTTGATTTCAGTTTTAAAACAATGTGAATTACACTGTGTGTTCAGTTTCAGGCGCTGTCATGTATCTGTGTTTCCTTGGCACAGCACTGAACTGTGTAACGTGGTGCATGTATGTATGTTCTTCTGTACTGATTGATTTTGTTGACTTCACATTCTCAGTTATGGACAGTTTTATTGTTTGCAGGATCTGACTTCAGTGCTTTCTTTTGTTGTTGTTGTTTGAGACTTGCAGTAGAAAGTGTGAAGACTTGTGCCCTCCTTCCCCTCCCCTTTTTGTTTTTCTTCCTTTAGTTTGGACACAATTACGCAGTGCTGAGAGATTGTAGTTGGGAGAGCTGCGGCCTTTTCTCAAAGAGAGATTTGCACAATAAGCTGTGATGCGAGTTGAAGGCACGCAGCGAGTCAGTGCTGCATTCCAGAGCGCACAGTGATAAACTGCCAGAACTGGAACTGGAATGTCCACGGGGTTGGAGAGAGAGAGAAAAAAAACAGAATGCTGCTCTGATGCTGCATCCTCTGAAGGGCTGACATGGATTTTGTTCCCTTAAAGTAAAAAATGAAGTAAAATAAATCATCACGTTTCTTTTTGTACATGGGGTTGGAACGTAGATCTATAGAGAAGCACTGGATTCTGCTGTGTAGCAGCATCTGTTTTCCTATGTGGTAGAAGTTTGGCTGAAGTTTCTCCCATTTCCCATTTGCTTTTAGCAGTCATCAGCTTTGCTCTGTAGCAGGCCGAGGTGGGGTTCTGGTGAGTTCCTGCATCAGGAGGGATTGTTGGCAAGGGAAGGACTGCAGATTGAATGTACATTGTCCTGAAACAAGTAGTAAATGATTGTTTGTAAGAGTATGCAATTCAAGACAGCAATCTGGCAAGGAGTAAAGACCTTTTTCATCATGTTGTGAATGTTGCAGTGTTTGAAATGAGCTGTTAGTACATTTACAATCATTCTGGTGACTTGTAGAATGCTATGGGTGTGAATAATCATCTGAGACTTCTGCAGGACATTCCTGAAATAGTGTTCAAATGACCAGAGAAATTACGGGATGCAGCAAAGCACACAAACGCTGTATGCCTTCTACTCAGGCTCTTGCTGTCAGTGCTCGGATGCTGCACTAAGTAAGGCTTAATATGTGGGAACTTAGGTGTTAAACATGTTTTCTTCAAGTTCCTGAGCTTCAGATGTTCTTTTGTTGTTTGTTTGTTTGCTTTTTCTGGTTGTTGTTCCCTGTGCTCTATTTTTATATCTGTTCTTTCTGAGGAAGACTTTTATCTTAAGTTTGAAGTTCATTAAGAGATTGTTTTTAATTAGTCAGACTGCTGTGTTAGCCAGTTTAATGAGATGACAATCTAGAAGGTGAATCTCTCAAAGCAGATTATTATGGTGACATGGATTAGGCTTTTTGGTTCTTGCTTATATTCCTGCTTGCAAGTCTTGTTCTGCCTCACTTGCTCCCACAGCTTACAATGATGTAAAACGAGCCCTGGAGTTTTGTGCCATTGCAGGTCATTGGTTTGCATTCAGGACCTGGCTGGCCTGTTTGCTCAGGATACATGAAAGCCATTAAAACTTGATTTATCCAGGCAGTGTTTTGGCAAGAAAAATAAATGTTGAGGGCAAATGTGGAAGAGTTAAGGGTTGTTCTTTTTGTTGTTGTTGTTTTCCTTAAAACAAACAGAAATTTAGACCCTCCTATAGCTGATATTTCCAGTGCGTTTTTGTTTTCTAGGGTAGAGAGCCCTACTGGGGCTAAAAGCAAATGATTTGGAGTTTCATAACTTGCCTTTCCTTCACTATTTACTGGACAGATGTGGGCAAACGTGGTGTTATTGGGGGAGATCACCACATTGATTATATATCATGTTTTGAAACAAAATCCTGGGTTCAGAGGAGTGGTATGCTGATCTCATCTGTTTAAGTTCAAAGAAAGGACTTAATACTGTACCTTACATGAAGTCATCAATCCCAAACAGCTGTACCTTTAATGGAATAATTAAACGATGATAAGGAGCTGCAGGACAAGGGCATGAAAACGTGCCGTACTGGGAAGGGAATCAATGGGGACAGTGGGAAGTTTCCAGTGATGTCCCATGGTATCGTGACTTTCATTCCGTCACTGCAGTAGTGTCCGCAACATAACAGGAAGTTTGATTTTACTCTGCCTGTCAGTTCTACATGCACAAGTGCAGAAGTTGGATGTCTTTCTTGTTTTGAAGTCTATGTGCTGTGTAATGCTGAAGTAGATCTGCTGCTCAGCAGCTAGCATGTAATTTGAATTTTAGAATTCAATGGGGAAAATGCATTCATCTAATGACTGCTTTGTTACAGGTACCTGCACAAGGGCTGCGTTATTTGCAGTGTAATCTTGACGTTAGTCCTGCTGCGTGTGCTGAAAGCATCTAGTTGCTGTTTTTGTCTGTTCCTTCAGATGTCACTTTGGAAGGGACGCCCTGCTAAAGTTTGTTCCAGAAGGTGTTTTCTGAGATAGGGATGACTGAAAACAGCTCTCCTGAATGGCACCTGGCTGTACTTCACAGATCATAACAGCTTTTACTTGGCGCTGTGATTGTTTTTTAAATCACTACCTGTGGATGAATACTTGAAAGAACTGCCCTGCTGGCTGCATATTTGGTTTGACTGGGGGCTGCCTTGGAGTTGCCTTTAAGTTACGTGGGGTTCTTGATGATCCTCGCGTTTTCCAGTCTTTCTTCTGCTACGTGGTTTGCTTCCACCTATTACAAATCTAGGAACGCTTTTCAATTTCAATTAAAAAAAAATAATCATGTCAAGGTAATGCATACCGAGATGCTTCTTTCAAATATGATGAAGATGCTGTTTGTTTTGCATTATTCTTCCACCCGAAGGCATAAACTATGTAATGGATGATTATTTTACTAATAGATGCCGATCGACTAGAAACTGTTTAATTTACAAAGGATGCGTTTGTCGCAGGGGAAGCTCCAAGTGACATCCGTGAGAGTGGTGTACAAAAGCAACACCGCTTTAATGCTTTATTAGGATATCAACATGGCAGTCATGTGCTGTGTGTTTTTCAGGGGTGGATGTTTCATTGGACTGTCACTGAAAAGACAGGCAGAAGAAAGGAGAAGAAATGAATGTCATCCGATGGAGTGACAGCTGAAGTCAGTTGAAACATTCTGAATAAACAGGGCTTTTTTTTTTTTTTTTTTTTTTTTAATATATTTAAGAGCCTGAAGCATTGATAAGTCTGTATAGAATGTTCCAGCCTTCCTTTTTGACAGCAGGTTTTGTGAGAGCTGTTTTGGGAGTGGGAAAGACTGGGAAGGTTTTTATCAGTTGTTAGTCTGGGTGCGGGTCTGGAATGTGGAAGAATCAGATTGCAGTCCCTGTCCCAGTAGAGAATGGTGGGCTGCTGTTGGACAGCCAGCTCTCTGGGACGCAGAAGCTGCTGCAGGTAGTGAGCAGCCAGGCTGGGTTCCATGGCTGCTGCATCCCAAGGCAACAGGGAAAGAGAAATGCAGGTTTCACTTCTGAAAATGGAATGTTCTGATTTTATTTTATTTTTTTTTCTGGAGGGGAAAAACAAACAAAGGAATAAAAGAAACAGTGCTGTAAAAACTCCCATGGAGCGTAGTTGTCCTCTAAATATCATTGAGGTGTGCCTATCACTAGAAATATTTAACCAAAGACAATTCGTAATCTCCATAAATTCCTCTCAGATTTTTATCAACAGCCATTTCCAGCTCCACTTGCTGCGCCCCGTGTGCCCTGTTTCTTGTGTATGATCTTTCTTTTTTGTTTAGGGCATAGCTCAGGTGAATAAGCAGCAGATAGGAGTGTGATGGAAATGCACTCGGATACATCGCTCCATCTACAGGAGCAGTGTGGGAAAAATGAAGGGGAGGTGAGGGCGATGGCTGCAGCAGAGCGCAGTGTTTCTCATGTGCTGATGTCCCCCGTACATCTGAGCTTGTTGGCAGCTTAGCAGCACACCCAGGTTTTTTAGTGGTTGGCGGGAGGAGCATGATTTGCTCTGTGAAGCCCTTGCTTGGTCTGCTCCTTGGGCTGTGCACGTAGGGCTAGCCAGACCTTCCTTCTGCTGATCCCCAAAAACTGAGTTCAGATGGTTCTAGCTGTGTTCTAGCTACCTTTGGCCTTGGAAATGGCTTTCCCCCTTCTTTTTTCTCTTTCTGAGGCATTGTAGCAGCAAGACAGAAGGAAACAAAGACCTGAAGGTCAGCACTGGGATTTTTCAGTCCTCATATTGTCTTAGCAGGGAGTTTGGTCTCTTATGGCAGGCTGCAGATATGCCCCATACCTCATCAGAGGGATTTCTCTGACCCTTCTCTGTCTCATTCTATATGTGGCAACAGCAAGCCATGCTCTCTGTGTGCTCTACACTGTCTCAACTGACAAAGAGACTTCACCATCTTTCTGCATAAAGTGACTTTCCCAGGAGCATCCCATCAGATGGTCATTTTGCCTGTGTCTTTACTGCTCCCATGATTACCAGGCGGCAGTACCCATTACTGGCCAGCCATAAAGGACTTTGGTTATAGCCTAAACCTGCTGTGTGGCAGTGCTGTAAAGTTTTTTGGGCATTAATTAAACTTCCTAGTCAGGTTAGCAAAGGGAAAAGATGTTGTCTCCCTGAAGACCAGTGAAAGGATCACAAAACGCTCTAGCCTGCTTTCTTCATCCGGCACAGTGGATTGCCATGCTCCATCAACTGGACTAATTCCTTGGCTGCCAGTGAGGGTCACCAAGCACTGCTGCTTCCTTACGTATCTCCCATTGGCTGGTTTCAGAGGGACAACAGGAAAGCAATCCAGGCTTGGAAAGCAAGAAACTAAACTCTGTTCTTTTGCAAACCCTGTCTATCTGATGTGTAAGAGTGTGCTTTTCTTCTGCAGGCTCTGGTCAAATGAAGTCATCGCAGAAAGCTAAATATGTTTTGTGAAGGCTTTTGAAAGCAGAAATCACTTCTGGAAGGAAGTCTTGTTTGTGTTATTTCAAAACCGCTGGTAATGATTAAAATGCCCTAATTTTAAGAAACAAGCTGGACTGATACACCACTGCTTGTGGATGTCACTGTTTCATTGAAGTGGTGTTGCTATGTGTAGTAGTTATGTAAACAGAATAAGGAACCCTGTAACAATCTGATTTTGGCAAAGGAAAGGGATAGAACGACAGTGATTTTAACCCAGAAAAAGTAGTGAGGTGGAGGAGAAAAAATGTGCTTCACAAAGTGAAGCGTTTTTTCTACCTTTGGCACAAAGCAGCAATATCAGCAATAAGGGCGGAGCTTAGACCCTCTTACCCAGAGTTCCATCAGGAGCAGTTTTTCCCAGTATTTGACCAATGTAAAAACTAATGAAACACAGGAACTGGATTTGGAGAGGACAAAATTAACGTGTACAGAAAGCAACAGAAGAGCTGTGCAGGTCACTATTAGGAAATAATTTAAGTGCATTATTCTTTTGTGTGAATCTCCCCTCCTTACTGTTTTTGCCTGTAAAAGTTCAGGTCTTTGTAGCATGGCCCAAAGAGGGACGCTTAGTGTACAGACAACTGAAAGCACCAAACGATGGTCACCCGAGCACATTGAAATATTTAGAACAAAATGTGGAAGAATGGATTTTTCATTAAACAAGCACTGATGATTCCTCTAACTCCAGCCATTTCAAAGGCTTGACGGAAGATCAGATCTCTCACTTTATGTCTGATTTAAATCAATCATTGTTCTGTCCGGCAGAATTCCAAGCCCACATTTGAAAGCTCTTTTGAGAATTATCCTTCCCCCACCCGAAGTTATATCTGCCAGATCAGGAAATTCCAGCTTCTCCTCTTAAACTTACTATGGAGTCCCCAGAGCCTGAAACGCAGAAAGCAGATTTTTTTGCTGGACTGTGAATAATCACGCTCCTCTTTTTCTCCCCTAACCTTTTCACATGCTTTCTATTGCACAGCTTTAACCGTACTCAGTGCTCGCACGTAAGCTATAAAAGAATTGCATTTAGTGTCGTGAGTTTGGAAGTCAGAGTCTGTGCTTGTCCACATCTCTCTTTGTTAATTTTCCTTGTGTTTGTTTTAATTGCTTTATTTCATACGTTGTAGAGTGTTGAAATATCTGATGGCATTTTCAATGGGTTGGGAGTTTGACTCCTATTTCATTGCAGTGCCCCCGTTTATTTATTTGTTTTTTAAAGCTTTCCAATACTAGCAGAAATCGGCTGATGTAGGAAAGCCAGAAGTCTGGCCTCCAAGCAGACACATTTTGTTTTAAAAGCTTGAATGATACATGAGGTAATTTCCCAAAGGAACCTGAGGATATCATGTAGAATCGGAGGAAAAATAGTATCTCCAAGTATTAATATTTATGTTAAAGATTTTTCACAAAAGCAACTGATGTAGATTGATTTATGAGAGATCGTATGAGTCTTTCATTGAGAAGTTTAAAGAGATGACACGAGTAATTGGATAGTGGAGATTTGTATCTGGGCTATCTCTTAAGAGCAATCTTCTCTGTTCAGTTTAAGAGAATAATAAATGACGAATGGAGACGTAATGCCTATCCTGGCACAGGGTGACTGCGGGCTTCCACTGTGTGAGCTGATGCTGAGGGTTTTCATTACTCACGCAGTGTAAAAACTTTACATCTAGCGAAATACTTAAGTGATTTTTATGAAGTCATCATTTGAAAATACGGTGTGTAAGAAATAGCAGAAGCCTGTGTAACTGCAGCTTTCTAGTCAGCTGAATTTATTGTAATGCTGCCTTATGGCAACTTGCCTCTCCCAGTACAGAAGCTACATACAAGGTGGGAGATTACCGTATAATCAGCTGTTTATGCTTAGGCACTGTTTCTCTATGGAAGCACCACTGCTCAGTATTTGAGAGTCTTGCAGCTCTTGATGTCATTAGCAATTTGTTCAATCTCTCCTTACTCCTTGGAGTAGTTGCTCATTAAGGAACTAGTTTTGACTTAAAATAGAATGGTAGGAGTAAAGCCCCTTGCAGAGGAGTATCATCTTGAGGTTTGGTTTTGGCAATCCTAGAGGAAGTCAGGTAAGCATAATCTCAGCCATGGTTTGATTCTGTCCTTGGTGCAGGCTGTGGCAAGGCTGCCCTTGCCTTCTATGGAGCAGGAAGCTGTGCATGGGGCGTTTCCATGGCTTGCTCTGGGAAGCTGCTTATCCTCTGTGGGACTGGGCTTTTTGGTGATTTAACTCACCTCACTTTGAGATTCAATTAATTAGTAGCTGAAGGATGTGTACTCATTAGCCATTTTCCTAATTACCTGAGCAGTTTCATTTTGTAACACGTTTGGAATTTACATGCCATTCTCAAACATACCTTCACTTTTTCAGTAACGGGGCTTTGCAACAAGCTGAAGTTCATTGCCGGTCCAAAAAATTCTCAGCCTACCAAAACCAGTCTTCTCATCTTCACCGTGTAAAAAAACTGCGTGCTATAATTAAGCACCTCTCCAGTTTTACATACTTTGTCTTACCTGTTTTAATAGCTTACTCTTACGGAGTAATAGTATTAGCAGCCTTGTATATTACAGTATTGTAGGCAAATGCCATGAAGGACCAGAATTCAGTGTCTGCTGGATGCTCTGCTCTGAACGAGCCTTGAGACAACCCGAGTTGGGCCTGTGGTGGGTGGTGGTTTCACCCTTTCTCTTGTGCTGGCATTTGTAGCAGTAGCGAACTGCCCCGCAGCCAGGATGGGGTGAAAATGAATAATACAGTCTCTCCAGTCCCGGTTTATTTATTTGGTCTGCCTTACTCAGGGGTCACCAGGATGTCAGCACAGGTGCGCTGGGACACCAAAACTCAATGTGTGCTTTAAGATACTGTCTAATAGTATTGACTAGGCAGGGGGGAAACCACTTGCCTTGATCTGCAGGAGGCTGTGAGGTTTCTTTGCTGCTCTGGCAGGCTGCTGACTCATGTTCGGTTTGCTGCCCATCAGGACCCTGGGGCTGCTCCCAGGCTGAGCAGTCCCAGACCGTGTTGTTGCAAGGGGCTTTCCCTCCTTGTGTTCAGGATTGGGTCTTTATCCCTGCCAAATTTCTTAAGGTTCCTGTTGGCCCATTCCTTTTCACTGGTGGTCGTGTTCTTGGCAGTGTTGGTTGCTCCCCTGGTCTGGATTCACCTGCAAGTCCGATGAGATTGTGCTGATGCATCCTCTGTGTCATTGTTGCAGATGTTGAACAGGACAGGTCCCTGCGGTGATTCGTGGTGGCTTCCAGGTAGAACGCAGCCCACAGACTGGTAGTTCAAAAGAAGGCAGGCCTGGACTGTAGGCTGCAGGTACAAGTCTGAGGCAGAGAACCGGTGCTGCCTCAGAGAGGGGTGACTAGCTATGGGTACTTACTTCTGTGGTGCCTATTGCTGTGAGCTTTGTAGTGGTGATGCACTGCTCAATTTACTTCTAACTCTTGACTGGGATAGTCTTAAATTTTTACTGAAGGTCAAGATTGACCATGCTGCTTGCTGCTAATGTCATTAATGCAAACTGAAGAAATGCCAGTTTAAAGCAATATGTGTTTGTTCGTTTAAATCCTTTGTGTGATTAACAGAAGAAGAAAAAAAGTCTAAGTGAAAAAACCCTAACGGCTCATTATAAAATACTGCGTACGAGATGTTGGTTAGGTAAGAATGCATTAGAGGGACTTCAAAGACTATTTTGCTTATGAGCTTTTCCATCATGTCTGCAGTGAGGCAGATTTAAGAATCCTTTCTAACGCGGGTCCAGTTTGAAGTGTGTGTGCAAGGCCAAAGCGTTTTGTTTTTTCTTTTCCTCATTGCAGTGGGGAGCATTCTTCTCTCTTTCATCACTGTAAATTAACCCTTAACATTTGTCTGTTTCATGTTCCTTTATGATGCTAAAGGGCGAGGGTCGTACTGCTCTCTGTAGCTGTGCTACTAGTTGAGTAGCTTCATTCAATCAGTGATTTTTAAGTTTTTGGTAGTTAATATAAAGGTCAGCAGCTTCTTATTGTAAATTCCTTTAAACTTATTCAAGGCATCGTGCAATATATGACACATTTTCTGTCTTTGAATTCCTAATTTCCAATCCCGACAGCCTCAGGAAATGAAGGAGTAGGGAGTTTAATTCGTCCTTTTGCATGTGCCGCTAAGAGTGAGTTCAGAAGGGAAGTTCCAGTAGCAAAGTGTTCACATCAGAGCTGCTGGCATCCTCTCCTGGTAACATTTAAGCTGTTTGGCTTTCTGACTGCTGCCAAATGTTCCACTGATTCGAAGAACCATCCACACAGAGCTGAGCAGCTTCAGTGGTATTGGCAGAAATACTCAGTGCCTCTTGCTCCAATTAAAAGCGATGCAGTGACACCAAATCTCTTCAGTGATTTTCGTGAGTAGCTTCATGTTTTTTTTCACTTGGCGTTTCAAAGTGTGAGCTTAAGCAATTACATTTAAAATCGTGCAAAATGACCTTGTTCTGGTGTTCTCGTTTCCCTTCCTCACGTACACTTTCATCACCTTGAAAGTTAGGCCTGGCAAAGCGTTATTTTTGTATCTTTCTGGCAGTGTTGTGTATATTGTTCCAGTGTTTGTATGCTTCTCTGAAGAAATGATGGCCATTTATCCTGTACTGTTTAGGGACCGTAGCTGGGGAATAGGTTTTAACATGTATCATGTTCTCTTGAAGTGTAGTTCTTGAACTTGAAGTAGAATTATCTTTTTCAGCCAGTGATGCCAGCTGCTAATGAGCCTGAAGGGAGCATTTCTACCTGTTGGAAAGGTAGAAAGCCCTATTCCAGTCTGATAAGCAGAGCATTGGCTCTTCTGACAGACCCAGGTTCCCTTGTTGGGTGTCTCCTAGAATTCCTAAGCAATCTTTGAGATTACTGCTTTGGAAGCATTCCCACTGCTCTGAATGAATGTGCCAAACGTGCTCAGTAAAGGGGGATGTGTGATCATTGATTGTGTCCCGGGGCACAGAAAAGGCTTTTTAATTTTTTTTTATTTTTTATCTTTTTAACTTCAGCCTTGTAGGAACTGTAAAGTATTTCTGACCTGGAAGATGTTTGGCACAGGAGGTAAAAGTTGGTTTATTTCATTTTTAAATAGAGAGCCTTGCTGAAATAAATGGAGCACATGCAGTATTCCTGCAGTTGGCTACTCGAGAGCTTGCTGCTTTCATTCTTGGTTTTGGTTCAGTGTTTGGTGCTGTGGATTGTTTTTTTTTCCTCTTTTTCTTTTCTGAAGGCAGTGTCTGGATGTGTGGGAAGGGAAGTTGCAGGAGAGCGCTTGGATGTTTCCTGTTACATACCTGCTGTTGATATCCCATTGCTCCTACCTTGCTGCCAGAAGGAAGAAATACAAAAACTTGAATTCAATTAATTTTGTGAATAAAGAATGAAAATAGTAGAGGTGCGGACTAAATTGTGTTATTTTTTTTCATATAATATTATTTTTGGCATGTCTTGTACAAAGAAAGGCAATTCAGTTCCAAGAAGTGCTTTAAGAACAAGAGTTTTACGTGTTAAACCAATTGGAGAGAGGTATGAAGTGTGGGCCAGCACCTCTTTTTGAACCCTTCAGGTGTGATTTCAGAGCGCTCTGACACCTCAGCATCGTACACTTTTACGTTCAGCAGTGGATCTGCGTGAAGCCACCACATTTGCCCTTAGTTGTTATCTCACTTGAGTGCAGTTACATGACTTGTGTCCATCTGTAGTATCTGTGCTTCTAAGGCTGTTGCAGAGTCCATCGCTCCGCTCTCATAGATGGACAGATGGATTTTTGCAGAGGCTGCTTTCTTTGGAACTGTAGCTGAAATGATGGAACTTCTGAACCATTTGCACCAAGAGCGTCAGACTTTTTAATGGTCTCTCCATTGGTATTGTGATGCAAATATATTCCCTCTCTTTTTTTCATGATAGTTTGCAGTTGTATAGCAGCAGTGCTGTGTTTGTGCCCTTTCCAGGTGAATAGCTGTTAATCCATTTTACAGCCTGCTACTACTCCGGTAGCATCTGGAAATAGGGTTCACCAGTGCCAGGTGTTGGCCGAGTGTCCATATACCGGTTGAACTGGGATCTGGTTCTGTGTTTTTGCAACAGAGCTGCAGGATACTGCAAAGTACACGATGATTTAAGGAAGTATGCATTAAAAGCTATCATAAAACAAGAGATTGGGTGAAAAGCTAGGAGTGTGGGCATAAGGAGCTCAGTATTGAGAGTAATGGTGGGAGCGTGGCACGGTCTCCCCTAGAGAGCAGTTGGTCCGCATCTGAATTGCAGTGACCTCAGGCAGTTAACTCAAGTTTGCTCTTCCCTGCTTGTGCAATGATTGGTATGCTTGGCCCAAGCGCTGCACAGCGCTGAAGTGAGATGTTTGTAGGTTATTTGAGATGCTCAGATGGATGGTACTTCTCAAAAGTGCTCGTTGCAGATTTAAGCTTCCTGCTGCTGGGATGGGCAGCCGTCCTGCTGGCTTCTGTGGGAGCAGAGCCTGGCGAGGAGCGTTTATAATATCCTCTCTGTAAATCTAAAGGCCCCTTACAGTGCGATTATTTGGAAGAGGAAAGGGGAGCTCACAGAACAACATTCTCACAATTATTTTCTGTAGTTTACTTGGGCTGTGTATGAAATTAGAAAGGAGGAGCTGGAAAGGCTGGGAATAGGAAAGATCTTTTAATGTTGACGTTACTGTTACAGTTTGGTTTTTTGCCCAGTTTTGACTGCGTTCTTTCTTGGAGTTTCCCAGGTGGTATTTTCATGCTACAGTAATGTGCTGTAAGTTAACCCTTTCACAGATAACTGGCTGCCACAAAGCGTGCTTTCCATACTTACTGCCTGCCATATCCAAGTGACCCATCATCCGAAAGAGCAGAATAAGCGTCTTAGTCCTTTGTAATAAGTACTTCAGCCCGTGGTCGTTCTCCTCTTGTTTTTATATAAGGTCTCAATTAAATTATATGTTTTTTGGACAGATGTTGCTCGTGTTTGTCTACAGAAACTCTCAGCGAGTTTGTGCCACTTTTAAGTTTCCCAAACCCACGCGTAACTGATTTGTATTTATCTTTGTAAAACATCCATCTCTAAATGTGTGTCTTTCTATTATATAGAAATAGTTTGATACTAAATGTATGAAATGAGAAGCGAAGTGAGAGAAGAGAGGTAAAGGAAACATTTCCAAGTCAGGTTTGCCGGCAGCAGTTGTAGGATTGGGAGCATTAAAGCACACTGGTCTCATATCAAGGGGTTTATGGCTTTAGATTAGTAGTAATAGCTAATTTTCTTAATGGGTCTTTTGATTGACGACAGGGGTTCCCTCTACATTGTCCAAGCACGTATACAAATAACCTATAGCAGCACTGCGCAAAATAGCCCTTTCATAATGTTGCTGCATTTGAGCTTTCCAAGGGAAAAGCTCAAAGGTCGTGCTGCTGGTTTATGGCTGTGGAGTTACCCCTGCGCGAGGTTATGGTTATCAGACATTCCTGACATTCCAGGCGTCCAATATTACAGCGCTTACATGCCAGTGCAGAACCAACTCCTGTGGCCAAGCAGAACACAGGAGCAAACACTCCTGGCACTGCCCATTTCCACTCCTCCATCCCATAACCTTTGCAGCTATCTGCTTTGCATTGAACTTGACAATGCTGAAGGGATAAATTATGAGTAAAAAGATTTATTTTTTTCCCACAAAAGGTTACTTGTATTCCTTTTCACTGAAGTGTTTGGTTTCTTTCATATTTTCTACTGCTAAAATGGTGCAACAAAATGGACAGCGGTGTTCAGCGTGTTGTTTTTTTCCTTCACTGATGGTAAGTGGAAGGCAAAAACAGTTTGTCATAATCAGAAGGAAGAGGAAGCAGAACGCCACGCCTGCTGGCGGTGTGACCTGGTCCTGCGGGCAATGGGTGTGGGCCCCTTCCTTCCCCAAAGCATTCCTCCCCTCTGGGTCTCTGCCGCTCAGGCTGTGGCCTTCTCAGGAGCACCTGTGGAGGGGCAGTGAGCTGACACTGGGCTCCTGTTTTCCTCCTTCTGGCAGTGACGTGTTTTTAACAAATCAGGAACAACAGTTACCCAAAAAAACATTTGGGGAACAGAGTACAGTTTTCTACTGCGCTCACTGCTTGTCTCCAAAGCCAGTCACTGGTGAGGTATCAGCTTGTTGTTTCTAAGCAGTATTCACTGAGTGCTGCAAATGGTTCTACTGAATACCGTGGATGGTTGTGTGCCTCGGTACAGCATAGGAAGCTGAGCAGGTCTGTGGGAAGGCCTTTGGGCAGGAGCAGCCAGCAGGGGCAGTGGGCGGCCCTGGCTGGGCTGCGTGGCAGCACCACTAGAACTGAATGAGGGGAGCTCTCTGAATGAGAGCTAAGAAAGACCCATCATTCATCACACTGCTCTCTAGCAGATCATTTCAAAACAACCTCTGCTTGAATTATAGAGAATAAACCATTTATTCAGTACTCTAAAAAAACATTGCACATGCTTTTGTCCTATCTATACAAACCCATAACTTGTTTGTAATATGGGAGATGTCATTCAGTACTAGAAATCAAGTGTGTGTTTTTGAAACAGCTGTGAGAGGTGTGGGCCCAGCTGTTCTGTGTTGCTGCAAGGCAGTGAGCTGACTTACATATATCTCTTGATATAAGCACTTTAATGCATGTCTGTATGTTTTTTTTTTTTCTACCAAGAAATGCTCTGAAGCCCAAAGCATATATTTATTTATAATCTACATTCTGTTGTAAGTATTTGAGACCTTAAAGGAATCATAGGATAGAAACAGCATGCTATTAAAAATGGTGCTACGCTTGTATGATTTCCTGAGAACTGGAACCTTCTCCCAGTTAGGGCAGGTTTCCATTCTCTGTATGTACATTTGACTGCTTTACTCATCTTTTTATTACCAGGAATGAAGCAATATGAAATCTGGAAAATGGTTGAAAATTGTGCATTGTGCCTGGGAAGTACCTGCTGATGGAATGGATAAGTCTTTTTCAGCTAAATGTGCGTAGCTGCTCTGTGAATTCCTGCTCTGCGGTTACTTTGAGTACCTGCAGTGCTGCAAGCAGTGAATGCACACTGCTGCCAAGGTGCTGCTGCCAGCTACGTGTAAATGCTGGGTGTGCGGCTAGGCGTGCCTGCCTACCTACACCAGTGTGTGTGTGACACACAGCAGACTGATGGGGCACATGCTATGCTGGTTATGGGCATCAGTCAGCATCAGCTGATATTACTGAAAGCTTTCATAAAGAATGGAGCGGTGTTTAACTACATGGTGACCATGTTTTGGTACTGAAAAGGTGCCATGCCTTTTAAGTGTGGGCATTTGTTCACTGAGAAAATGATTGTGGAAAGAAACCTTGTGAGCCAGGTGAATGGGCTCTTAATAGCACCCTGATTAAAACAGAATGTACCTAAGCAATACAAAGGTTGTACGTAGTGTCTTGGGCTGGTGTCTGAATGAGAGGCCCTGCTGTGCTGAGAACGCAGTGTTTAGAAACTGAGATCCTGTCAAAAGAGTCATGAATGAGATTTTGGAGAGAGAAACCGTGTGTGAGAATTGCATGGTTATAGACTTGAGTGAGCAGTGGATGTAGGGAAAGAGCGTTCTATGACCAAGCAAACTCTGCCACTTTCTACAGGTAAATGGCCCAGTTACCACTTTTTAAACTTAGGGAACGTGGTGGGGTTTTCCTTTTTTTTTTTTTTTTTTCTCTTTGCAGATTCAGCCATTGATTTATAAAAGAGAAAATCATCTTCACAATGTAGTGTAACTGTGCTGCCTGTGGGTACGGATCTCAGCCACTGAGAAAAGCAGTGCTCCCCTTCTTGCCATAGCCTGCAGTGCAGGGATACCTGCAGTTCTGCATGTGCTTGGCTACCTGGGCATTACTACTAAGTGCTCGTCCAGCCTAAATTTAGTTACCTTGCGTTGGGTCAGCAGCCTTGTATTTAGACAGTCTCTATAGTCAATAGGAAAAGAGGGAAACCTTCAGAGTGCGATTCATCCTCAGTCTAAATAGATGTGCTGAATTTGTCTCCATAGGGAAACGTAAAGGAGTAATTGGGGTAAGTTAACTAACTCTTAAAGTTAATGAGATGAACTGCACCCCCGAGTTTTGTATGAGAAATCCATCCTGGGTGCCTGAATGTTGGGCAGCATATTTGGGGTGGGATGAGAAGATGGATTTATGAATCTTCCAAATTCATGGTGCTTGGAGCATTACAAAGTAGGGTTGAATTGATTTTAAGATCCAATTTGGACAGTAAATTAGGAGGTCTAGTAAAGAATTTAAACAATTTTCTTCTTCTATTTTTACATTCACTTGCCTGACCAGATCATTAAAATTACTGTTGAGTAACTGAGTGAAAATAAGAAAGCATTAGTTTCAGTTATGCCTTTTCAGAATAAGTAAGAAATTAGCTGATGTTGATCATGTGTTCCTATTCTGTGACCTTGTGCTAACTGGAAGTATTTGTGTGGAGGTGTTCAGAAGTTGTCATTGTTGTGCCGTGTGAGTAAGTTACTGTACAGCCCTCTCAAAGGGTGTGTGTGTGGTTAAGCGAGCCAGGTGTGGGTAGGTGTACGTGTGGTCACTGGGTTTCTTCATTAATGTTTTAATAGATGTCACTTTTGTCTACTCAGTTCCCAGAGTGTGAAGGTACGTTTTTTTTTAGAACAGTTGGGAGTCTTTTTTAAAATAGTAGTAGTGAGACCTTCATTGGAAGAGAAAGCATGTAATGTGTATTGTGCATCGTCATGTATCGTTCTGTGTACAAGAATGAATGGGTATGGAATTTAAGCTGTATGACACTTCATATAGGTGTCCTACTAGATTATTGCTGTAAGGGAAAGAACACAAGGTCATTTTTGGTAGAGGATAGCTCAGATTTGGAGAGTTTTCAAATGCATATTGAAGTCGCTAAAGAAGTTGAGTGTTGTCCCTAGTTACAGTTGAATTCAAAACTCCAGATCTTAACTGTAGGTCAAGCGTTACACAACAAAGAAAGTATTCTTGGAAGCCTTTTTAAAAGACATGAAGATGAATCTTGCTGTAGTTCTCAGGTATTTTGTTCACCTCTTACCAAGCTGCATCTTTGTCCTTTCTAGTCGAGGAAAAGAGCCTCAGATTTGTTGTTTGCTTTTTGTGTTCCTCCTGACCATCCCCAGTTATCTGAGATGTGACTGCTGTTACTTTTCTCTCTTCCCCATGTGCTCCATCCCTATATATTATAAATCGCATTTAGTCAGTTTAAGCAAAACATCTCTAGTTCTACTGGCACAGCTCTTCAGTGTACAGATAGAATCGGGTCTTGAAATATGCTACAGAAGTCTGCTGAGTTTAGAAGGGAGCAAAGACTGACGTCTGGAGTTTCCTGTTGATAAAGTAGAGTCCTAATCGTGATATGGGTAATATCCAGTGTTACAAGCACCTTCATTCTTAAGAGATCTTGGAGAGAAATGGAATCAGAGAAGAAATGCAGCAGAATACAGTGTTCCTGCACAGAATAATGTGTTGAAAATGTCATGTGCGTGAGTGTAATACACACACTCATTTTGAAGAATATGCACTCTGATGATCACAGCAGTGTGAGAAGTACGGTGAGTTGTCCATATCCTAACAGAAAGGCAGCATTCACACTGTACATTTCTTGTTTGTTCTAGATGCTGATTTCAGTAAGAAATATTTCTTCTGTATATTTTTGTGGTCTCGAGGAGTATCTCAAGCAAGAAAAATGCATAAAGTTGTCCGGATGAAACAATGTGAAACAACATTGACAGTCCATCAATCTGTAGTTATGTTTCCATTTTACAACATCATCAGCCTCTTCATTAATTTTAGATGCATATACAGACTGCGTTCATGTCTGTAAGAATGTTAATTGTTAACGATAATATGTGTAACTGCAGGATCTACTGTTTAAGATCTGAGGTAACTAGATTTTGAAAAACATGGGTACGAGGTTGTGCTATAGCTTCTCTGTGGGTAAGCCCTATTTTTTCTCCTGGGTTTCCCAGAGCATCTATGAAGTGATTGGCAACAGCATAATTAGATAATGGAGTTACAGATTTTCTCCTGACTTAATTGGGAGCAGCCACTTCATGTGACACACACATACATTTCTTGTTTCCTGGCCCTCGGGATGCTTTTCACTCCATTTGCTGAAATGGCAGCGCTGCGTTGCAGCAGTACAGGGTTGAGTAGAAAAAAATCGCTATTATGAGTTTAAGGCGAATAAATTAATCATCATTTGGAAGGAAGTATAAAAATTAATTAAAATATATATATATAGGCAATAAGTGAGAATACTTAAACTCAATGAATATACACTTAAAAAGAAACAGCCTTCTGATGACTAATTCAGCTTCATGGTGCACTGAACATGGACTTCAGGTTTTTTAGTATCGGCGTTCTTTCAAGAGCGTGTAAATTGATAACCACCAGCTGAAAAAGTATTGTGAAGTGCCTCGGAATATCAGTACCCTGAGATGCAACACTTAATCCTCTATTACAGTGCAATAAACCTCATTTTTCCTGGGTCACGGTTAATGAATGTAATGGCAGTTTGTCCATTATATGTTATTATGTCACTGATAATGATCTTCACGCAGGCAATATTCCTTTCAATCCTTCCTCTCTGGTATTATTTCCTTTCTAATTATATCTCATAACCCTCTTGGCTTTCAAACTCTATCTTGCATATTAATTGTCTTCATGTCATACTGATCTCACCCATTTGCCATACGTGTTTATATTGGGACAGTTTGGAGGGCCCAAACCAGCCTGATCCCTTCTTGTTTAGGTTACTGTCCTGCAGTAAAGTCAGCATCTGGCTCCAAAACGTTGTGCTATTGAAAGTCTCTGGAAGAAAAGAGAGAGCCCTGGGGAATGTGACACTGTTGAAACTGGAGAGAAATGAATTTGGTTTCATGCTCATAATTTAAGAAAAAAAATATCTGCCTGTGCTCTGCTGAAATTTTGGAGCGCTAGAGCTTCATTGTTTGTAATTTCCACAACCTTAATTTGTTTCTTAAAGAATTGGTAGGTTAGATCTGTCAATAACAGTAATAATACATTTGTGGGACGATAATTTTAATAGCAGGTTTGTGCTTAAATTTCTGTTTTCACAGCTTTGTTACAAACTTCATGATGTAGTTTTGTAAGGTATTTTCTCTATAGTGTTTTCTGCACAGAAAACCCTTTCATTGTGTAGGAAGTAAAACATACTGTTCTTCTCTCTGCTGTGTTCCTCACCAAAATGTTGATAAACTTGTTTATTTTGGTCAGAAACTAATTAAAGAAGAAACACAGCAAAAAAAAAAAGCTTTGTGTTTGTATAGGATATTCAGGATGAGATGAAAGGCTTGTATGATAGATGTGATAGAAGTTATACTTCAGTCAGCAAAGGAGGTGATGCTCCTGTGTCCCACAAACTGTTCTTGGTAGTCCTACTCTCAGGCATTTAAAAAATTCTAATTGCATACTAGCAGTATGTTGATAATAAAGCCTTCAATCTCTTGTTATTCCTATTAATATGGGTGATGTGGCTGTGGGTTTATCAAGAGGAAACTCATTACTTAATACTTGTTTCTTTCCCCAAAGCCAACAAAACATCATGATGTTAAGCTTTGCTCAGCCTCAGTTGGGTTACCAAACTATTTCTTGTTGCAAACAGAATATTAAAATGAAAAAATGTTAATATGGTTTGTTTTTAGGAGGATACATAATTAACATCTGATTATCCATTAAATAAAGCTTATAAAATGTCTACTACTGTTAATTTTGTTCAAGTACTTGGATTGGTGAGTGCTGCTAGCTGTGTCTCAGTTATGTTTGCTGTATTTTTTGTGGTCATTAGAAGAGATTACCTTGCAATCTTGTAGTGTAATCATAGGCTCGAGGTTGAAGGGTCCAGTTCTTCAGAGGACGAAGAGGAGTGCTGATTGTTAATGTTTTTTTAAAAAGCTATTGGTTGTTTTTTAATTTTAAGCTGTCAGTGTGAAAGATGATGCAGGGAATTTCTCACTGGAATGCCTGTACTAGGAAATACTTGGAATAATTTGTATTATGTTCTTGGAGCTGATGAATTCAGAAGGCTGAAATGGGGGAAAAATAATCAAGAGCCTAAACTTGAAGGGGGGAGGTAGGGACAGAATATGTCTTCTCTCCCCATACTGTCTTTAGTTTGTCACAGTAGGAATTAATATGAATAACAAGCAAGTTAGAAAAAGATAGAATCTTACTTTTGTTCCTTTACTTTTAGGTTAACAAAGCCCTTGTCATTTGCGGATTGTGTTGGGGATGAACTACCGTGGGGATGGGAAGCTGCATATGATCCTCAGATTGGTGTGTACTATATCGATCACATCAACCGTAAGTATCAGATTCAGTCTGCCGTATTGATCGTGTAAAAAGACTTTTCACAATTAGACTTTCCTGGGAAGTTTCTTCAAGCATGACTGAGAGTAGGAAAAGATTTCTGATGTGAGAATTGTAATTATGGTAACAGTTAATGATTTTCTGCCATCAAATTACCACGTTCGTGTGTAGGTTTGGGGTTGGTTGAAGGTGTGCTCACAGTTATTCACATAACTCTTAGTCTTTTTCTGTGGAGGAAGTCCATGTAATAAATGGTAAATAAAGATGGTTTGCATCTGTTTGTACTTGCAAAGTGTAGAATGTTGAGTGGCTATTAAATATTCAGTGATGAACACTGATGGATATGGGTACAGTCAGATACAAATAACCAAAAACTGACTTCAGCCCATCTATTGAAAGGAGCTATTAGTTCAGATAGTATGGAGTGTGGGGGCTGCTTGTAATTTGTACATGAAATCTGTCAGAGACCCCATAGTTCTAAGGAAGTTGTAGAATACAATTCAGTCTATAAATAATGCTGTATTTGGTGGTAATTGGAAAGGGAATGAGGAATTAAATTGCTGGGGAAAATTTGACCTTTTGTATAACGTTATTGGCTTCATAAGGCTTACAAGAAAATCTGGTACAGGCAGGATGACTGCACCTACTTCTACACATATTTTTAATTGCATGCGAGTCGCATCTGAACAGTACTAAATTATAGCAGAAAGTTTTGAAATGCAGTGCATGTTGGACGTATCTAAATGAATGTATTACTTTGCATTTGTCTTCTTTTTATGTCTTTGTTAGTCCATACTGATTGATGCCTTTCTCACCTTAGAAATGATCTGCAATAACATAATAGAAGGGATTCCATTTAGGATGCCCGAATGTAGGTGCCTGCACTTGCACTAGCAGTGCAACGTACTCAAGCTATATTAAAGTGTCTGTGGCTTTTTGAGATACTTCACATTAGCAGAGACACTTGCAACAGATCACTAGATAGGGCAGGGGTGGCTGAGAGACCAGTGGTCTTCAGGAACAAAAGCTGAAGAGGAGGCTGATTTCCCAGAGGCATCTTAAAAGTATGCACAGATGAATCAAGCCTGGGATGTCTAAGCTGCTGTTGTAGTCAACAGCTATCTTGTCAATGCAGCCAGTGTATTCAAATGTGTGATTTAAATGACTGGTTGGTTGTCTGCTCTGACACTGAGCTGATTTAAGCTCCTTTGATTGGGTTCAGCTGTAAGCCTGATAAATCAAGATTGGCCAGTTTCACTGGCCACAATAGATGTCTAGATTCCTCAGACAAAACCATTAAACCATGAGCAGGAAGCTGGAGCTTAGCACAAAAGACTATAAATTCAGAGTGTCTTCCTTCTGGTTGTTGCCTCCTTTTATGTTAAAAAGTGAAGGCTGAAAATTCCAGTGGTGGAATTCCAGTTGGTGTACAGGGCAAGACCTACTGCGCTCCTTTTGAAGGTGGGATTTGACAAAAGTTCCAGTGGTGTCATGGGAAAAAGTACTAGGCTGCAGTTTGCAGACTTCGAAAAATTCTGCCAAGTTTCTGCAATGAAAGGTGAAATTCTTCAAATATTACATCACAGAATTGCAGGGATTGTAAGGGACTTCAAGAGATCATGGAGTCTGACCCTTTGTTAAAGTAGGTTCCCTACAGTAGGTTGCACAGGTAGGAGTCCAGACAGGTCTTCAGTATCTCCATAGAAGGAAACTCCACAACCACTCTGGGCAGCCTGTTCCAGTGCTCCGTCACCCTTTCTGAAAGCAAGTTCTTTCACATGCTTATATGGAACTCCGTGTGTTCAAGTTTTAGGCCACTGCTCCTTGTCCTATCAGTACGCACCACCGAGAAGAACCTGGTCTCATCCATTTGCCTCCAACCTCCCTTTAGATCTTTATAAACGTTTATCAGACCCCTCACAGTCATCTTCTTCCCCACGCTAAACAACCCCAGGTCACGCAGCCTTTCCTCATGCAGGAGATGCTCCGGGCCCTTTATCATTTTTGTGGCCCTCCATGGGACTCCTTCTAGGAGATCCCTGTCTTTTTGGAACTGGTGAGCTGAGAACTGGATACAGTAATCTAAATATGGCCCCAGCAAGACAGAGCAGATGGGGAGGATCACCTCCCCCGATGTGCTGTCCATGCTCTGCACCCCGGGATCCCACTGGCCTTGGACACAAGGATACATTGCTGGCCGTGGCTGACCTGTTGTCCACCAGGACACTGAGGTCTTTCTCCACAGAGTACATCATATGAATCAATAGATCTGAAAACAAAAGCTTGTAAATGCTTTCCCCATCTGTGTAATGAACTGCCTTAGCCCTTTACTTTCCCTTCTCTTACACAAATTTGAGAAAATCCAGCAGTCCTTGATTGCCAGCGGCAGCTCGGTTTTTCCTCCTGCAGTAAAGGGTAAGAGCTGGCTGTGAGCAGTCTGCAGTCGTGAATGCTCCCTTGAACTTGAGAAACTGTGCATTTGGTGTCAATATGTTTAAGTATAACTTTGTTTTACTGTCATCTTGTATATTTCTGTGTCATTCTTTCAATATATTTACGTTTTTTTTCTTGCCCTTTCTGGTTGCCTTGGGACTTCCTTGTGATCCTATGAGGTGATGTAACCCACTTCAGGAAACACTGACTGAGGTCATTATTTTATGAAAGTATTACTCCAATTAGGAATCTTAATGTGATGCTTTCAGCCTCAAGGGAGACCAGATTACAGCCCATCTGTCAAGGCAGAGCATGCATATGATGTAGGTAGCTAATACCCTTAAGAACCTAAATGTTAACCCTGTGATTCAGTAGCACCTTTTGTTCAAAGGATGTTACTTGGTGGCCAGGGGCTGAGGAGATCCTTTTGTGTGGGATTCTTCTTACTGTGGTTTGGGAGAGTCCAAAGATTTTTAGTTTGTGCTGTCACTCTTAAAATTCTCATTGCACGTGTGTACTTAAGGTCATTTTCTTTTGCTTTCTATTTTGCTGAATATTATGGTTAAAAAAGCAATACAAAAAGTCACGCAAACCTCTTATTCCACTTGATTTCATACATCTACAGGCAAAGCCATCGCTTTCATATTTTTCCAGTTTTTCTACAGGGTTTTCAACGTCAGCCTTTAAGTGGGTGCAAACATTTGTGCTCTTTAAGATTAGGTTTGCAAACACTTTTAAGCTGATACAATCTCTGAAAGAATTGGTCCTGCTCTGTTGCTACCTCTGGCCTTTTGTTCTGTCTCCGCAATGTTTTTGCTTATACTGGCATGAATATTTGCGTGGCCAGACAGTGAATCAGATCAGGGAGCTGATTCGAGTTGAAACTAATCCGGCATGGAAAAAAAAGTTGCTGTTTGTTCTCCTTCCCACACCCCTCTTTATGCAAGCAAGGGAGGGAAGGTGACCTGGGGATAGAAATGAACACTCAGGTGGACTCAGAGGACAGCGTTTTGCGGTAGCACTGGTTAAAGCTATTTTGAAATGACACCCTTGAACTTTCATCTGGTGTGTGCCCTGCACAGGCTTGCCAGGAAGCAGTTTTGGCTCCGAGGCCGTGATTTCCAGGTGCAGTTCTTAGTGCCAGTTGCAGTTGTCATCACTTGCTGTGGTTCCTGCCCCCATGTCATGTCAGTGTGACTGTAGGGAACCAGGCCGATGGGCAAACACTCTGCTTCCTGAGGTGTGTGAGCCCTCCTCCTCCCCTTCCTTCCCCACCGCTGCTTAGCTTTTCTTGTGTGGCTCATTGTGTGGGGTGTGCATCCATGGGAAGCTGCAGAAAGGGAGAACTTGAAGTGTCAGTTTTAAGCTTGTTCTCCTTTCTGGGCTAGGAGCAGGTCCCAAGAGTTGATGGGGCTTCAGCCCGTAAATATGCTTGTTTGCAGATGTTAGCTGCAGAACTTCAGTGGGTTTGTGGTATTGATTTGAAAGGAAGGGTGGTTACTGATGTCTCCTTTGTGATTGAGATTGTTCCTTAGCTGCAGAACTTCCAGGTACATTTTACTGAGTCTCTGTCATCTTCCACTGATGTTTTGTTTGTTACTGGGTCCAAATAACAGATCTCAGTGTCTAAAGATGGGTGAAAGCCAAAAAAAAGGTAAAGCAAGTACGGATGTACACAGATGTATCAGTCTATCACAGAGCTTTGATCCCTCAGATAATGCTGAAGATACCAATGTGCTGTTAAAATGTAATAAATGGAAGTGTTGGGATTCTGATTTTCATTCTTAAATTCTTGAAATTTGAGAGATCACTTTGTAACATGGGCAGCTGATTTCCTTATTAGTACTAGAGGTATTCAGGAAGGTTGTTTCCTTTACATTTTGAGAATGTACGAAGTTCAGAGAATAAAGTCCTTGTTGTTCTAAACCTTTCTTTCTAAGACCTTGGCTTATCTGAAAGACTTCTACATTTTTGGCTTGGCATAAACAGTCTGAGGGAGTCCTGGGCTGGGACAAATTCTGCCTTGCTTTCAATGCACTGCATATTCCTAAATAATTCATCTCCTTCCAAGCTTGATTTTCAGGCTCAGGAATAACCAGGCAAGAGGTTGTTTGCTTCATGGTATTGATCTCTCTGACTGAGAGAACAAGTACTCTGCTGTTGGTACTGCTTAGTGGCAAAGGTATTAGAAAGGAGCTGAGTGGCTGTATTTAAGAGATAAGGATGGGAAGTAATAGCCGCTCCTAACCCAGCTCTATTTCAGTTCATTGCATCTTTCCCCCCCTCCACCCCATACCTCTCAGTTTTCTCCTTTGTATTCAATATAATTTTCTCCCTGCCCTGCATCCCCAACACTTTTGTTTGTTTTGGCTGGGATAGCATTAATTTTCTTTGTAGAGGCCTGTATGATTCTGTGCTTTGGTTTTTGCTTAAAATAGTGGCAATAGCACCCTGTGCTAATAGTCGCTGCAGAGTGACACTGTGCAGAGCTGAGGATGTCTCAGCTCCTTGTGCTGCCCTGCCAGGAGGGGGCTGGGGGGCACAAGGAGCTGCAATGGGACAGACCCAGGACTGCTGGCCCAGGCTGGGTAGAGGAATGGCCCATACCACCATATGGCGTCGTGCTCAGCAGTGAAAGCTGATAGAAGATGGGAGGAGGAAGAAGGGAATGTTGGGAGTGCTGGCATTAGCCTCCACAAGAAATACACGATGAGCCCTGCTTTCCTGGGAGTGACTGAACTGCTGATGAGGAATGAGAAATAAAGTCCTTCATTTGCTTTGCTTGTATGCCCAGATTTGCTTTACCTTTTGAACCGTCTTTGCCTCAACTCACAGATTCTCAGAGTGTTACGTTTTTGATTCTCTCCCGCATCCCATCTGGGGAGATAGGGCCAGAAGCTGGGTGGTGCTGAGCCGCCTGCTCACTGCGTCTCAGTTCAAGCACTGAATTAATTTAGGGAAGAGCGAAGAAGGTGTCTGGAAGAGAGGAGACATTGCTCTTGTGTGAGTCCTCCGGCAGGAAACAAACTGTCGAGCTCAGTTCAGAGCATACTCATACTCTGAATGACCTAATTTACCTTTGTGTCTCTCCTCAGAGCCCATATTCCATCTTATTATGTGGTACAATGTGATTTTCTTTGAGTATCCAGCAGTGTTTTAGATCATTTTAAAGACACTCTATATGTCATCTTGTTGGGCTGCACAGTCTGAGTGAAACTGCTTCTCTGTAACGTGCTACTCTTTATTTTTATGTACCTATTGAAAAAATGCATCTTTTTGAAACAATGTAATATTCCTTTGTGAAACCCTCCTCAAATTTACTGGTGCAAATTGTCGTTCTTATTGTTTGAGGTTGAATACTGAGCATTTCTAAAAGGAGGGGAGTGGAGAGAAAAAGGAATAAGAAAAAAAACTGTTTGGAAAGCCTCTGGTATGTAAACAATGAATTGCATTCCTTGTGCTGGTCCAGGAACACGCTGTTATTCTTCCTGAAACTACTGCTAGTGCCTTTGTTCCTTTACTGTTCTTTAAGGCTTGCATCTCAGCTATCTGCAATATTTGTTATAGGTGAAGTATGATGAAATAATGTTTACATTGTTTTTTTCCCTACCTGTACTATTGTCTGATGGCAGGTAAAAGAATGGAGATTTGAAAGCCAGTTTGCTTATCAAGAAACACAGGATATACTTGTAGAATAAACATATCCATAGCGATTATGTAATGCTGTTTATAAAATCGCTTTCACCACCCTTCATTAAGTTAACTTGAATCACCCCACGATGGCTGGTATCAGATACCACTTTTCCTCTCTTGATGTTATATATTCCATAGGGCGGTTGATGCACATGCTGTGAGCTGTTTTCCAGATATGCCCTCCTTCTCAAACCAACTCTGTGGAATAGCTGCAGTGCTGACACAACAAGGGTATCAGGGACTATTTGGACACCAAACCACATTCCCCGCCTGGATTCTTCTTTCTTCTTTATACTGGCTACTTGGACTTTCAGTAACCCGGCACAATTCACCTGTCCTGCCAGGAAATTATACACATACTTTTATGTTCAGGTTTTGGCCCAGTGAATGTTCAGGTGGACCCAGTGTGATGAATAGGCTTTGTGCAGGGTTGGGTGGACACCAGAGCCTGTGAAAAACAACACATGAATGGGCAGTGTTGGGGGGTATGGGTGAGAAAACGTGGTGCAACCCACAGCTGTACAGGCCCTGTGTCTCTGCTCCTCTTTTCTAGCCAGGTCAGCTGGTTTCCCTTGGAATACCAGGCCATGGCCTGCTCTTCTGAGATGGTGGTCTTGTTGCATTTATTGGAATAACATGGGCATGTGATTAAACAGGTGAGAGATTTGTCACCTGGATGAGAAGTACAATAGGATGGTGTTTTCTCTGCCTGCTGTGCACGTGTTCTCCTCAAGTGCTGATCTGTCATCTCCAGCATTTTCTTTTTGGTAGGGTCCCCCCATTCAGAGTACATTTAGAGTACTTGCTCTCTCAACTGTGTTGCATAAACGCAACCTGCCTGACTGAAGACAGATTACATGTAGGTCATTCTAGAGCCAATTGCCACTATTATTTTATTTGGCAAGGGGAGATGCTGGAAAAACTATTGCTTCCACGTATTGTTAATCCTGTAGTAAAATGTTCAATTCTCTTATGTCTAGCAGTAGGGCGTCAGGGAGCTGTTCCCTTCCCTGTGGGATTTTCTAGTGGGATTTTAATTCCATGTGTTTTAGAAAAATACGATCTACCGCTGATAAGGTAATAGTTTCCTTCTGCTGAAGCAGACTGTAAAAATTTGGCAGGCCGTCTGGATAAGCAGAGAGAAACATAACATCTTGACTGTCTAATAAAAAAAAATCCCATATGTCCTATGTATTATATATATCCCATGTGTAATTACGTGGGGCACGTGTAACGTTATACCTTGAAGAGCTTTGTTTATTCCTTCGGTTAGAACTCGCTTCAAGGGCAGTAAGGTAAGTCCTGACATTTTGGCTTTGAGTTGTTGTTCCGGTCACATTCTTTACTCAGTCTAAGTGCATCAAACCTGGCTGGCAGTTAGCCAGGAAGATTGCATTTCATTAATAGCAGTATGATTAAAGCCAACACAGCTTGATCTTTTACGTTGCAAGGCTGTGATAATTTCAGTTCTCAGGAATGTCCTTGTGTAGAGCGTGCCGTCCTGCTATGTATGCTGTTCTGCCACTCCAGAACTAAAAGCAGAAGGAAATTGTTGGTTCGTAAGTTTGTTTCTATGTACCTGCAGTAATTTCAGTTAAATTAATTGGTTTTAAATCAAGATCTCTTAATAGAATTCAGTAATTTTGCTTCATAAGTAGTTTTGCTGAATGATAATAAAACCAAGGAACGTGTAACGTGAATATTAAATTTCCTCTCATCCCCTGCAATGTTTGTTCTTTTACTAGAGCTTATTATGTTATGATTGAGGAGGGATTGTTATAAATGAAGTTTGTTTGTTTGTTTTTAATAAATCTCTAGTCAGTGCTCCTGACAGATCCTGACGTACTGTTCTTCGTTGTTTAAAGACCCGTTCTGAGGATATGCCTTTTGTTCACATCCCAGTTTATGCCACGGAAGGTACAGCGGCTGAAAGAAACAGCTGAGCTCTTGTATTTAGCTATCCGGTGATGCTGAAGGTGTTGGAGAGGTCATGCCCAGGGGTGGTTTGTCTCTCATCCACTGCTGATGGCGGAAGTCCTGTTAGCATTTTCCAGAACAGTTACAACTCCTGAGCTCTGTCTTAGTCTCATAATTAGTGTTTACTCCTCACCTGACCAGAAGAAATAGCATCTCCCCATCTGTTTAGCCCACAATCTGTTACATCCATTATTTGTACCTACTTTATGTAAGGTTGTATGCATCCTGTTGTAGTCACCTGGTGGAAAGATCTATCAGTACTAAAAAGGGAATGAGCCTCTCCAGAGTTTGTTTGTATTTAACAGCTGATGAAGAATAAGGAAAATGTTAGGATCTTATTTGTGGCTTGAATTTCACTCTGTGGTTTAAAGATGAAGGGTTTCCCATCGGAAACATTCGGAACATTCAGTGAGCTGTTCCCTCTCTCCCATGTCTAAGTATTTGATTTTGAAAGGAGAACTTCTAAAAACAAAAAAGCATAGGCTGTTGCGAGATGCACGTGCTCAGATGGATGTGCTTTTCAAAATGTGGTATTACAATACCAGAATTGTTACCCATAGTTCCATCTGTGTTTGTTGTTGTTGTTATTGTGGTATAGTCTTCTTTCCCATCTACGTAGTAAAGATGCTATTTAATATTCAGATGACTGAAAATGACAAATGGAGAAGCGTTTGGTGCAGAGCACAGGTACATGTTTATGTATGTGAACAACTTGCCAAACAAGCGATTTAATTGTGGGGGTTTTCCACATTGCAATATTTGGGAAGACGTGGAGTGAAAAATAGTTGAGGAAGCCTCCTCTGCTTGGGGAAAGCTGGTTGGGAGTGTTAGTTCTGGGATAGTCATGGCGCAGCACCTACACAGTCATCCAAAGCTTACTTTGCTGAAGAGACACTATGAAACGTGGGGTCACCTTAGGTTTGTTAATGACTATCTGAATAAAAGATATGAGGTTGTATTATCGTAGTGTTGTTTTGCATGTGCTGCTTTGAGAGGCAAAAAGAAAATGTTTGATTGTATTTGTCAGCAATAAAAAATCATCTGCTGTTGACCAGCTTTGTCCTTCTCTTGCAGTTGCAAGGACAGGGCATCTGTAGGCCACATTTTAGGACTCTGCAGGCTACGTTTGGTCTTTGGGCTGCATGTTGAGCAATCCTCACTTAAAACCTACATGGCAATTACCTACAACATGCTCGAAGATGAGACCTCCCAGTCTTGTTCAATTATTTGGTGGCTGCTGGTTGCACTCTTAAAACACAATCACGTTGTTACATTCTTCCTAAAAAAAAAACCCCAACGTAAGGGCATTTATCCTATTTGATCACTGACCCATGAGAATCCTGCTTCGCCTCTGCGTTCTGCCTCACAAAAAAGGACACCTCTGGAAGCAGGCACTTCTCATCTTGTGTAAATAACTGCGAACATGGAGGTGTGTTAAAGCACAATGGCAGTAAGTGGCCACAGACCGGGACATGTGTTGACTGTTTAGGAGAGAAAAGGTATTGATTTGCTTCTTTGTGCTCCTCATATCCTTGTGGAAAAGAGCAGGTGGCTGTAACACGGCTGTGTGCTTATGGAGATGGTTCTTGTTGGGGTTATTGCAAAAACAACTGTACGTAAAGCTGCTCTGCTTTAATCTTTTATGCACCACGCTTGGCTTGATACGATTTCTAGTCTGCGTGCTTCTGCTGCGTATGTCTAAGAAGTACCTTCCCAAGAAGAAATAAAGAAGCTTGACATGTTTGTAAGTGGTGGAAACGGTCCCCCCAAGCACAGGGGTGCTCCTTGTGTGTTTGTCAAAGCAGCAGTGGTTATGTTATGCTGCCAGTTCAAGATCTTACAGAGTTAGTTTTGTGGGAAGCTTCTATTTACATCCACGTCTTTGGTTTATGTGATATTAGCACCAAGAAGAGCTTTAGAAGAACTAGCAGTTAGCCATTGTGGGGAATTGTTATTAAGCAGACGCTGTCCTTATCAGCTTTTGCACTCACAAAATCTGTTTTCAGATATGTAGTTGAGAGAGCGCCTTCTCCCCAGCAGTGCAGTTGAGATACAGGTTAGAGCAATCAGGTTGGCTCTTTTCCCCCCATGTCTTCAGCTACACGTTCCTGCTTTTTTTCCCCCCTGCATTAGTTCTCACAGTGAAACAATTCCGAGAATTAAAGTGCCAGAAAACTTAAGCCAGAGAATGGCCTTTTCTTCTGCTTCTTTTCTCCCCCCAAAAAACAAAAAAACAAACAACAACAACAACAAAAAAACCCTAAAAGCCAATCTGTAGTAAATGCTTGGTGCTTCAATGCACTACTCCTCAGTATTTTTCTGAGTAGATCTATGTAGATTTTTAGTATATAAAATACACAGGAAATGCCATGTGGAGCACAGCTGACAGATTTTGAGTGCTTCATGGCTACATCTCAAAACAACATCCACTTTTCTCTTTGGTACACCTTTAAAGGAAGAGTATTTGCTGCATAGCTTCAAAATGTGCTGAACTAAGTCAGGATATGATAATGGTAAGACTGGACATTCAGCCTTGACTCTTATCACATGCCTTCTCTAATATATACTACTAAAATATGTCTCATGCTTTTTTTCTGTGGGGCTACTTGAATTAACGTGGTTAACCTAAAATCTGTTCCCACTTACTCGCTTCTATTTCCTGGGTAGTCAGTGGGAAGGAGGAGATTGTTCAGAAAGGCAATTGGTCCCATATATCTTAGGCACCTGTCTTAGCTGGAATGAGTTGCTGTCTGAGGATACCCTGCTACTGACTGTAAATAAAACTGTGTTATATCTTGGATCGAATGGCTCATGGTGGTAGGAATGGAGGTGGGAGAGCTGATGTTAAGAATTAATGTTCTGTTAGTTCAGTTACAGTGGAAAAGATAAACATAAAGGCTGCTTTTGTAGAGAAGGAGAGAGATAACCACAGTAAAGCATGAATAACGTGTGGCTGTAAAAATCAACGAAGTGAGGGGGAGTGTTTTGAAAAAACGCAATAACTAACCTTGTGTTCCATTTTTTTCCCTCAGAAATGCATTCAATTTTTAAATGTTGTTCTGAGACCCGTTATTGATCCTGTGATTTCCAGCAACTTGTATGCAAAAGCTACGAGTGAAAAGTTTGAGGGCAGTTTTAACTCAGTGTTAGGAGTGTAGGAATCATCTACATACTGCGTTACATGTTGTACCCAATTCTGATCTGGCAAGTGACCTCTTAAATACTGTTTCTCTCACACACAGTTGTGGCAAAAAAAAGCCCTGATAAAACTGAGCAGTTGCTTAATAACCGAAGTCAGGCTATGGCTCAGACTCCTAAAACTGTGGATTCTAAGCAAAGTAACAATTTAGTTGTGAAGACTTCAGTAGAAATACCTTTAAATTCTTCCTTTTCCCTCCTATAAAGAAACAACACAGATAGAAGATCCCAGGAAACAATGGAGGCAAGAACAAGAGAGAATGCTGAAAGATTATCTTATGGTAGCCCAGGATGCTCTCAGCACTCAGAAGGAGCTGTACCAGGTGAAAGAACAGAGGCTAGCACTTGCACTGGATGAGTATGTACGGTTGAATGATGCCTACAAAGAAAAATCAAGCTCTCGTACAAGCTGTAAGTACAGTAGGAAATACAATGTAACCTCTTTGATCTGTGCCCTGCAGGGGATCCTGTTTCGCTTTGGGATGGGTTTCAAGGTTTGCTATGAACATCTTTTACTCGGGCTTTTTTAGAGATAGCATCCTTTTCCTTTTCCTTTTTTTTTCTGTGTTTTTTTTTAATACCAAGATATTCTGCTGGAAAGAACTCTCTCCTGTCTGATACAATTGAACTGCTTTGAGCCATGGTTTAGAGCAGTCTGCTCTGAACTCTGTTTTGTCACACAGTTTGTCAGAACAAAATTCTACCAAATCTAGGTTCAAAGTAAATAGGTTCTCCTGCACTTCCTGGCTGCATACTGAAATGACCCTACTGTGTTGACAGGTACCTGCAGTGGACTGAAAAAGGAGTTTGCTACTGCTTCTCACAATAGTTTTATACCATGTGTGAATTAGGGGTGAAATAAAGATGCATGTTATAGTACTGGTCAAGGGATTAGCATGGTGAAGAGCTTTCAGAAGCCTGTATTTGTTTTGTTAGCCACATCACTCTCTTAGAGGCGGATGCCCTCCAGACCCTTAACCACCTTTGTATCCCTCCTTTGGAGCTTTCTGACAGCTTTATGTTCTTCTCATGTTATGGCATCTAAAACTGCACATAGTGCTCGAGGTGAGATCATACCCATTAATGATCGCCAAGCTGCAGTGCTGACTACTCTATGAAAGGATATAGATTTGTAAAGTATTGCAGTTTTTCTGTACTTTGTAGCTTTAGATCAATGTGGATATGCCAAGGAAAAGATTAATTAATGATTTTAATATATTTAAATACTTGTCCTGTTGTTTTATTATTATTATTATTATTATTATTTTTAAAGTATTCTCAGGCTCTTCATCAAGCACAAAGTATGACCCTGACATTCTGAAGGCTGAAATCTCTACTACAAGATTAAGGGTGAGAGTTCTTAATTCATATTCATTTGTACTCTGTATGCAGGGTTTCTGACTATAGAATGCAGAGGCTGAACTAGCAGAGGTACCTTGCACCCTGATACCGAAACCTCTTAATATTCTCATTAAATACCATTTGAGAGCTTGTAATGAATTCTTAAATAAATTTTTAAAGCTGATTCAGCTAATTCTAGAGAATGCACTTTGGTGAAGCTTTGATGGGTAGTCTAATCAGATGTGGATTTAAATAAATCTCTTACCTGTTCTTACTTTTACCATTTTGCTTATAAAGAAAAAAAATCATTAGGTGAAAATGAAAAGGTAGTAGACCAAAACAAGATGCATCTGGATGACTGTACACGATCTTTCTTCTGTGAGAAACGTGCCGTTAGCTACATGAACTGCCTCAAAATTCCTGTAGTGATGGTGTGAAAATGTGTCAAAATGAAAACATTCAGATGGAGAGTAGAAGTTTTCATTCACTTTCTGAAATCGCTAACATGCAGAAGTCTTCATGTGATCAACTTCTTCTGGTATGGTCACTAACAGACTGCATGTGAAGAACTGTCACTCACAGGTCAGTCTCTAGTGGATTCATCTTGAATGAGGAGGAAACTGTGGGGCACATTTGAAATCTACATAGGCAGTTCATTTATTTAAGCTGTGGCACATGTTCATGTGTTCAGTGGATAACTGGAACTTTCTGCAGTTAGTAATGACAAAAATCTGATCAAACTGTGCAGGCTAAATGGACAGAACCTCTGTGCGTAGTCCTTGAACGGCACTGGGATACAAATTCTGCGTGAGCAGAGACATGTCAATTACTGAGCTCTTCCATTGCCCCCTCCTGGCTTCTGCACAGTGCGACGCTCAGAAGCCCTGGAGAATAACATCCTTCTTCACCTTAATGTAATGATTAGGAGTCTAAACAAGTATTGTTTAAAAGGAATTGTGTAGTAGCTTAGTAACATTTGAAACAGTGTAAATCAGAGATAAAATACACTGTAAGACTGTTGTCCATTTGCTGCCCTCCCGACTGCTTGCACAGCCTGTTCTTTCTTAGAAATCTCAGTCTGTAGACCCTTATTTTTTAAGTAGAGGGGGAAGTCATTAACAAGAAAACCTATTTCAGCAGCAAGACTATTGGAGCAAAAATTTTGGAAGCTTAGGAGTAGAATCTACAGCAATAAGGTCCCTGGCTGAGAACAAGAATGAAAACACAAGGCTAGAGCTTCTTTCTAAAGTCACTGCAGAAGTACAATGTGGTTTCCCATTGGCAAAGGAATCACTGGTACATTCGGGAAATTAAAGGTACTGCTGAAGAACAATGAACATGACCAAATGTAAATATAGTCTCCTATGAACCAGAGCAGAAAATTCAGATGCGTTCCTATGCTTATTTTTTCCTATTACTTAAATCTAATCCGCTCCTAGCTTTGAATGCATCAATGCTGAATTACATCTTAGCTACAGGTCTACATGTTGTCCATTTGCTCAGGGGAAAGGCAAATGTGCTGATCACAGCCAGTCAGTTTCTGGGGTGTTTTTCTCTTCATTGCTTGTTGGAGTCAAGGAGCCTAACATGCTACTGGTTCTCAATGCCTGAATTATTGGCATTGCAAAGTCCAAGTTGCATATGTGCCTAAAATAGGTGACCTGAATCTTGTCTGCAGAGTTTAGAAGGGTGCAGCCCAAGAATATCTGTATCAGCATAAAGTGTGTTATCATCCAAACCCTCTGGATTTGAGAGTCATTGAGATAAGAAAAAGTGGAGCCCTGTGATGCTAGGGCTGGAAAGTGGTTTTCGAGGAAGATGGCAAGAGAGGTATGACTGTATTATATCATAGTTCACCCTTATTTGAATGTTTGAGGATGCTTTGCTAATATTCAGCCTTGTGGCATTCTGCAGTATATGCATGCATGGACTTAATGGGAAACAAAGTTAGCCATTAGCAAGCTGTAGGCCAACTAGTTAGAATTTGCACATTGATTAGTGAACTATTAGGTCAGATGTACTAAACCCGTTTCTCTCTCTCTCACACGCTTGCTGAGGTTTACTGGCATCATCAGGTTAATGGTGGCTGGGGGGAAACCTCAGCATTCGAGGAAGTTCTGAACTAGCCTTTGGTCTTTTTCTTGTTAGCTGTGCTTAATGTATGCATACGGAACCTTTTGGATACATGACTTGCCTATTGCACAATATGTCATGGAGTATATATGACAGAAATATGCCAGCTGTTGAATGAAATAAGCAGGGGCAAAAATTTGATACATGATTAAAGACTACTTTATGCATATGCAACAAGGAGGGGATGAACCTTTATAAGATAACAGGAGTGTTTTCTGATGTTCTATTAGTGCTTGAGTACTGGGGATAGAAGGGGTTAGCATAGAAGCATGCGGGAAGATGGAGGAAGCAAGAGGTCTGTTAGGTGGCTTAATAAGGTGTGCAGATGCGGTAGCATGTGGGTGAAGGACAGTACAGGTGAAGAGCTGTGAAAGGTGGGATTATAAAAGTTTTGAAGGAGAAGGGAAGGAACACAAGGATATTTTAATGCGACCTACAGTGCAGTAAACACAGAGTCTCTATTATCATGTATGTCACATCCTTGTGTGGTAACATACCTAACTCACATTTCCCGATAATAAAATGATGATGAATTACAGCAGAGGACACTCAGAAGATGATCTTGAGGAAAATGTAAGGGCTTCAGAGAGATCCAACACTCAGAGTTGAAAGCGAGTACGCCATCCGCAATTACAATCAATTCACATTTCTGATTAAAGAAAAGTGTAGTCATTCTTCATTTCTCAGCAAAGTTAAGGCCTTTTCATATTTCACGTTACTTTACCTGAAACCCAGCAGTGATATCTGTTTGCTTTCTACAGCCTTGTTTGTAATACGTGAGAGAGATTATTCCCAGAGTTGAAAAATTCTCATTTAGTTCTCTGTTCTTCTTAACTGTAGGAAAGTGTCACGCTGGTCAGGGAAAAAGTAGTTCAGAAGAGCTGAATGTGTTGTTAGGGACATTGCCAATGTATCCTGATAAATAATCTGTATAGTCAAAATAAAAACAGTTTTCTGTCAAGTATAGCAGCTAGTGGTTGTAGTTTCTGAAAGCCTGAACCTAACCCTAATTATCTGGTTAACAGATTTGCTTTGGAAAAAATGGAGCTTGCAAGCAACATTTTGTTTCTGTCAAAGAAAAGTCATTGGCCAGAAGTTACAAACTTGAATGCTTAAGTATAAATCACAGATCTATATGTAGAAACACATATGAAGCATTTAAAGTCTCATGGAAAGCTCCAGCAGCTGCTGATGCTTCCTACTTCTGGTTTCCTGGCACGCTGTGTATCACACTTCTTGGTTTAAATAATAGCACGAAGTAGGCAAACTAAGAAGGGGTGGCTGCAAAAGGATTTGGAACCCTAATTTTGAAATCATTTTCAGCTGAAGTGGTAAAAATTCCTTATTTTAATATACTCATTTTTTCAAGATGGAGTTGAGTGTCTGAATGCCTACATAAAAAATCAAGCATTTCTAAGTGGTAGTGAGAGCAGGAGACTTCTTGCAGGCTTTTCCTTTTCTCACCTTACTGATTGGAAAGCGAGGGAAAGAAACATCTGGCTATTACATGGAGTGCGAATCAGGCAGATGTTGGTGTGTAAATACCAACATTTGGGATTCCACACTTCATGTACGCTTTTCTTTTTCTGTTTGTGCTGCGGGTTAATTTTAGTTTGTGCTAAAAGTGCACTGCTCATTGAGTCCGGAAACTGTTAGTATGTTTGGAAATTGTCACGTTAAAAAGAACAAAAACAACAAACAAATTACCAGCCCTCCATTTAATTTCATCTTAATTCATAAGCATTTTATATGGAATATTAATATTAATGTTAAAAAGCACGTGAGCATGCAAATTGAGGGAAAGGAGGGAATGGTTTCCCAAAGACAGTTCTATTAAGTAGATGCCTATCTTTGTGATCCAAACGTATTTAGCTATTGTTGTCTTTGAGTTAAGTGAATGTGAGTTACGTATTTTGGGATCCCGTGCCTGAAAAGCTTTATGAGAAAGGATAATTCATAGAAAGAAGCAGAGTCCACACTTTTTGTTTTTACAGTGTAAATTACTTGAGAGCTTCCTGGAATGAGAGTATGAAAATACAGTAAGCTCTAAAATAAGCAGGAATGTCCCTGTAGGACAGTTGGAATGCATGCTTAACAAGGAGAGGTAAATTACTTGCTAAAGTTCTCTCAGGTTTAATAACACAGTGTGGTATCAATACAAATAAGGAATGTGATTTAATCTGCTTGTGTCCCTTTAATACTAAAGCATGTTGCCCATAGACGTAAAGAAAGAGAACAGATCTTTTTGTTTTTAATGTGTGTCAGTAGAGCAATTTCCTCTTTCTTTATTTTCCTCACCCGAAGTAGCGGGTATGCTAATTGTTCAAAGCCGCGTGTTATGCCGTTTAACAAGAGGAATTTTCTAAGTCTTGCTTTGATTTAACACAAGGTTAAGAAGCTGAAGAGGGAACTCTCTCAGATGAAGCAGGAGCTGCTGTACAAGGAGCAGGGCTTTGAAACACTGCAACAGTGAGTAATAAAAAAAAACAGTTGAAGTTGACTTCATTCGATTGTGTGAACCTTTTTTTTCTGTCTTAGAAGTGAATACATCTTATGTGAGATTACTATGGGAAACGTGAGAGTCTGCAACTCTTTCTGTTGCGGTTAAGGAATAGGAAATCTGTAGAAATAGCAAACCTATTATGCAAGTGTTAACATGAGAAATCTGTTCCTCCTACTTTTTTCACAAAAGAGGTAGGTTGCAAAGAGGCAGAAGGAAAGTCAGCAGTTAAGGGTTCCTAGGAGGAATTTAGCTGCTTTGCGCGTCCCATTTAACAAAACAAGCAAACGAATAAAACACGCTAAAAACTGAAGGAAGTAATTAGGTCCATCTTTCTTTCTTCCCCACATCTGAACTCAAAGAGAAAGAGGAGGATGCTGATCTCAGAGGTATAAATGATGGCAGAACTGTTCTGGGTTTGAAATGAGTCACAATTTCAGGGTTGGAGACCTGACGTTCTTTGTTCCAGCTGCTGTGATGCCTGGGCTGCAAAGGGCTGAGCCAGGGGAGCATTTTGGGTATCCAGGTTGGATTACTAGAAACCCAATTATTTATGTACTTATTTGTTTATTTTCAGTCTGAGCAGTCTGTGCTGCTCCTGACTTAGTTGGGTCCTAGAATAGTAATAAATCAGTTTTATACAGTAGGATATTTATTTATCTATTTATCTATCTATTTATTTATTTATTTGAATGGGGAGAAAGAAATTGTAGTCCAGGAAAATGGTGAATGAAAATCATGGAATCATAGACTGGCCTGAGTTGAAAAGGACCACAATGATCACATGATTTCAGGGTTTCAACCCCCCTCCTATGTGCAGTGTTGCCACCCACCAGACCAGGCTGCCCAGAGCCACATCCAGCCTGGCCTTGAATGCCTCCAGGGATGGGGCATCCACAGCCTCCTTGGGCAACCTGTTCCAGTGCATTGCCACCCTCTGTGTGAAGAACTTCCCCCTAATGTCCAGTCTAAACCTCCTCTGTCTCAGTGTTTTATCCTAGACCAAATGAAAACCTTTTCTTGTTGTTTTTAAATACAAGAACGTTAAGTAGATTGGGAACTGAAGCCTTTCAGCACCTTAGGAGGATGCCGGTGAAGTCACCGTCTTCTTTCATTTTGACTAAGGCAGAAATGTGAGATTTTTTTTTGTTATTTAAATACATAAAGACTAGAGTGGAGTGAGGGGAGAAAAAGGTAACTGATTGAATTTATTTAAACATGAATTGGATTTCAAAGCAAAGTTTAGAAGAGAAAGACATATTGATTCTAAAGCTGAAGGTAATAAAAACTCACAGTGCTGTCCCAAGATTAAAGGTTAGCCAATCATGCTGGTTTTATTATATTAATTCAACAATGAAGTATTGTTTTAAAGCAGCTTGCTCACAGGCCATTTTGATAGGAATCCAAAGCATGTTTCAGAAACTGTCAACAGCATTCCACAGAAACACAATGGGCGTTTGTTTTAAAAAATTCAGTCAGCCGCTTTTGAACAGTACTAATCCCATTAATTTAAAACAGGGAGAAGGAATATCGTATATGTCAGAGATCCTTCTTGTCCATCTTAATTATATATAGAATAAAGCAGTTGCACTTTGAATATGGCACGGCGCGTTAGTAGGCAGCATGTGGTGTATTTATTACCCGAGCGTTCATTCATGACTGCGATTGTTGGCATATCCTGTATCTGTCTGACCTTGGCAACTTGGTGTAGGTTACCAGAAATTGGAGAGTAGGTGTGTGCATACTTATGAAAGAGTTTGGGGAACTTTCGAGTTGAAACAAATACATCCTTGAGTAGGAATCTGAGTGCAGAGTCATGTTTTTTACTCAAATTCGGTTCTCTTTTGCAGAAAAACTGAAATGTGGGGAAAGAAAAAAAGATACTCTCATATCTTTAATGACTGCTTTAGAATCTTGATATATTTGTGCACAGAATTAAAAGAAAAATAGAATACTCTGTTTCAGGTGTTTTATGTTGGCACTCAATTGTTCATTCCTCGCTCACAAGGTTAATGTCTTGTAGAAGGATGATGGCTGATGATAAAAACAGAAAACCAATTGTACGATAAAGGAATGTATTCTCTAGTAGATGGTGAAGATGCCTGTTGTTTTTAATTTTGTGAAACACAGCTGCAGCCATTTGTATGGTGCTATAAACTATTCAGTTAATGCATTTCTCCAACCTGCAGTTTTACAAGCTTGATTCTTTGAAGCCAATACGTAAAAACCAAAGTGAAGAAATACATCTCTAACTTTATTTTTAAGTCACTATTTTATTTTATTTTATTTTATTTTATTTTATTTTATTTTATTTTATTTTATTTTATTTTATTTTATTTTATTTTATTTTATTTTATTTTATTTTATTTTATTTTATTTTATTTTATTTTAATTACCGATATTCCAATAGTTCAGTAATTATCCAGTGTGTGACATATGGTATTATTATCCATAGATTCAGTGAGTAAAGAGCCTGGTGACTGGGTGAGCACAGCAGCTGCTCTAGGTGGTTAGTGCTTAGGATTAGGGTAAACGAGATGGAAGCTGAGGGGAGAATATGATTACATATCTTCTCTGCAAGAACAGTCAGTACCTACAAGCTTGCTTGTCTGGATGCCATGTTGTGGGTCTGGTTAGTGGAATACTGCCCATAATATATTCTGCTTCTATAAGTATTGCAAGTAGCTAACAGTATAAAAGTCATCCCTAGAGTTGATTCTGTGTTGCAGAAGATTAGGGTGGGCATTGGATTTTTGATTGTATTGACAGCAGTACGTTGTACTCCTGGTAGCATGTGTAGGAGTATTACTTCAGGTAATGCTTTGTGCACCACATGTCTCTAAGACTGAATCAGTGCTTTTAATGCCAGTGTACTCTTTTTTTCTTTTTCTTAAAATTTCCTGCTCCAGCAAAACCCATCCGCTGTGTGTGTGTTGGATGGCTTGACATTTTTGCCACACAAAGTATTTTAATGCAGGTTTCAGTGTCCTTTTTCTCTTTGCATGTCCACTAAAGGAGATATTATCAGTTACCTTGCCCTTCTGTTCTCTAACTAAGCTCACGTGAAACAGAACAGCAGAGATGTTAATATTATTTGCAGCATGCAGTATTAATATGCTCTTCTTTCCACAGAATTGACCAAAAAATGTCTGGAGGCCAGAGCGGGTATGAACTGTGTGAGGCCAAAGCCATCCTGAGTGAACTGAAATCCATCAGAAAGGCGATAAGTTCAGGGGAGAGAGAAAAACAAGATTTAATGAAGGTACTTTTGAGGGTTGGCATAAGTTTTGTGTGGATTTGTTTCATCAGGAGGAACTTCAGTGATGCTAAATACTGCACATTTTGTACTTCATAAGGGATTTGCAAAACCATGTGCTGAACTAGTGTCAGACTCTTTTGAGATGCTGAAAGTGAAGGCTGTGACTTTCCTAATTCAAAAAGTCCCTGTATGGCAGTCAGAACAGAGGTATCTGAACTTGTTGGTAAGGTGCATATTACCTCTAAAACACCATTTAAAATATAACGTGGGCAAAACTTGAGATGCATGCTTTGAGACGTGTAGCCATTTTCTAAATGGGCGCGACTTCTCCAAATTGCTCTGCATTTGTTTCTGAAAGTAGATTATTTATTTATTGTGCATCAACCAAATATCTGATTGGTTTGTAAAGGAGAGAGAGAGTGAGAGACAGTGAGAGAGGCAACAAGAACCGGAATGGTGTGATTGTACTCAGTGTCACTTCAGAACTGCTTGGTTAAAAGGACGGATTATCTAATGTGAGTGAAAATATGCATACATATACTGGGGTCTTTTAGATAAGTATCTTTTGAATAGAACCCAGTATAAACACTGTAAAGTATCACAGATTCACAGAATGGCAGGGGTTGGAGGGGACCTCTGGAGATCATCTGGTGCTAAAACAGCTTCCCTAGAGAGTTTGCGCAAGAGTACAAAGACAGTTTAACACCATCTTGTTCTTTGTTTCCTGGACAGAGTCTTGCAAAGCTGAAGGAGAAATTCAGTCTTAACCAGAATATTGGGACATCGGAACCAGACCTGAGCTCCAGCTCTGTGAATTCCCAGCTGTGTTATTCTAGACAAACTCTGGATACAGGGTCTCAGACTGACATTTCTGGTGAGGTGAGCATTTTCATTTTGTCAAACGTGAAGAGAAATTGAATCACAATACTGCGGTTAATGAAATTGGCTGTTACAAATAGCTGTTTACTGTTGCTGATAGGTGTTACATATATATGCACATTTAAGAGGAAGTTGCTTAGAATCAGTCATCTGATTTTCCACTTCAAATTTAAATCAGGATTCAGATGAACTTCTCGTATTTGGCACGAAGCATTTATGCCAATCTGATTTAATCAAGTAGTTCCAGTACAGTGAAGAAGAATGTAAGTAAATAGTATTTTTTGGATCCATCTATGTGGATGTTGTACCTTACAGGCTTACTTTGATCTGAAAATGTCTTTCATTTTCAGAAACAAGATCTCAAAATTTAACTGTGCAGTTCCATTTCCACAGCTGAAAAAACAGAAGGGAACCATCTCTTCAGTGAGTCATTAGTAATTTCTCTGATTCACTGGCAGTATATTTACAGTGACAGAACGTTGTGCTTAACTTTGGCACCTTCTTTATGCCTCTGTGTGCTGTATTGGGTTTTCCAAACAGAGGGCTAAGCTTGCCTACGGACTGTAATCTATTTAACCCTGAATTTTGAGTTCAGTGAGGGTTCAAAGTGGATCGGAATGTTGGGTTTCAGTCAGTGCAAGACCTCTTTGAAAATGCGCTCAATTTACTCTGCTGGAACATGGTAGGGCAGTAATTAAAAGCAGATGAACCGTATGAGAAGAAAACAGCACTGAGTATGTTGCTAACTGTGCATATAATAGTAAGTGTATGGCCAAAGGTGGGCGTGGTTTCATTTTTTAAGTAGTAGTTTTTCTAGCCTGGGCATTTGTTTTGTATTGTTCATTTGTTTTACAGTTTTACACAGTGATAAGGCTAATATTTTTTTCAATAGGTTGGAACAAGAAGTAGATCCAATTTAGCAGAGAAGGTCAGACTAAGTCTTCAATATGAAGAGGCAAAGAGAAGGTAATGGGGTTACTCGCTTTGTTAAATTACAGTCTTGAGTCGGGCGCTTTCTCTCTCTCCCATGCTAACATTGTGCTCGCAGTGACATCTAGTGGACGCTCTCGTGGATGCGCTGTAGGCATTACTGCAAAGTGTGTCTCCTAAAAGCAAAGCGGACTTTTCAGGATCCAGCAGTGCTTTTGAACAGTAGTATATACACTTAATGCTAAGCTATGTAAGTTAAGAAATGAAATGAAAAGTTACAGTATCAGTTTCAGGATTGTGGAAATAGAGTGAATTGGTGTTCCAGTGAAAGGCTTCCATTTCAATCCTTCTTTGGAGTCATCGTCTCAGTTTACTACGCAGCTGATGGTTCTTCAGGTATAATGCTGCAGAGTTCCACTTCAGATTTTGTAGGTTTAATTATCTCTTTTTCCCTGGGACTTAGAATCATAGAATGGCTTGGGATGGAAGGGACATTAAAGATCGTCAAGCTCCAACCCCCTGCCACGGGCAGGGCTGCCAGACACTAGACCAGTCTGCCC
Source organism: Excalfactoria chinensis (assembly GCF_039878825.1). NCBI lineage: Eukaryota > Metazoa > Chordata > Aves > Galliformes > Phasianidae > Excalfactoria > Excalfactoria chinensis. Next base: position 49,196,448 of record NC_092828.1, read on the forward strand.
AGAGCCCCTCACAGCCTTGACTAAGAATAATTTAAATGCTTGTTTTCGCTGTGAGGTTATTTTTTTAATAGCCTAGGGAGAGAGGAAATCAGGAACTGCCCCACTGATGAATGTGAAATGTCTTTCAAAAAAGGCTGCAGTGCTGTTTTGATGCATTGCCATGGCACTGAAGAGTAGGCATCAGAAAGCAGAACACTCCAGGTTACAGTATCTTGTATTCTGGTACACCAGAGGAATAGAGCTGCATAATACTGAGGGAAGATTTACATTATTTGAATAAATAAATTGCATGTCAGCTATTCAGAAACCTTAAAGCTTTTTGTTATGTAATGTAAGAGAAATATAAATCTAGAAAGTTATCTCACACTCAAGGCTCCTCTTTTATTTAATACTAAAAACCAAGACGATAAAGGAAGAACTAGTACTTTCCCATAGCTGAAAATTGTGCCTATAATGACACTTGCTTTGTGACTTAATAATTAATTCATTTAGAATACTGTGGCATGGTCAATTAGAAAACCATGAAGAGAATTATTAGCTTATAAGTACAAAGTAGCAGCTTGAATAGTTTTAAAATTTTAAAGATGAGAGACTGCACAGTCGTTTTCCACAATCCAGATGTATATTCTTTAGATAATAGTAGCCGCCATTCTTGCTGGAAACAATAGTAATCTTTTCTATCATCATTATGGATTGTAAAGCTTTGTTATATAGTCAATGCAATTGATTAAGAGCGATAAAGCTATTGTGTTTCTTCAGCATTGAACTTTCATGCTTTTGGCTGAAAGTCATCGTGTATATAACATTGTGTCAGATGGTTTTCTAGATTTATATAAATGGCACTTGCTCACAGTTTTCTTTTATCTGAAACCAGATTGTCCTGTGTGGACCTCTTGGTATCACCACAGTCACACTGTTGTGTTTTGTCTCTCATATGTTGGAACTAAAAGGCACTCTGGCAGTAATCGGTGTACCACGTCTAGCTATTAAAAATGCACGGTGTTTGGAGTCTGGGCAACTGCAGCATCAAATCTTACTTTCTCACAAATTAACCAGGAAGATGAGTCAAAATTGCAGTAGATTAAATACTGAATCTTTGCATGACCACGTATTTGATCAGTATAACTTCAGTGTGTTTTAATGTTAAATTACTTTTTAAATGGTGTCTTCATTCAGTTTTGTCTAAAAATGTCCAAGTAATGAATATTCCTTTGCACTTTAAATAAGACAGTCAGATTACTTCAAGATACAGTTAAAGTCCTTGAAGTGTTGGAGCGTACTGTTTTTATTAGTGATTACTGGGTGAACTTAATGAAGCACGCATATTTTGGAATAATGAAGATACGTACCAAACTTCAATATCTAATTGCATCTCCTCCAGTTAGTATGGCCACTGTAAGTTAGTAAGTATTGACCATCCTTTCTGAACTATTACCCATGCAAGTTCATAGTTGCTTTTTGATAAAAAACAAACAAAAACAAAACAAAAAATCAAAAATATTACCAACAAAAATAATAATAATTTAAAAAGAAAGATCTATGAGTAAACTTCTCTATTCTGAAATTATCAAATAATTTTGCATTGCGTATTTTGCCTTGTGCAGCCAGTGGTAGAATGTTGCCTTGGGTTTTTGCAGACAGTATAAAGTTATGTGGCGTGAACTTTATGTTGCTTAAATAAGTAGAAGCTACTGACTTTGACAAAATAAAGAATTGGATGAATTTAGAGTTTGTCAGCTATGCCAAATCCACTGTCATGCTGCAGTTGCTACTCAGAAGGGTCTGATATATTATGCTGACAGTCAAATCCCGATGTGGTGAAACTCCAGCTACATGCCTTATTGGCTTGTTGAGCAAAGACTATCTCAGAAGTGTGAAACCAGTTCTGTTTTCACATCCATGCAGTCCTTTGCCTTTCTTGATGAAGTAGCGGAAAAAAGTCAGAACAGCAGAGAGTTATCTGTTGCAGAGGGAGCAAAAGAACTGTTGGGAGACCACCATCCCATTCCTTGGGCCATCAAACAGCTATCAGTAGCAGCTGCTTTCAGAACAAGGCTAGCAGGAATCAGTGACCTGGAGATGACAATCTTAATACCTTAACCATCTGAAATGATTCCGTTGTTTTCTCTCTGTGTACAGCTCCTCTAAGGGACTGCTGAGTATAAATTATATGTATTAATGTAACAGCTGTAAAGTATGTTGAAATGCTTCATTTCATTTCACCCTACCATTTGTTTATGTTAACACTACTGATTGTATTTCAATTTGAGTGATTTTGCATTGTTTTTCAGTAAAATCACTTGGATTTACACTTGTTCTTTCAGCAATTTGGTGTGTGTTCTTTTTTATTCTGTCTGTTTTTTAATACTGTTGTTTTTTCATTGAGATACAGTTGCAAAGGAAATGGTACCTATGGAAAAAGAAAGAAGAGCTTCCCCTTAAGCCTCTAGTATAAGCAGTGGAATAGTTAGATTTAATATTAACTATTCTTAGCTTTTATCACAGCTAAATGCCGTAATGCACTGTAAATTAATAACCAAGATGCAAAATTAGCATGATGTTATTAGTTTTGTTAATTGCAGAAAACAGACTGGAAGGGAGAAGTGTGTTTCCTAGAAATCTGTCAGGACAATGGAAAGATTATACAAACCAAATGATGCATGTGTAGTTGATGCAGAATGGTCACTACTGAGGCAGTGCCTGCTAATGCTGAAGATGTAGAGTTGTATCAGCTGGTGAGCTAACTTAGGTGTATATGCTATGATAGGAGTAAGTAAAAGCAACAGATGGGATTCTTTTGCCATAGAATGGAAATGTCCTTCTACCCAGCCTTTTACCCAGCCTACAACAAAGAGGTGCAGAAAGCTAGGAGATGTTACACAGTTCAGAGCATCCACAGTTTTTTGCAGCTGTTTCAGGTGCAGCTAAGGCTGGAAGTGACTGAAAGTTATCATCTGAATAGATATGTGGAACATATATTGGGGAATTGTTATGCTTTATATAGTTTCCAATGGACAATGAGTCTATTGCAAAGCCTATCCTTTATAAGCTGTGCAGCTGAGCCCAGCTACAGAATGGTTCTGGTGACTAAACAGAGGAAATCTTTCTTGATTAGGACCTGTATGGGAGATTGGTAATCACAGTCTGAACCTCTGATTAATCAGCTGAGGCAAGTGTGGGGTCAGCTGTGGGAACACAGGTGAGAGTGATGTAGCTGTGCTCCCAGAAGGGGTGGAGCTCGACTCCACCTCCTCTAAGACCTCATTTAAGGGCTGGCCACCACTGAGGCAGCATCTCTTGGAGATTGCTCCTCAGTGAAGACTGCCCCAGCTTCTTCAGCTAAGGCACCACCACTGGTGAGTTTTTCCTTTGCATATAGCCTTTGTACATTTACCATCATCTTCTCTAACATCTTTATATTAGCCACCTATACAGGACCAAACTATCGTACAGTAATAATGTAGGGAGGTTTCTGCTACTGCTGTGCATGCTATCTATATGGATAACCAGGTCTTGGGTATCCTAACTGTGACTGGACGTCTACAGTGGGAATAGCAGTTGCACACATGTCTAAGTTACTCATCTACTTTTCTTTTAGTTGGCCACTGTCATACCGCCTTTTCTTTTAATCACAGAGAACAGTGCTTTTGCCTCTTAAAATTTGCACGTATACCTGTTGCAACAGTGAGCGCCCTGATATTCTGCGTATTCTTTAACAGTGTTCCTCACTGTTAGAGGAGCTGAATAGTCTCCCTCAGCTTAGGAGAAATAGATCCACTCCTTGGTGACTAAGGCAAAGTGTCACTACTATGATACCAAACAGATCACTTTCAATAAAGCTTTTATTAAAGACAATACATCTAATTCAGCTCAGGATTTGAACAAGGAAACTCATTTCTAGTGTATTTAGGTATTAGTGTCTGTTTTAGCTTTCTTCCGTATGTGAGGCAGGTGAATTTAGGTCACCATAGCTGGAAAGTTTGTTGTTAATTGCTTTGTGCTTCTCAGAACTACATTCTTCTGAGGTGTCTGAGACACTGAAATGTACACGGCCTGTTGGCCTGGGCAGGTGGTTTGCACTTCTGGCAAAGTTGCATTCTTGTGAAATAAAGGTAATTAAAAGTATGTGTTTAAATAGAAAAAGGTGTTCTGTGCTTACACCTTCCAAATATTGTATCACTTCTATCTTTCATGGAAACTATGTGTTGTGCTGAGCTCAGGCAAATCTGCTCTGTTTTATTCCAGCATGGCTAACTTGAAGATCGAACTGTCTAAGTTAGATAGCGAGGCCTGGCCTGGGGCACTGGATGTGGAAAAGGAAAAATTGATGTTAATCAATGAAAAAGAAGAGCTTTTAAAAGAACTCCAGTTTATCACACCACGCAAACGCACTCAAGATGAGCTAGAGCAGCTGGAAGCAGAAAGAAAGAGGCTTGAAGAAGAGCTTCACTCTGTAAAAAGCGCACCCAGTCAAGCACTTGCTGAAAGGTAAGGGGTTGTTTTTGCTGATACTAAATGCCACTTTCTGCAGTCTAACCTTTGTACTCATTACACGCTGTGAACTGTGCCTTGATGGGCTGTTTTCCTTCAGTAACTGTGCTATGTAGATCTTAATTAAATTTGTTATTAGCCCACTGGGCAGAAACACAAAGAATTCTTCTGTACTTGGAGAGAATACGAACACCCCGTACGTGCTCTGCAATATCAGTTGCTCTGCGTTTGTTACCAGCATGAAAATGCTTATGACAGATGTTAAATAACTGAGGAATGTCAGCATACCAGCAGGAGGGCAATACATCATTCACTGATTTCTGATAATAGCTGTAAACTATTTGAGCTCAGGTTACAAAGATTATCTTGATGGTTGCAACATCTGAAGCCTTTTATTGTGTGTTTTATTGGTTGCAAAAATGCAACCAAAAGAAAAAAAATGGGGGGGGAAATAAAAATTAAACTTTCCTTACTTTGCACTTCCTAACTGATAACCAAAACAACTTCCAGCATAGACGAGTATTAGCCAGGTTCAGAGTTGGAGAAAATCAAAGGTGACTGTCACAAGTGGACTTTCCATCAACTCTAAGTGGAAATAAACCTATGGGAACATGGAGCTCACATAAAAAAACAGTAAGCACAAAGCATTGTTGTATGTATCGATGTCACCTGCCTTACTGAAGTAATACAGTTAGCACTGTAAGACTCTGCCAGGAAATATTCACTATTGCACCATCATTGCTGGATGGTGAAATTCCTGTTGGTGGCATTAGAAGTTGGGCCCTAAATTTTAGATGAGCAGTAGGGAAATTTTTTGTTGTCTACACAAGAAAGATGTGTGGATAAGGCGTGATTTTTACATGTATTTGCATACAGTTGGATTTTTAAAATACACTACATGGAGAATTCAGAAGTGTTTTTGAGGAAGGACTGTGTCCCACTGGAACTACACTTCTACAGGAGAAATGTGTTGATAGTGTCTAAATTACTGTGGATCCATTGCTATGCTTTCTAACTTCTGTTAATAAATAAGCAAGAAGCGGTTCATAATAAACTCACATAAATTAATGTGAGCCTTAGGTTTTGATACTAATGCTGTTGTATGTTGGTGCCAAAGACAGTTCTGACATAACATTTTTCCCATATGTGTCTGATGCCAAACTTGAGCTTGATATGACGAGTTGTTTGTCCTTTTTTAAGGCTTTGTGTTAGATTGTTTGTTCATTTTTTTTAAAGGGAGAAAATAAACAGGAGGCTTGCTCTGGCTTAAAAACATGGTTGGTGTAGCCCTGGGTTATGCTGGATGCTGAAACTGCCACTGGTAGATGTATTTGGAGTCAATTTGCAGATGGAAGGCATAAATCATAACTTATCAGCTTCAAAAAAGCAGAGACAGGATATGGTCTCACTGCTTGAAGGAGCCTTCCAGCAGCTGTTCAGAAATATCTGGGTTGTGGGGCTGCTGGGAACTGCTTGCTGCTTTCTTACCTCTGCATTCATGTTAGGGAAATGCTTGAGTCCTCAGCGAAGTATTCTCAGTAATCACAGGCATTAAGATAGAGGGATGGTTTAACTACTTGGTTGTGCTTTTACCTGTAGAACTGACCCCCACTCTTATGTCTCATAAACGAACACATCCACATGAATTTCCACCTAAAGAAGGCGAAGCATGTGCAGTTTGTTTCTTTATTAATTATTATTATTATTTAAGGTTTTATGCCTCTGAGCATTACAATTTCAGACCAAAACTGGGGAAAGGTGTCTCACTGATGGGTCACACCTGCACTGAATATCAGATTTCTTTGGAAAGGAGGGTTGTTGCCACTGGAGTTCGCCCTGTTGATGGTTTGGCATAATAAAGATTGTGCCTATGCTATAAGTTCAGAAGGTTTAAAAGCTTTGAATTTGGCCTAATATAGAAGAGAAAAAATAATTTGTTGTGGAATGTGAAATACTGTGAGTGTGTGTAATGAAAGAGTTAATGACGAGCACTGTTGTTTGAGGAAAGCGGGATGGATTACGCTTTAAAAGAAAGCAGAAGGGTTTATATAGTGGGAAAGAATGTCTGATACCTCAGATGAGCATAGTTCTTGGTTTGGGAACATGAGCAAAGAGTGAAGTGCTGTGTATGCTTTTAACAAGGTTAGCAGGTACTGGCAGATGAGCACATCATTGCAGTGTAAGAGCACACAAAGCGTATGCAGTGGAGTGGAAGTTCACACCCTGTCTGACCTCGGGGTAACTTATTCACCTTTGCATAACCCAGACTCACTCGCTGAATAAGCATGAGTGTAAGCAAGTGCTTTTCATGCTTTGTTGAATTGAGGCCTTAATGCCTTTTTACTGCTGTCTTACACTGGGAGAGTGAATTCTGGGAACTCTGGAGTATTTCTTTCAGTTTGCATAAGAAAGCAATGGGTGATTTCTGGTTTTGTTCTTTGAGGTGTTCTCTGCAGTTGAATTTTAAATGGCACATCCTTGGGATGCCAGAAGGGTGAACCAGAAGATTTCTGGGGATGAACCTCAAATTTTTAAAGAAGCCAACCCTCGGATTAGTTGCTTGACAACTTGTTATGTGCATCAGTTGACTGAACAGGGGCTGGAGGAGAATATACTGATCCTCAACCACAGGAGGATTTTAGCTGACTCCATTGAGGAAAAGGCAGTGTATATGGTGTTGCAAATGGAGTGATAAAAGGGTTAGAAAAGGAAAAGCCCACTGTAAAGATTACTTAATCCTTTCTCTTACAGTCAGCCAGAAGGAGCTGGAGAACTCTGCCATTTGTGGCCCTAGAGCAAAGCTGGATAGTGGTATGGGAGGCAATGATCCTGCTCTGTAATAAAGGCAAACTTTGATAATGGGCTGTATTGCTCAGACGTGATGAAAAAGCTATTGGTAAATGTTTCTACATTTCCAAGGGCTCCTGAAAATAGTCTCTCATCTTGGAACCTTACACTGGGATCCTGCTTTGATTTATTGCACTTTGTCTCTTTAGGAAGACTCTGAAATCAAAACTGGTGCTTTAATTTTAAACTTCCTGCAATGCTACCCCAAGTTCTTGCATGATCAGAATTAATGCCAGCGTTCTTTTGTTGTGCCTGCTTGTCCACTCAGTGGGGTTTATTGAAGCACTCGTGTTTTGCAGTTGATCACTCTGCTGAAGTGGGGAGGACTTAATGATAGGATTGTGAGCTAGCAGTCTCTTGGATTTTAGTAGTCAGCAGCCAGATGAAAACAGGTGGTCTTCAGTCTGTGTCTTATCTGTGAAGTATTTTAGCCTCGTGACTTTTCAGTCATACTTAACATACGCTTATTTCTGTTTCCAGGTTGAAATTGGAGGAAAGAAGAAAAGAACTGGTACAGAAACTTGAAGAAACTACAAAATTGACGACTTACTTGCATTCACAGCTGAGGAGGTGAGTCTGCACTGCATCATGTGCAATCTATTTTCAGTAACCATCTAGTGGACTTGGTTGTCTGAACTTCATTTTCAGGTTTTCTCTTAGCTGGAGGCTCAACAAAATTTGTTTAATATTTAAAAATGAAGCACAGCTATTGTAGCTTCAACCATGTTGCCATCATGAACCCAGCACGCCTCTCTGTTTTCAAAAAGTATTCAAGACTGGATTGAATGGATCTTTGTGTAGCTTCTATAACTGAGTAGGGATACATTATCTTGCTTCAGTGTAAATAAATCAGGAATTCTTTAATGGTCAGATCACAAAATGGTGTCACTGAGGAGACAGAATTGTTTCTCAGACATCTATGTAAAAGGAGAACTGTAGCCTGCATAATGACTGGAGAGGCTCAGTGAATAAATGTGCGTGTGGATGTATGTAAATGCTTGTGTGAAGAGTTGGTTCTCTTCAACTCTGACTTGTGTTTCCTGTAGGCAGAGAAATATCCTCAGCAGGATATTTTCCTGACAGACATTGTTTCAAAATCTGATTCCGGCCACACGCAATTCATAGTGATAATAAGCCAGTAGTCAGTTACAGCAACGTGAGCTGTAATCTTTTCTCTGATGGGAATTCTAATATTTAATGACATGTCCAACTTGTCCTAGGGAAGAATTTCTTCCACTTCTGGACTGTACCTTTGGCTATCAAACTATGCATCTATCATAGATTTATTTAAAAAATCATGACTTCGGTCAAACACCAGCTGTGTTAATGTAGAAATCAAAATGGAGTTGTAGGAGGAATCATATTTTTAAGTATCTTATGAAGATCCTCTTGCAATAAGCCGTGACATCCTAGTCATGGCTCAGCTATTTTGATTGTCTCAGCCAGACTAAGTTGCATCTTGATTGGCGATTAGTTGGTTCAGTGTTCATTACTATTTCTGAAAGTGTATTTTGTAATTTTGTTTGTTTGGACTGAGGTGTCGTTTTGTCCTCTTAAAGGCAGCTGAATAGCCTAGTGGCAGCATTTTTTAAGTTTCTAGCTCTGCTGCTGTGTTTAAAAGGGGCTGCCTTGAATTATTTTTCCTGACATGTTTTTTCCCAGCAGAGTCCTCCTGAGCCAAGGCAGTGACATTCAGCTTCTCTGGCAGGGCTTCTTACCTTTGCTTTTCATGTTAATAAACATGAAAAGATTGCATGCTCATGGCCTGTACCATGCTTATAGAAATGGATGCAGAGTAGCTCTGCTGTGAGTTCTCTGCTTCTGAGAGCTGCCATCCCTCCCAGGTGCTTGGGCAGAGGAAGGCTGCATAGATTGTTCTGGGGGTGACAGCAGTGTTTGGCTGTCATAACCTCTCTCCTTTGCAGTGACATTGACATCGTGAGCACCCACACCAGGTGGAGCAGAGCAGCTGAGAGAGCTGCTATCACTGCCAGAGCAGTTCGTTAAGGCTGCAGCCTTCTCTGGAAAAAGGGGCTTTGGGAAGAGTCCGTGAATTGTTTATGTTGTGCTGAAAGTGTGCAGGCTGAGCACACTGCTTCTAAAACAAATATGGTTGTGTAAAAAGAAAGAAAAACAAACAAAAAAGCCCCAAGCAGCATTCTGTTGTAAGAAATCATTACAGTACAGCTCCCAGTCAATCTTATCTCTCCTTGTATTGTTTAGTTCAGTAACATCAGTGTATGTCTTTGTTCTTTCTTTGCAGCCTCTCAGCCAGTACACTCTCTGTGTCATCGGGGAGCAGTCTGGGATCTCTGGCATCCAGCCGGGGATCTCTGAACACATCAAGCAGAGGGTCGCTCAACTCGCTCAGCTCCACGGATCTCTATTATAACCAAGGAGATCAAATAACAGATTTGGACTATCAGTATAAGCTTGACTTCATATTGCAAGAAAAAAGTGGATACGTTCCTTCAGGGCCTATCACTACTATTCATGAAAATGAAGTGGTCAGCTCCCATGGGAGACTGGGTTACGGTGACTCTCCTTCAGCCACAGACCAGCCCAAACTGACTGAGCCTCCCAAATCTGTGACATCGCTGTCTTCCAGGTCTTCACTGTCCTCCTTGTCTCCCCCAGGCTCCCCTTTGGTTTTAGAAGCTGCATTTTCCATCTCTGCTCAAAATTCCCCTCTGCATCACCTCACTACAGACTTTGAAGACTGTGATTTTGCAGGCATTAGTCTCTGTGAGAACCAAATATTGTTGGACTCTGAAGCCAGAGCAGGATCTCAGATTCCTACAGACAATAAGGATCTTAATGAAAGCATTAGGCAGCCTCTGTCTTCTCTGCATGAAGGAAGTTCAGGTAATTTGTGAAAAAATCTAATGTGAAAATGCATACATAACACAAAGATTTTCAACAAACAAATGGCTTTTGAGAAAGCTCTTGTAACTGAAGTGTAGCTTGATGGGCTCAGATTTGCGATTGTGGGCAGTCAGTATTTCTGAGGGACACTACATAACTTGCAACTTTGGGTGCAGAGAGCGGAGCGTGCCCTGTTCCACCTGCATCTGTTCAATAGCTGTTGCAACTTTCTATCCTCAAAAATGACTGAAAAAGAATAAGCTGGATCATGCAGACAGGAAGGATGCATGGAGTCCTTAGGTACTGTCAGGACTTTGGAGGACAGAGCAAAAATACCTTGTGCTATTTTTTAGTAACTTGAATTCAGATACTTTGCTTCTTATAGAAGAATAAGTTACAAGTATGGCTCCTCAGTGGAGGAGATTTCTGGGCTCAACAGTTACAATTTGCGTGTGTGTCTATAGTTATTTGAACCTGCTCTCACCAAAAGATCTGCAGTTCATTTGTATATAAGTAGAGAAGGAGAGAAATTTCCACATGCTGTGTGAGTTATGGTGTTGCTCTGCCTATTTTTAACATGGATTTCATAGCTTTTAGCTTTCTACCCATCCCTGAGTTAGAACAGAGCACCTAAGCTAGTCTGGGTAACTTCCAAAAGGATGAGTCACCCCATCCTAGAATCTGCTTCTCTTTATGGAAGATGGGATGAATGACACTATGGGTTATGGAAGTGCTGTTGGTAATTAGGTAACATTAACTTTGATAGGCCATTAAGGCTGCCAAAATGAGCAATTTTGAAAAACCAGAAATTAATTAAGGATCCTGTACCACTAGTTTCCAGAGTAAAATGGGCCTCGTGGCAAGGCTTTCAGTACGTTAAAAGTGAGGTACGGAGCTGGGGTTGGTTCAGTGTTGCTACTCTAATTTCTCTTTTGGAACTGCTGCAATGCTAAGTGGGAAGGTTTTCAGCAAACACAGCCTGAGGCATAAAACCTGCATGGCATATTTCAGCCTAACATGTAGGTAGTACAAGGCTATGAATTCAGATACTACAGAATCTTAATCTTGGGGCAGACAAACATAGCTTACGACAGTACAGCTAGTAATTTCATATCATAACCTGCCTTGGCTATTTAGATGTAGTGCTCACCAACCTATCTGTCTGTCTCTGACTTTTCTCTACAGGTGAACCATACATACATTTCCTCTTCTGTACATGTCCCTGCTGTCAGAAACCAAGTTGGAATATCATGTAGTTTTTCCACAGTCAGTCTCTGTCGTTGTCAAAGTCAATTCAGGCTGCTGTGGTAATTCCTAAGGGTAATCAATAAATCATGTCATCACCTTCACCCCTCACATGGTGGGGGGGAAGGGAAAGAGCACTTCATCATCAAGGAAAAAGCATTCCTACTGCCATAAGTAAAAGCACAAATGCAGCAATCAATCATCTAATCTGAAGCCTTAAATTTTAAACATCTTAACAAGATGTAAAGTCATGATTCAGGTGGGGAACATAATGCATACCAACATCCTCACCCCTCGGCAGATAACAGTACTGCACACACCCTCAACTAACTGAGTTGCAGAACGTGGCTTTCAGTGAATGCTGCTGCTTTGCTGCCTGAAACTAGTGTATGAATACGGATTGAAGATTAAAGATGAGTAGTAGTTGATAGTAAAGACTCGGTAGAATAAAAATTTTTTGATGATAGAAAACCAGAGGGTATTTTTCATTTCTAGTAGTTATATCACTGGAGAGAGTGCTTCTGTCTGACTTGTGAATATTTAATAAAAAGTAGGCAATCACTTTGCATGTAGCTGAAGTGTTTCTATAGTGTAGAATGTGAACATAGCAATACAGGTTCACAGATGAGGATAATGGGAGTTAATAATGAGGATAATGAAGGATAATAACTAGCTCAGCTGATACAGGTGATGATAGAAGCATGTATTTTGGAATGGAATAACAGTTGTACATTTTCAAGTTCATCAGTTTGAATAAATCTCTAGCCAAAATATGTGGAACCAGTAATACAGTCTCAGAACATTTAATGATGTGGAACAAAACTACTCTGTGATACTCAGTTAAGGGTCACTGCTTTCAACTTGACAACTTCCTAAGCTGTGCACTTCTCTTTTTCTGATTATTAATCTCTTGGACTGATTTTCATTCTTCTTTCTTTTCATAGGTGTTGACTTGCCAAGAAGAGCAGCCAGTCATCTGCTTGCAGAGAAGACAGCTTGTGTATCTGCTGCCGTGTCTGATGAGTCTGTAGCTGGAGACAGTGGTGTATATGAAGCTTCAGTGAAACAGTAGGTTCGAGAATTGGTATTTCCACCAAAAAAGCAAATGTTCCTATAAGCAATTATATACCATTGGCACAAGGAATTTAGAAATGCTGTGTAAGTTCTGCCATGCAGTTGTACTGACACTGCTCAGACTGACCTCTGATACTGCTTCTTTAATATAAATCCTGTGATGGCACAGCTTTTCATTCGAATAATTGTTTTGTTAAAAAAAAGTGAACATTGGAAAGATGAGAAGATCAGGCCCTGGCCATCCTGCAGTAGGTGTTCCTTCTTGGACCAGTGACTCCAGAGGTGCCTTCCAACCTCACCCGATCTGTGATTCTCCAAAAACTCAGCCTTCACTTAACTAAGTGACTGTGATTGAGTAGTTCAGTTCACTAACCATTGTTGTCTTTCTACTTCATTTCAATTCAGAGCTACTGTGATCGCACAGTATTCTCTGATTGTAAGCAGAAGTGGACAGAAATAAACACTGGAATAAAAGGCATGGGTTTTCTGTGGAACTCTAGTTATCATCTCCAGTGACTGGTGGAAAACAGAACCATGTTTTCTCTTTTCCCTGTTGCTATTCAGAAAGAGAGGAAAGGAGACAATTGCATCCACTAAGCCTATGTAAAAAAGCAAGCTATAGCTATTTGCACAAGCTAAAATTTACAGACACCAGATCTTCTGTGATAGCTCCAGGTGTGGATACTTCTAATTCTCATTGAGTTGGAAGTAGTGAAGTGGTAATGAGTACCTCTGTGTGATCTGCTTATGTTTAGTAGAAGTGTCTTTATGAGCACTCTGTATGGAATAACAATTTGTCAGTGTGCTCCTGAAGCTACCGTACAGTAATTTCCCACTGCATAGACCAGCCTTCGTGTTGAGTAATTTAAGGCAGGGAGGGAGAATAAACACGCCCTATCATATTAGCCAGCAGCTAGGAAATGAACAGTAGAAGGAAACCTCTGAATGTATAGTCTCAAAATAACTCTGCCCTGTCTCAGTGAGGTATGGGATATCTGCGACATTCTCCACGGTTAACTATTTTGACCACTGTTCGTTGATCCTGACAATCTGTTTTAAGAACTAGTGAAACACACTAACAGCAACACATCCTTGTTCAAACCTCCCAGAAAACAACTGGAAATGTTTTTACCATGCTGGTTCTCTGTAATTCTGTTCCATACTGGAGTTGCTCTTCAGCTACAAGACTTGAGTCCTTTTGGTTCTTTGAATGGTTCTGAAACAGGCTCAGAGGAAAGATGTTTGCACAGAAACTTCTCTGTTGTACAGAGTTTTTGTTTCTCAAAGGTCCTCCAAAGTAGTTTTCATATCCAATTTATGTGTGGTCAGATATTTATTAGAACTTTTAATTTCCAATTTTGTATTTGGAGCTATTAAGAAGTACTAACCAAGTATAGGAAAACGTTGCCAGTTGTTCTTTTGCCAGTTAGTCTGGCCTGTTTTAGTAGTCAGCCTAAGGACTCTGACTCATGACTGGGTTTGTCAAAGTGTTCAGGCAGTACTATCTTGAAACAGGAATTGCTGTTAGGTAGGCTGGAAATTCTCATTTGGACTGCTTGCTGCAAGTAAATTCAAGAGAACGCATGTGCATTCTATGTCTGCCTTCCTTAATTATTGCTAAAAGCTAAATATAACATTCCTAACTGTTGCATATTTGCTTGCTTGCCCTAGTCTAATTGAAACTGAGGACATTGTATACAGTGAAGATGATGCAACAGCACTAGAGGCTGCCCAAGTTCAAATAGGACTGAGGTGAGCAACTGGCAAAGAGAATTTATGTGTTCCTATGTAAATAAATAGTGAATTTTCCTCATATTGTTCTTTCTTTAACAGATATGACAACAGCAATTCAAGTTTTGTGATAATCATAGTCCAGCTCAGAAATCTTCCAGTGTTTTCTGTCCCCCTTGGCTCTAAAGTGTAAGTAGTAATCTGAGAATACAATAAATTGAATTTTCCAAAGAAACGGATTGATTTGCTGCTAAAACACGCATAAAAACTAAAATATGCATAACACAAACAGTAGAAGTATGTAGCTTTTATGGACTCCAGCAACACAGCAAGAAAACAGAGTTACCAGGAAATTTGCACATTACACTGAAGTGGAATACTTAAATTTTATGTCAGGGTCATTTTTCGTTCAGCCAAGAAGTTGTAGGTTTGGCACAGGAGAATGTGAGGCACCGATGGATGTATTCACCTTTTTTTTCTTTACTGAAGTGAAAGTAAGCACTTCTGTTAAACAAAGCTAGTGAACACTTTCTTTTGCTTCTCTTTTTACCCATCAGTCTGGCCTGATGCCAATAAATAACACTCCAATTAACCACTTGTTAATCATAATTGTGATATGTCTATTATTCATACTTGTTTTCTAAGCATTTCCTAACTGTTGCTTAATCTGTTAAAATGGCTGCAAGTAGACAGTGCAAGTTGTTCACCTACATTATGCAAATACCACAGCAGCATTACTGGGATTGCACTGCACTGCCGCTTTACATTGGGATTGTTGTGTTGAAAGGCCAGATTCTTGTTCTCCAGGCTATATTTTCTAACCAAGAAACTTACTCATTCTTGTTATCTCAAGAAGCCAAGTGCAACTGAGGAAAAAAAAAGCTATGTTCAAATTCAGGTTTGGGGGACATTTGATTTTGTTAACCTAATTTCTTTTCATTTATTTCATCCAAAAGTGATTTTTTAATAATATTAACAGTATGTATAAAGTTGCTACCATAAAATATTCTGGGGAGAATAAGTTTTTTTCCAGAATACTTTTCCACTTGTTCTTCCTGCCTTAGCTGGCTTCATTGTATTCTACTCTTTAGTATGTGTCAATAATGTGGAAAATCAACGCCAGAAATAAGTTAATGCATAGGCACAGAAAAGATGCAAAACAGTTAATGTGCTCTGATCCTGTGTTTGAGGCCCTGCATGCTACGGAAAAAGAGTTACAAATTACAGGAGGAATGTCTTTCATCCATTGAACTACTTGTAACGGGAGACCTGCAAGCTAGCTGTTACTGCCTTTATTCACATAGTATCCATTCATAATTGTTGCATAAAGAGAATGCAGCTGCATACCAGTTGGAAGATACTTCTGTACTTCTTCAAGCTTTCAAGCTATATTCTTCTAAGTCTCACTTCATGTATTACATGCCTTAAGCAGCTATGGCCCTAGATGGTTTTTTCCTCATTTTTCTTAGCTTTCCATTTTCTTTGGAGTTTTGTTTGCCTTTTGAAAAGACTGAAAAATGTGCCACTGCTTTCAGTGCTGCTCACACTGTTCTGAGAGTTTAACTTTTACCTCTACTGGAATTTCTTCTCATTTTTTAATTAACGTTAAGGTTCTTTTTCCTCCTGTCTGTGAAAAGGGTCTTCAGCGTGTGTTCACAGTACCAGACCAGAGGATAAATTTGGATAGAGGCAGAAGCAGCTGCCTCTTTAGTTACTGCAGAGGAAGAAATTCATTTTGGGAAATGTTTGTGCAAAGGAAAGGTGGGACTTTCTCAGCCCCATCTCTCTTTTTCACTTCCTTTCCATTCCATTTCTGATTTGTCGCTGTTTCATTTTCTCACCATGCAGTCCTATAGACAGACAATGGGGTGAACTTCTATCGCTCATCATCAAAAAGTGTTTAAATATAGGTAAAGATTTTGTTTTGTTTTCGACAGGTATATTAGAGTAGCAGTACTTCCATCCTCAGCTGATACCAGCTGTCTGTTCCGCACAAAAGTTCATCCTGCCATGGAAACCATTATACTCAATGAGATATTCAGAGTTGCCATTTCCCAAGGAACATTGCTGCAGAAGACACTGAGAGTAGATGTTTGTGCAGTCAGTAGAAGCCGTCGGGAAGAATGCTTGGTATGCGGTTTTACTTCTGGCTCTTTTTTGGCATGTACTTGTTCGTAGTGTCCCCTTGTATTCTGATGCGCAGGGCCACTGAAATTTCACAGTACTTGCTTCAGAATTTTTTCTCCTTCTCGTGGTTGTTGCTTTGATACTCTGGCCTTCTCTGAAATCCCAGGTAGCCAATTTAATCCTGGGTGGATATTTCAGGAGGTGGTTTGATAATGTAGCCTTACTGTAAGCTTTAATTACAGGCTGGTACTGCAGCTCTGCTGTTTTAGGTATTAAAATATTACAGACTTCATTGCAAAGTTATGCTAATGCTAGCTTTTAAAGTGAAAGCCGAGAGCCATAGTATGACCAAATAAATCAGTGCAAACTCTCTTTATCAAAACCTGTCACAAAGAGCAAACTAAATTTTTATACATTGTTGTAGATTAAAAGTTCACTTTTTTCATTCTTTTGTGATCTTTAGAAGTAATAAAAGAGCATGATATCTGTAGACCAGATTGCTAGATGGGCTTTTTTGTACTCTGTTGTTAATTGCAGTTATCACCTAATTAGTGACTTTTCATTTACTTTCAAATTGCTTTTGCACTATCTTATGCAAGTCAGTTTTGTTTTTCACCGTAAGTCTGTTGTAGTGGTACAGTGAGAGTTTTGGTTAAAATGCCCTGGAGATGCTGGAATTCTGGTGGGGTTCTTCAGACCAGACTGCAGGAGTAGCCTCTCACTTGCAAAAGTGTAGGAGTTCCTGGGGTGTGTGTTGGCCTTCCTCGGTGCGTCAGTGGAATGAATTCATCAGCTTTGCTGATGTGAAGAAAACCAAAAGGTTTTCCCTTAGGTAAGGGAGGAGTCACAGAACAAAAATGCAACAGAGTGGAGGATTCAAAGGCGAAGGAGAAAAAAATTAAGAAGACATAAGGGTTAATTGTTAATCACAAGATTAGAAGAAAGAGTTGAGAATACCACCTCCAGCAGAAAGCCTGGACATCACAACCAGCCTTGGCAAGGGCTACTCAGCCTAGTAGCCATGAGGATGATTTGCTTTGCCAAGAATGGAGGATTTTAATCTCCAAGAAACAGCCTGAACACACAAGTACTTTGTACGTTTTCCCAGAGTGCTGGTCCAAATGAAAAGGCTTCTTAATCTCTTTTCATCTGCTTCTTCACTTGTTAGAACATGCAAGTCACCCATTATTGTTTGCAGTATTGATGGTCTTTGTGGTGGAACAACTGTAACTTGCTGCTCTATGGGCTGATGCTGCAGGTATCACTGGCACAGATTTTTGTTATTGAAAGCTATAGAAAGCAAATGTGTGCATTACAGAGATAGAGCGGGATTTGTGTGATGCATGTGGGGAGAAATTCTGCAGCCTGAAATAGAATAGAGCAGAATGGACTTTGTGATGGACCTTTCCGTGTACTACTTGGCTTATTTTGATCAAGTAGAAGTGAAGGGAGACAGAAAACTGTACAGTTAAAAGAGAAGTAAGATCCACATCAAATTGGTGCTGCTTAATTTACGTGACAAATACCACTGAATTTATTTTCAGCTGTCTTACCGGAAAAGAACTTCAGACTTCTTCCCTTTATTTTTGTACAGGCTGGAACTCAGATCAGTCTGGCAGATTTAGCATTTTCTGATGTGACTTGTACTCCGTGGTATAACCTTCTGTCTTGCAAGCAAGTTCCTGGCAAAAAAAACAAGGATCGGAGTGAGGAACCCATGTTTCTTTTAAGCAAGGAGTCATCAGATTCATTGGACTTGGTGAGTGAAGTATTGACTGTTACTTTAATAAGAAGAAAAAAACCACAGGCCCAAATTGTGCCGTGGCACTACAGTTCTGTGTATATTGCTCTCCCCTGAAGATTTGAGGCCCTGTCTTGCAGACACTTCTGTTTATAGTCTTTTTGTGTGAGTAGCTCCCATAAGGTGTTATAAACTTGTTGCTAAGCATGGGTAGGGCTGAAGCTTCTTAGTGGATTAATTGCACTCTAATTCAAAACATTTCTGCTGTTGAATTTTAAAAATAAATGTTACTTACTGGCTTTGTTAAGATTACCATTGACTTCCATATGCATGTATTAAAAACCGCTATTTATTATTTGATTTTGCATACTTAAAAAAGTAATTTCACAGAAAATGCTGTTTATGCAGAACACGTGCCAATTCCTTTGGTTCAATAAACTTTTCTGTTTTAATAATTCCTCAAGAGAATGGCATTAAATGTGACTTTTAAGAAGAACCTGTTTTTATGCTAGGGATATTACAAGCGCGAGAGGAAAAGAGAGGAGTTATTACAGGATGACAGGAACATATTTGATTGCACTATCATTATACAAACAGTCTGTTTTTGATTGAGCTTCATTAATGTTCACATACTAACAATTCTAACTCGCTGTTGTGATCTAGGTCAATTTGTGCTGGTACCAGGGAGCACTGGGGTAATAGAGCTCTTGTAAGGGGGTCTTCTTTCTTTTTTTTCCCCTTTTTTCTTAAACTTGGGTTATGTATCACTCAGTTCTGGTTTTGCCTTCTCCTTCCTTGTAAGCAGGATGCTGTGTCAGCCCTGCTGGAGAGAACATCCGCTGAGCTGGAAGCAGTAGAACAAGAGTTGGCTGAAGATGACGAGGAGGAGGAGGATGATGAACAGGAGCAAAGGGGCTCTGAGGAGGACTGGTAGAGCCATTTGTTCTTTACTATTTGTGTTTGAATGATTCTGCTTTTCCATCTTATGTATAGATTGTGAGAGAGCAGTATGGGGATGGGATTCTTGCTCCCTTGTGCGCGTAATTCTTTTACCTTCTCAGGTTTGCAATGTCTTGGCTGCCCTATTAGTTCCCAGTGCTGATGCTCCTCCATGTACGTTCTTCCATGAAACCACTTGGTGTGTCTAAACCACTGGAGCTGTACTAGGATGTCTCATATCTAGCTGCATTAATAAGTGACTAATAGGATTTGAGTGGAGCTCTTCTGTCTGACAAAGTCTGTGTAGATGCTTCCACTGATTATCTTGTTTTTGAAGAAGCTGTGAACTTCCCTCAAAAAGATTTCTTGCTAAATTGCTGTTATGGGTTCTGCTCCAGTGCAATTTTTTAGCTATAAGGTAAAAATAAATACATGCTTTATTGTTGGGGAAGGAGGGACTTGTTTGTTTGTTTTGTCAGTTTATTACAACCAAAGTCCTTCAGTGTTAACAGCAGAGAGCTGTACAATATAGTGCAGTGTAATCGTCATGATCCTGAAGGGGAACTGTAATAGAGCTTGCGGGGTTTTATTGGAGCATATAATGAAGTGTGCCTTCACATGAACTTAATGGAAGCACTTCAGTGGTGATCATTTTCCCATTAGGAAAACACGTATGTTATACATGAGTTGAAGTCCTAGGCCTTCCACTGTTTTTCTGTGGTGGGCTTTATCAACTTAAGAGTAAGACCAGGCTGCTTTTGTTCATGCAGGTTAGAAATGCTTGCAGAAGCATCTGATGAAATTGGGGATGAAGAAGAAGATGGCATTAAGCTGGCAATAGAAGGCAACTGTACCAATGATACGGGGTTATTCATTGATGCAGTAGAAACTGAGGAAGATGAGAACAGACAGAACAGAGATGAACCCCATGAAAGCCAGCAGGCTACTGTCATACTAACACTGGTGAGCATCTTAGAATATGCGTTCCTGTGGTATCTTACTAGGTCTGAAGACCTGCTTCTGAGCATTCACAATTTGATGTCGCATTTGCAGTAGCACTTGTATGAACTTTTAACAAAATTGGCATAGTCACTTCTGAGCTGTGCAGAAGGCATTTACAGGCATGCTGCACAGAGCTTCTGAGTCAAAGACAATTAATTAAAAATGTCAGTCTTCACCTCTTTTTCGTTGTGCGAGGAGACTGTGCAAGGTACAGGAGCAGTTCAATAGTTTCAATCTGTGCATACCTAAAATATTTCTGCACATCTGTTTCTTTGCTGCCAATGTTCATTTTTTTTTTTCTGATTTATCTGTTGTTTCCCTTCTAATAAACGGAGGCAGAAACAGAACAGGGATCAAGATCTTTAGAGCGATGAGGGAATTTCCTTATTTCTAATTTCTGCTTTTGTGAAATACAAATCTGGCTTAGCAGAGGAAGGAAGATTAATTAACAGAAGGCTCCAAAGTGTGTATTAAACCGCGTACTACCCGCACACTGTATGTGATTAACTCCAATGGCATGTTCTTGTTAACTGTTTGCCTAAAAGTACATTCCATCTTTCAGAGAGGACTACTAGAAAATAATTCATACGGATGTGCCCGATATGATAGTGTATAATCTAGAAATTAAACTTTTAGAACATATTTAGAACATATTTCTGCATCTTAATGAAAATAATGTTGCTGACATTAGAACTATGGGTTCTATGAAGCAGCAAAGATAAAAAGACAAGAACGACCGCTTGTTCCTCCACGTTTGTAACGATACAAAAGTTTGACACCTCAGTGGACTTGTTGGAAATTGTAATTAACTTCCAATTAATGTGGAAAGATGCCAAATGAGCCAAGGCCGTGGTATAAAAGGACTGACAGTCTTCTGGGTAGCAGACAAATATAGATCAAAGCTCTAACTCAGCAAGGGGAGACGTCAAGGAGAACATCTGAAGGTTAGACATGCACATACGTCTTTTGCAGTGCCAGGGCTGGGTGGATCTGGACAGTAAAGGAAAGACATTGCAGATCTGATTATAAACAAGCCATGGTATAGATTATCTTGTGCCAGATCTCTCACGGTTGCAGTTGTGCTATTTAGGTCCTTGTATTTATCACCTGCACATTCAAAACTATGAACTTCATTAAATTACCCCAGTTGAAGAAAATGCCCCGGTGCACATCAGAAACACCACATGTGCCAGCTGCTGCAGTGCTTGTTCTGTCCCTGCTGTCAAGATGATTGCTGCGTGTAAGCACAAACGGCACCTCCTACAGGGATGTCAGCACCCGAGGCTCCTCAGGACATGTGAGGGACAACTGTACTGGGCAGCAGCCCTTTCTCAGGGCAAGGAGCTAGCAGTGGCCTTTGCATGGTTTCACATGGCTGGTGCAGCTCTGCACATTATCATAAGGCACCACTCTGCTTGCCCTTAGTGGATATATGGAAGAATCAATCCCAGCTGCTGCCTTGTGTGCAAAGGCACCGTCTCAAGCATGGCTGAACCTTGCTGTTCCTCAAATGCTGAACAAATCCAGTATAAACACAAATGCATAATAACTATCTCTGCAAATGGCAAATCAAAATGCTTGTTGTACCCTGGTTGGATCAGAAAATGTGCAGGGCAGTAAAGGCAGAAGCTATGGTTCTAGAGGAGAGAGAGTTACTTTCAAAAGCTGCCTGGACTCCCCTAAGTATTTGGGGAGTTTTGTGTTTCCTTGCTTGGTGTAGCTACTGATCTTTATCTGTCCCCTCCAAGGTGACAAGAATGCTTGTAAAATTGAAAGACATAAAGCCTATATAGTGGCATGTGTCCAGGCGTAATAGTTCTTACAAACCGAATTCCTTTTGATAGGTTGATAAAGAGACTAACACTGAGGAATCAGTTAACGAGAATGCAACAGTCCGACCCAAGGACAGAGCCAGCTGGAGCTCAAGACAGCGTCCCTTTGTCAGGAACAGCATGATCGTGCGCTCACAAACCTTCTCGCCAGGCGAGCGGAACCAATACATCTGTAGGGTAAGAGGAAAAACACTTGGCATGAAGAGCTATTAACTAAAGAGTCATTTAACTTCTTGGGAACGATGCATTAATGACAGTGAGTCATTCACCAATTTTCTCTGCAAGAGGCAGAGCCTATGCTTTCTCTATCTCTTTCTTTCCCTAACTGACCTGTACATAGCAGAATTGGCTTTCAGCAAAGTTGTACACTCTTGTAAAACACCTCTATGAGGGTGAAAATGCATTCTGTTGGATAAAAGTAACAGAGTCCTGTGCTTGGTCTCTGAAATAAGTGTTTCACTGCACGGAAGCAACTACAGCTCCTACACAGCAAAATAATTTGTTAAAACAGAATGGAGTTCTCTCTGTAAACTGGCATTACCTGAACATATTTTAATAGTATAACCATTTAAAGGTAACCGTGTGGAAAGAGCTCAGTCACCAGTAGTAAATCTCACTTTGTGTCTCAACTGGTTTTAAACCTGGACAGCCCAAGTCTTGCTGTAATTACCTCTTAGAAAAATGGGTGAGTGCAGCCCAGGGGCTAAGTTTAAAAATGGCTTTGGCAACAAAATTCTCCGGTCTCTACGGATAGTAGTGTGGAAACTAAATAAATAAGTTTAAATTATCATCCCTGGTGCTTCTAAACTAATGGTGAAAATCATGTGTTTAGAGGTTTAGGCAAGAACTGCCAGCTCTGTAAATTGTAATTTACTCACGCAAGTATGATTTCTTTCAATACTACATGCTTTAATTCTTTTCCCGTACAGTTAGAGGTGGTTCCATAATAATTTGGAAATACTAAAATTGGCCACTTCTGTGATGATCATTGGTCTAAAAAAAAAAGCTGTAGTCAATATGTAAATACGCAAGTGTTCCTATATATGAATGAAGTGTAGTGTAACAATCTTTACACAGTTTGGACAGATGACTATCTGATTTGCAAACCTAATCTTCAGTTTAATTCCTGTACACTGGAAACTGGTTGTATTGAGGGAGGAAGTAGCCTTAACGTCTGCCTGTGGGTCTTCTACAGGCAGCAGCACTAGATGTTCTGATGGTTGACTCAGCATAAACTCTTGACGTTTCTGCATCCAGCAAAGTTCTGGGCTTTTGTGGCTTTGAAATTTGCCAGAAGCCAGGTTCTGAAATGAGAAACTTTGGCCAAACCACTGTCTTTCTCATTGTGTATGGTATGGCCTAGAATGAAAGTTGCCTAGGAAAAATCCATGTTTGCAGAAGACAGTCTTTCACAGCTTCAAAAATACTTGTGGTCCATTGACTGAGCTCAAGAGTGTGCAGTGTAGCTGAGTCTGAGTCCAGGGATAGGCTGAACAACTCAGGCCTCCTCAGTCCTAATCACCACATGTACTGCAAACATGTCCAGCCTTCCTTGCTCTGGTACCTTACTAGAGGAAAGCAGCCAATGGATACACTCAGGCTAGCTGTTCTCATTTTAGAAGAAATCACCTAGCACTTATGTCTCATACAATGTTACAACAAGCAAAAAGTATGCATTTTTTTGAGGCCCAAAGGATGGACTCGTGATCTGTTTGGTGCCTTTGAAAACCTCCCTTGAAAAGTGCTTAAAGAACATCAGTGACGATAATCACCCAGGCATATCCAGGGGTGAGTTCCTAGTAGCATTTCCATGGTGAACAGACTTCTCTCTAGAGAGGTGTGCTCATATTGCAAGTGTGTTCCATTTCTCACACCCAACTCCCAGTCAGTTCTGTGTAAGCATGCTTTAAGGGTCTGCCTTTGTTGGTTATGGAAATGTTAGCAGAATTAATTCTTTGTATCTACCCTTTTCTGAGAAGGTAAAAATAAATATTCTACAGATGGAAGCTTTTGCTTTCTTTGAAGATTTACCACCACGCATGTTGATGCATCTGACAGTCTGCATTGATTTACATGGAACTAATGCCATAATTAAGAAAACACTGCTGTTGTGCTGTGATGCATATTTCTGAGAAGTTGTAAATGCTTCTGAAGGAAGCTGGAACACACAAAAAAACGTTTGTTGAATGACTGCACGTCTACAGTAATTTACCTTCCCTGTGGTCGTTCATTAATGTCTGCCCCAAGTACATGAAATCCATAGTATAACCTGCAGTCACATAAAAGCCAGCCAGTCATTTGGTCCTTCTTAATACCCAGTTACCTTCCTTGCATTCCTGAACAGTCTACCTCCTATTCATTAAGATCAATGGCTGTCTTGGCCTAGGAATAGAATTTTAGAATATAAACTTTAGTTGAAAAATGTTTTATTTTTTGCTAAGAATTACCTACGTGTTAATTGGCACTGAGAATTTCTGACTGGTTTTATCCAATAGAGATGTATTTGTATGTGAAGATGCTTTATATCTCTGTTCATTGTGTACATTTTGACAGTTGAGTCGAAGTGACAGCGACAGCTCAACACTAGCCAAAAAGTCTCTCTTTGTGAGAAATGCCACAGAAAGGAGGAGTCTGAGAGTCAAACGGGTATGTACTGCATTACCTGAATAGTTTAAGACAAATGGGGGAATCGGGAGTAGCAAATAACTCAAACCACATGCTTTTGAATGCAAGTTTATGAGCAAAAGCAATGCAAGTACCACAGGCATCCCCTGTAGTTTCAGGTTGAAATCTCAACACAGTAGTCTTTGTCCTCCATAGAGTCACGGAATTGTCTGAGTTAGAAGGGACCCTCGAAAGCCATCTGGTCCAACTGCCTTGCAATGAACAGGGATGTCTGCAGCTCCATCAGGTCCTCAGAGCCCCTCCAGCCTGACCCTGGGAGGCATCCACCACCTCACAGGCAAGCTGTGCTTGTTCGTCAGTGACCTTGGCTGTCTCCAGGGATGGGCTGGACCAGGCTCATCTTTGCCCACTGACAAAAGGACCGAAGGCAGTTGAAGCTGCACAAATGTGAGCACCAGCAGTGTATCTGCTGAGCAAGTTTGGGTGCAAATTTCAAGGATTCTGACATGCTTTCAAAGTTGGCTTACTCTTATCCAAGAGAGTTTGGATAACAAAGGGATTGAAGAAGAATCACAGAATCATAGAATTACCCAGGTTGGAAAAGACCTTGAAGATCATCAAGTCCAACCGCAGCCTAACCAGTACCCCATCTCTAAAAAACCTCTGCTAAATCATATCCCTGAGTACCACATCCAAACGGCTCTTAAACACATCCAGGGATGGTGATTCAACCACCTCCCTGGGGAGCCTATTCCAGTACCTAACCACCCTTTCTGTAAAGAAGTTCTTCCTAATATCCAACCTGAACTTGCCCTGGCGCAACTTGAGGCCATTTCCCCTCGTCCTGTCACTTGTCACTAGTGAGAAGAGACCTGCCCCACTCTCACTGTAAGAACCTTTCAGGTACTGGAAGATGGCAATAAGGTCTCCCCTCAGCCTCCTCTTCCTCAGACTAAACAGCCCCAGCTTCCTTAGCCTCTCCTCATAGGGCTGATTCTCCAAGCCCTTCACGAGCCTCGTTGCCCTTCTCTGGACCTGCTCCAGTACCTACATGTCTTTTTTGTGCTGAGGTGCCCAAAACTGGACACAGTACTCAAGGTGAGGCCTCACCAATGCCGAGTACAGGGGCAGGATGACTTCCTTAGTCCTGCTCACCACACCATTCCTGATACACGCCAGGATGCCATTGGCCTTCTTGGCCACCCGGGCACACTGTCGGCTCATGTTCAGCTGTGCATCAATCAGTACCCCCAGGTCCATTTCCTCCACACAGTCCTCCAGCCACTCCGCCCCAAGCCTATAGCGCTGCCTGGGGTTGTTGTGGCCGAAGTGCAGGACTCGGCATTTGGTCTTGTTGAACCTCATCGATCACACTTATTTTACATAGAATTTGTTCTTATAAGCCATGAAGTATATTTTTAATCTTGATAGCAACTAAAGAGAAAAACTCCTGCAGAAGGATTGTTACCAGGTTGCAGGATTACATTTGCTATAGGAAAGAAATACAGAATAGTCTGGGATGACTAGTTCTGCCCTGGTTATTCGTGTGAAATGCACAGTGAAAAGGTACTAAATAAATGTGCAATACACTAAGAGTTGTTTACAGTTTTCATAATATTAAATAATTGCTTGGACTTTGAAAAAGTAAATGTTAACTAAAAAAATAATACTGTTTAAATCTGTGGGGGAGTCTCGTGTAGTTTTGGGCTACAGGCATAGCGCTATCCTGAGGATCAGAAAAGGATTTCTTAGTTTTAACTTTATCATTCTACAAATGGCTGGTGAAACTTTTGCACTTATTTGTAGCTACTAATTAAAGAGTGATTTCAGAATAGGTGGATTTTTGGAGTTGGATCTCAAAATAGCAGCATTTTTCTGAAGGAAAACAAAAAATAGCTGAGCTTTTCTGACTGTATTATATCAAACCTTCCACTGGCCTCTCCAGGTACTAATTTTTATTTTCCTCTTTCCCAAATGATTCAGCCTGTTTGCCAACCAATCATGCGAAGAGCTACGCAAGAGTGCCCCGTACGCACTTCCCTCGACTTGGAGCTGGACCTCCAGGCATCACGCACACGACAGAATCGCCTGAATGATGAGCTTCAGGCCTTGCGGGATCTTAAGCAGAAGCTTGAAGAAATGAAAGGTAGAGGAGAGACAGACCTTCCCCTGTGCGTACTGGAGGATGAACGATTCCAGAAACTCTTGAAACAGGCTGAGAAACAGGTATGAGCAGCATACAGATTTCGTGTGATGAAAAATATTCTTCTACTTTTTTAATTTGTTAAAAGATTTTTACAGAATCTCACGTTTGACTTCATATACTGTATAACTCAGATATGTGAACACTATTTCTTTTTTACTCAATACCAAAGTATTTAAACCTAGAATTGGAAATGTTATTTTTCTGGTGCCACTTGAACATTGCTCTCCTGGCCGTACAAATATGAAGTTTTGTAGGTAGTTTTGTCCTTCAGTATTGGCTGATTTGCAGTCTTCACACAATTGGTAGCTAAGAGATCTTTGTACCAGGCAGGGAGGGGCACTGGCCATTACTTTCACTGGTGTGGGATTATGGAAAAGGTAGTATATCAACCCTGGTGTATTTCCTTATGGAGGATGATGCCTGCAGATTACCAGGTTCTGTTCTTCATGTGCTTGTAAAGTCATACAAATACATATTCAGCATCTAAACTAACATAAGCTAAGTTGGGATGCCCTCAAGTGGATGAAAGACAAGAAGCAGGATAAGGGATGAGAGATAACAGTGACAAGATAGAACATAGGAGATTCTGGCTTGATATATGAAAAATCTGGATGCTGAGTGGTTTTTGTTCTGTGTTTTTCTTTTTTATATCATGAGGAGGATCGTACAATGAAATAAGGGCCCAGAGAAGTGGTGAACAAAAGCAACAACAACAAAAAACAGCAGCAAAAATCAGCCTCCACTACCTCCACTTTTGGAGATACTGAGAACTTAATGGTGGAAGATGCTGAGTGTGCAGCTCTGGCTTGACCTGCTCTAAGCAGGAGATCAGAGTAGTCACCCTCTAGAGCTCCCTTCCTCTCAGTGTTACTCTGTAAATATCAATACTCAATGAGGGGATGTTGGCAGTGATCTCCAGGAGAGATTTGTGTTCTTTAGCTGTTCATCGTTGGTGCAGATGAGTGTTTTGATGACACCCTCGTTATTCAAAATAGTAAAAATGGAAACAGATATTAACAAGGTGCAAAGGTCCTCTTAATATGTAGGCAACAGTTTAAATAAAAATTGTAAATGTCAGTATGTGCACTTTGGTACAGTAGGGAAGGGATAATCCTACAATTTATGCACAAAAAGAGCTCTGAATTTGCTGCTAGGAATGGGATATTACAGATGCAAGAAACAAAAATGTCAGCAAAAACATCACAGTGTTCAGATGTCAAGAAGCAAATAAGACATTGGGAACTACAAACAAAGAAAAGAAAGCTGAAATGAAACTAATAATAATTCTTTAATGACAGAAATACATGTTATGCCTGCAACATAAACATTGATTTGTTCTGGTTCCCCATCCCAAAGTAAGTAGTGAAACTGCCAAGGGTGAACAAGTACAGTCAGAGGGAGGAAACAGCTTCTATGTTAGGAATAACCAAGTAGCCTCAGCTGTAAAATCACAGGTGACAAGGAGGATGGCAACTAATCAATGCCTTTTAAAATGCAGGGAGGGGACTGAAGAGGGAACAGATTGGAAAAAATAAAAATAAAAAAATTAGAAACTGTAAAAAACAGGTTTTGCCCAAATATCATGAACGTTGCAAATTTGCAGAGTCAAAAAGCACTGTGATAAATTTATGAAAGAACATTCTAGCAGAGGTTATTAATTGTAGCAATATCACCTCATTCAAGAAGTCCTTGACCATCAACTTAGGGAAAAAGAAAGTTTTTTTTCTCGGTATATTCTCTCAGCTGAGTTCTTGATCAGTACTATTCTCTCTCTCTCTCTCTCTCTCATCCACGCTCTATATCATTACAGCCTTCCCCTGTGGATCAGATCAACCCTGAGCTATACTCTGCTGTTAGTGCTTCCTCCTTGGTTAGCAGAACACAGCAGTCTAAAGAACATTGTCATAGATTATTTTTCAGGTCCTGCAGGTGTTATAATGGCACAGACTAATGCAGCAGCTCTTAAGTGCCAGGATAACTGGGAATGTCTCAAGTGAAAAAAGAAACTGCAGATGTGTGGGGGATGTTCAAAATCAGTGGCTGCTCGTAGTACAGTTACTCTGCTTGAAGCCCAAGACACAGGCTCCATACCTTCCCTTCCTACCAGACTTTGTTAAGTACAAGTACATAGAGTCCACTAACACCTGCAGATCAGGAAACAGTACGTAATGCTGTGCAGCAGAAACATTTGCTTGTTTGTCTTAAATCCTCATACAAGTAAGTTTTCAGATACCTGCTGTCCTCTGTGTGCATCCTAAAAAGGCTCCTGTGTCTAGCTATAAATAGCTTATTTCTTTCCAGTACATCTTCAATGTAGCCCCTAATAACACAAAACCAAAACAAAGACAACAGCTTTTCATTAGACTCTTTCATTCTTCTATACAAAAAAACACTGAACAAGGTAGGAGTTAGTGTTTCAGCTTTAATTTCACTAAGCTTTCCTTATTACTTGTTATCTCATGCTTACATTAAGCACAGATAAAGAGATTCCTGTCTATCCAAAGCCAGATTTTTGGCCCATAATGAATGCACGGCCAGAGTATTAGGATGCCTTTCTGTAGTTTATGTAGACAGAGGATTGCTTTTATAAATCACTCAAGAAGCATGGCACTAATATAAACCTTGTCTTGTATATACCTTCTTATGTGTGTTCTCTTAGACAGACTGGGCTGAAGCCAAATCTACCTGAGAGTACAGTGAAACTATCAAGTTCTGAGTCCTGATCCATGTTTGTGGTAGCTGTGGCAAAGGGAGAAATTACTTCCCTCAGTTACCACTTCTCCCTTCAACTGGGCGCTGCTGCTCTACACTGGCAGACAATATCTTGTAGCTTTCTGCAGCCTGCCACGCTAGTTCAAAATAAGATTGACAGCTGTCTGGCAAGTCAGTCTGTAGAACCTTGATCCCTCACTATGTATTGTAATTTCCTGCATATAAAAATGTAACAAATCAGAAAGGAGTACATGTATCAAACAGGAAGGTAAATGGACAGTCAGTGTTTTTGTTGCTAACCTGAAATGCAGTAATCGTAAGAATCTCATATAATGAGGGAAAAGGTAAAATCAGAGAATTTTGGAATATTGTTCTGTTAGTGTTTTGATGATAGATATTAGCTCGGGAGCTGAGAAAGGCATACGGCCAGTGACGTGCAGAAAATTAATTAATACACTGCCAGTTGCAGATTGCAAATGTATGTTTACTAACTAGTAGGAAAAACAGTGTTTATAAGTTAATTCCATTTTAAAATCTTTTGCTATTTTGGAGTTGGGGACAGAAGTTAACAGCAGTACAAGCTGACTGGGGGTGTTATAAAATGGCATTCCTTCATACAAACACTGGAGCCCATTTCAGCAGATGCAGGGTGCCGCTATCTGCTGGAAGCAGGTTTCCTTAAAGACTGTGAAGCTGATAGCATGGGGTAATGTTTTTGTATTAGTTGGTTCTGTTGTTTGGGAACCTACCAGGCTGAATTCAGATCTGGAGATGTAAATTCCTAAGTTTGAAACCAAGTCAGAAGATGTCTGTTTCTGGCTTGGACATTTGTTTTCATTTGAGGTAACAGACTAACTAGCATTTGAGTCTGTGTGCTTAAAGTCGGTAAGCATCAAAAATAAGCCCCCAAGCAACTTCAAGAAACGTTTAAGAACATGAGGTGCTTCTGTTAAATTTTGATGGCTGACAAAACTGAATATGCAGTAAATAACCTCTGTGTGACTGTCCCTTCAGCCTAGGAGTGAAGGTGAGTGTGCACATATGAGGTGCCATTGGCCAGCCTTGCGTCCCACACAGAATGAGAGTGATAATGCATGTGTTAAGAAACTCATCTGCGTCTGAACATTAGCCACTTGTCTAAGAGACCCAGATGACTGCCCACTGAAAAGGAGCTGCTCTTCAAATTACTGGGTGTTCAGATGCCCTTGGAACCCTTAAAAAGCAAGACAAGAATAAAAAAGCAGCGCTCAGTAGCAGTTTGCCACCTTGATGGTGGATGGTACAGCTCTGACAGTGCTGGTGATGTGGCAGTGTTCGCTAAAGAAGTCTGCAATAGAGGCAGCAGTACTGAGGTATGGAGATACTGTAACTCACTTACGGGCATTCATGTCAAGAAAGATCCATGATCTCTTGTACCAGACTGTGTTCCTACCTTAGGTTTGACGCTGCTACAGTGCAAAAGAGTTGTTATCCACATGCAAAATCTATGTATTTTAAGCAGCTTAAATGAACCTCTCTGCTGGGACTATGACTTCTCTACCATTGGGACTGAGAGAGCACTGATGGCTATCTCCAGCTCAAGGGAGAAGCAAGTCAGCAAGGACCTCTGAAATGGAAATCAGTGTCCATGGAGCCAAGAAACCCCTTGGGAGCTCTCATCTTTCACCTGTGGTTTATTCCAGGGTTCCCATTTCCTTCAGTTCAGTTCCCTTCTTATGTGCAGTGTTTAGTAAGGGATTCGTAGGATGAGAAAAATGCTATTCCTAATCTGAATTTACAGAAGATATTAAGAGGTATCCTTTGTATTTAAAATGCTGTTATCTTGCATCTACCCTTCTACCAGTTTGTTTTTAATCCTTTATTAACATAATAAAGGAAGATAAGTGACTATTTCCCATTCATGCTTTGTTGTATGGTGCTGGAAATTTGATTTCAGCAGATTTAGCATCAGTTTAACATGATTTTGGGTTATGCCCTCAGTGTCTTCAAAGCATTTTAATAGTAGAAGAAACTGATGTGAAAAATGCATTTCAGAGACAATTATTTGTCTTTGTTCCCCACTCCCACCCCCCCCGAATCACATGGACAGTAAGCACTGTAGCATTTAAAATATTTTCTTGCATAAATTTGCAGAGCATCTCTAAGCTGAAGCACATACTAACATTAGACTTGCAGTTGGGTGACAACAATTGGAAAGGATGCATCTTTGGTCCCTCATGTTTCTTTCAGACTAATGCATCCTGGCAGGGCTTTTTTTTTTCCATACATTTAAGCAATAGGCTAATATGGTTTCTCCTTAAAAAGCAGATGTTTTGTCACAATTAAAAGTGCAAGAGTTCGTGATTGCTAACTTTACAAAGAAGGTTACAAAGCTTGAATGTGTGTTCTGAGAGATGTCTTCTATTTTTCTTTTTTCTTAATTTGTCATTTCATATTAGGTACAGGGATCTTTCTGAACGACTTTCTGAAGAGCTTGATTTAGGAAATAAAACTATTCTATGGGGGAATTACTGTCTCTCAGTATTAGAAGGACATTTTGTTTGTATTAATTTAGGTATTGTCTAACTTTAGTCATCAGAAATACGTTATCGAAACATACAGCATGTAGTAACTACCTATGACTGGCATGGTTTGTTCTGTTTATTTTATTTTATTAAGAAAATGCTCTGTTACCTTATTTAGTGCCCACTGCTTAGGCATGTGAGATCAGTTCTCTCTGTCAAGATTTGCTTGACAAAAGAAGTTGTCATTTCTATGAAATAAGCAGTTGCTCGTTACTAGCAAAATATAGTTATTTTAAGTTATTTTACAGGCTGAGCAGTCGAAAGAAGAGCAGAAGCGAGGTTTAAGTGCTGAGAAACTGATGAGGAAAGCTTCAAAGGATGTATGCCGGCTTCGGGAGCAGAGTCAGAAAGTGCCACTACAGGTGCAGTCATTCAGGTAGGCCCTTTAGGGAATAAAAGGGTTAAGGCTTTTTATGGTCTTTTTTTGTGTAGTTAAGTAAGATGAATTTTTCTAAATATAATCAAACATGCCCTATCGTAGTAGTTAAAAACTATCCATGCACCTTTGAATTTCAAGAAACATCACGCATTTCAGAGGACTGGGTAACTTGCTCATGTGACAAAGGCATCAGTGTGTCACTGAGCAGTGGTGATGGTGAGGAAGCATGGTGAAAAGTTGCACATGTGCCTATATGTCATGGTTCTGATGACCCACAGGTTAACAGTGGGCTTTCAAGTTTGAGAGGTGTGCACTGGCTTATGCTAAGTGAGAATACCACATGAATTCCTTCATGTACTTTCTGCTGTTCCTGTGACCAAAAGGAGGGAAATACAGATCTCCCATAAATAAAAGAAGTCTTGAGCTAAACAAAAGTACCGATTAATCAGTTTCCAGAGCAGATGCATACTGTTCTGCTTTTCCTTTAGAGGAGATTTGTTTCAGGCACCAGGCATCACTGAAAAAGATCCTATCCTCCCCCTGCAGGAAGGATGTAGTAAAACTCCGTCTTCGTCTATCATCTGATCACCCAAGAATCCAGTTTATGAAAATCCAGTTGATTTTTATACTGTGCTACTGTTTTCAAACAGAATTGAAGCTCAGAGAAAAACATGGTTTAGTCTGTTGGACAAATAGGCATCTCCCGTGGCCAGATTGTAGTCAACCTGTTAGTTGGGCTTGGTATAAAGATGTGGCCTCAAAGACAAATCACATGCATTTTGAAGCTCTCAAGAACGTCTCTTCTGAGTTTTGATTTGTAAGCCCCCACTATTTATCATCCGCTTCTGTCAGACAGGCGCATATGAACTTGTTATGCTTCAGTAATGTCTGAGTTCATAGGAGACAAATGGTAGCACAGTGGAAGCAACTGCAGAATGGGATAATCATTCTGCTTCTTGCTCAGACCTAATTGTTAAGTTTTCTTTTTCCATTTCCAAATTTAGGATCAAATGTTTTGTTTTCGTCTTCCCCCCTCCTCTCCCCCTGAAATATCATGGCAGAAAATGCAGCCATTAGAGCAGTATTTCAGTTGCGTCATTGTAGTTATTACTGAAACATTTGCTTTTAGAGCTGCTTTTTACATAAATGTGCTTAAGAAGGAAATGATATCGGAATGCCAACCACAGTTGTAAATAAATTCAGTGTATTCTCCAAGCCTATATCTTAAAAAACCATGCTGTAACATTAGCAACTCTACAGTGGATGACATTAGTCGTGCCATAAATGGTAAAATACTAACTTGTTCTGTTTGGTAATTTCAGGGAGAAGATAGCATATTTCACAAGAGCAAAGATCAGTATACCAGCCCTTCCAGCTGATGATGTATAATTACGCATATTCAATTAAATGTTTTTTTCCACTGCTCATCTTCTTTTTCAGATGAACTTCATATTTCTAGTGACTTGCTTTTACAGCTCTTCTGTTTTACATTCAATATTGATACATTTATTTGTAAAATACAGTGGATTGAATTGTTGTATGTCTAAAAAAATGACAAAAAAAAAAGAAAACCAAAGTAGATGAATTTTGGTATATTGATGCTGATTTTGTACAGTTTGTATGTATTGCATGTGTTTTTAATTTGTAAAGATGGAACAAAGGAAGTACTGAGCATGTATCCTGTTGAACCGCACTGTGTTGAGAAATATTACGTTCAACAGAAGATTGCTTATCTTTTCACTATTTTCATGTGAGCAGACTGTGAAGATGGCTGTTTTGCCATGCAATATTTTTGTATAAGAGTGTGACTTTTGTAGTTTGAAGTTAACTACAAGTGTAAGCTTCTTTCCAAAACGTCAAGACTGCCTCACAACAGCTGCTAATTAGATTTGTCGCCCGCATTGGAGTTTTTGTTTCTGAATATAAATTTCTTCTGTTCTTGTTCTGTAATATTGTGTAGGGAGAGACAAAATTCAGAGTTAAATTTTGTGAATGTACAGTACTTTAACCTGCACTAAAAGATTTCTTGCATCCGTGGGAGAATGGGGAAAGACAAAGCAGACAAGCAACCCTAAAAACTTTCTGTGAGACTACCAAAAGGGCAGCTGCTTTCTGAACTGGAAGCTGAATCAAATTGCTCATACCAACAGTGAAATCAAAATACTTATATCTACTGTACACTTAGAAATGAGTTTCTCTCTATTAGTCTTTTGTCCTAGAGGCTGCCTTATTGCCTGCTAGGAGAATATGGAAGTGTTCATGAGGTTTACAGTTAAGAAGAGGATTTTATGGAAGTATTTGTACCAGGAGAAAAGTTTGTCTCCCAGTAACTCAGATATCAGAAGTTTGTTGGTGAAGTAAGCACTCTCTGAAAAAGCAAAGATCCTGACTAGAAGGAGTCATGTATTTTGGTACAATCATGTTATCCATGTATGCATGGTCTTAATCTCTCAGAAGAGTTATAATTGGTGAGAACATGGAAGTGAATATAACAAACGTTATGGTAGCAGCTGTCTGAAATTCACACTGACAATTCTGCGTAAGCCTTACCCAAGGGCATTCTTATGCACAAACACATTCTTATGCACACACTTACTTAAACATATAGCCAGATGTGCTGTTTTGGGCAAGATGACTGGTTAAACATCATTTATGAATGCCCCACTTGGTTTTTCTTGGTTGGGTTTGAGATAACATATTTGAAAGGTCAATTTAAAAAAATAAATCTGGAATTATTTAATGTTAGAGGTGAAATGAAGGTTGACAGTTTCAACTTCTCAATTTGATTTTATGTTTGCAGAATGATGTTTAGAGGTGTACTTTGTGATTTTTCTTTTATTTATTTACAGTCTTATTTATGTTTTGTTTAATATAGTTCAGTTCTGGCCATAAAAATATTTCACATACGATGGTATTGTGAAAAGTATTTAGAGCTGTCTGAATTCTTGACAGATCAGCTTCTTTTTCTGAAAGTTATTCAACACGTGAAGAAAGTGTTATCGTATATTTGTAAGCATGGAGTAAGGTCAAAATTTAAGGATTGTAGGCCTCTGCTCACAAAACTCATTTCAAAATGTGCCTCATTTTCCAAATTGGTAAAGTTGAACATATTTATAGGCAGCTTTTAACAAATCTGTTTTTTTGTTGTTTTGTTTTTGTTTTGTTTTTTAATAAATTTAAATTATCCGACCTCAAAACACTCAATAGAATAAGCTAACATATAACAAATAATCCTGTCAGTTTACAGTTATAGATATTACTCCAAGTAGAATTTACTCTGCACAGCAGAGCGTAACAAATGTAATTAGTTCTGTTTCCAGGTACCACTATCACTGCGGTTGCAGATATCAAAATCTAAATATTACTGGTTCAAGAATATTTAACCAAATGAGCGAAGGTTAGAAAAAAATTGTAATAGAACACAAATCAAATAAGATTTTTTTAAAAAATATTGCTATGTTTATGCTGTATTAAATATTAAATGCTCAGGACTGAACTAAATATTTAATCAGGTTTTATGCTGAACATGGTTCTGTTCTAATTTGTCTGGAAAAGTATGCAAATACATCACGTAGATTAACTTGTCTCTGCACTTTCCATGTGTTTCAGTGATTGGAAAATACATTTTTTTTAACAAAGTTCTTCTCCAGACCAGTGTTTTATTCAATTGTTATTGCTGTTTTGTGTCTTTGTAGCAGCCATCTGTTTCTACAAGGAGCATGTAGATTTGTCGGTATAAAATCTTTGCAATTTATGGGAAGCTCACATCAGTCACTGACAAGTCTTAGGATAAGTTATAAAGAAAATGATGCATACACCTGAAGTTAATTCTTTACATTCATTAAAGAAAAGCTGCAATAACAATGAATACTCTTCAGCAGACAGCAGCTTGTTACTGTTCAAAAATGCTCACTCTCCAGAGCGTGTGTATGGTGGTGCTGGCATATATTCAGTTATATATATTGACACACACACCCTGGATGGAGAATATTGTGTGACAGCGGGGAAACAGTGTAGACTACTGCAAATGAATAAAGGTCTGTGGAATTTAAGTTTATATCTTGTATTAGATTTTCGTAATGAATGTTGAACTGGCACTGCAAACTCAACTTTAGGGCTTCTGCTATTTCTAAGTGTTAAGTCTCCATGCATGCCTAGAGCTCCACAATTTTTTACTCATTTAACATAAAAAACAACACCAACACAGTCAAGCAAATTAACATAAAAATACAATGAAGAACACTGCAATTGATCAGATTTTGAAGAAAAACAGTGGTGACTTAATGTTAATTGATGAGCTATTACAATCTAATTAAAATTGAAAATAAGTAGAAATGAAAGGAACCAGACTGTAATAATCCCTCCCCCAGTCTTGTAAACAGTAGCCTGTCTGTTCATCACCATTTTCTTACTGCAATGCAAGAGTAAGAAATCCAGAAAACTAGCATGTACCCTTGTTAACGTCTTCCATTTCTAATTTCCACCTGTTGACGGTTGTCTTGCGTATCTGCCATTGAATGCCATTCTGGTAACTGATGGTCAGATGATAAGAAGATTGTCAAGAGGAGTAGAGAGCCTCCTAGAATTATAAAAAAGCCACCAAACCAACCACTGAACAGTGCATCCCCTATTTCCCATCTGGGCACAATCTCTGGGATCACCTCATCCCAAAATTCCTGGATTATCTTGTAGGCAACCCAAGAAACAGGAACTAAGACCAGAACTCCAGATATCCACATGAGTATTCCTCCAAGTAGTAACAGCTGTTTCTTTAGCTTCTGCTCTGTATCCTCTATCTTTAGGCAGTCCAAACCAAGGCTAGAGATGACAAGGCTCAGAAGTCCTAGTCCGTTTGATGTAGATACTAAAATCCTGGAAATCCTGAATTCTACGGGCAAAGCTAGAAAAGAATCAAAGTCTTTACACTGTGTTCCTCCTACGTCTTGGACTACGCAGGTTTGCCAGAGTCCCATAGTCCAAA
Source organism: Excalfactoria chinensis (assembly GCF_039878825.1). Lineage (NCBI taxonomy): Eukaryota > Metazoa > Chordata > Aves > Galliformes > Phasianidae > Excalfactoria > Excalfactoria chinensis. The sequence continues at coordinate 49,233,809 of NC_092828.1, forward strand.
GCTCCAGTTCATTTAAGTCTAAACCAAGGTTTTTCCAGTCTGGTAAATAGTTACAGGTACCAGTTAAAATCCATCCTATTACAGACAGCAACAATCCAAGTAACTGCAGCCTGTGCCTGTGGACCAAGTCCATTTTTACCAAAGTAGCACTGAACCGATTGCTTTTGAAGACAATTTTCTGCACATACTGAACACTGGCAAATGTTAAAACAAAGCTTTATAAAGCATGAAATACTCCTCCCCCTCCAGCTTAATGTTACCTGGTTGCATGTGCAGCATTTAGGGGATAAGGAAACTGTGGTAAACCACTAATTGAAGGGTGTGACCACAGCTGGGCTCACCTTTCATTAGTCTGAGTTGGTTAATATTTGGTTTTTAGTTAGATACTTTGCTTTTCATCTATCTGATAGAGCACTGAAACATTTCTGCAAATTTTAGCATCTCTTAGTTTCTTATTAAAATAAGAACCTCAGATACAGAGTACTTTAATAGCACATCAGTACATTCTTACTTACTTAATTAGACTGTCCTCATTGTGGTCAGTTAGAACCTAAAGGTCCTTTATTGAGAATGTGTTATTGTAGGTGAATGGAGCCAAAGAAACCTTTGACAGGATGCAGAAAACCTCAGTACCTGTGTCAGAACAGGACAGCATAAGTTTGTTTTTTTTTTCCCTGAACCTATTTTTGGTGCACATTTGCAGATGCCAAAATGTTCAGAATAACTTGATGAGCAGTTTTATGTGCTAGGTTGGGATCGCAAACACAACTTCCTGGGTACAAAGCACCACATCGTAATATCCCATGCACAAAAAGACATCTGCAAATCATGGTAGAGTTCCAGAAATCTCCAGTTCTCACAATTTGCTTGTCCACAAAAAACAATCGGAGGCAACGCGTGCTTGTGGAGCGTTAAGGATGTGGGAAAAAGTTCCCATGTCACTGCATTAGGCAAGTGGAAAATTGCGACAGGGAATCAAGCTTTGAGGCTCAGTTCATTGGCTTTGTATGAAAAGGAAACTTATTTTGGTTAAAAGCCAAAATGCCATGGTGCATGCATATTTGTTTTCAGAATTTTACTGTGCAGTTGAGAAAACAAACACACCTTTTCTACATAGGCTATGAAAAATAAAGTTCTCCTGTGAAACATTTTAAATAGTTCAGCAGGTGAAAAAATACACCATTTTCAGGTACCAGTTATGGAGAAAACATAAGTTTAGGAAATCAGCTAAGTAACAAAGAGTCCTTTGAATTACTACTGGAACAAGCTACTGGCTTGCACTGGAGTTTGGAAAAGATAGGGCAGTCTTTCTGTCCTACTTAAAACCTTTGGTTTTAAGGCCTAGTTTCAGTTTCCAAGTGTTGACAGCGATCTTGCTGTTCTGTTACTGCATAGTGGACTGAGGATGGATGGAGTTCAGTTGAGCAGGTTGTGCAATTAAGTAGGGATCCTCCTAGTATAAGACAAAATCCAGCGAGCCAGCCAACAAATAACGCTTCCCCCAAGTCCCACCTGGGAACAATATCTGGTATATTCTCATCCCAAAATTCCTGGACTGTGGAATGGGCAACCCAAGAAACCGGGACAATAGCTGTAATCCCCGACATCCAGAAGAGCATTCCTCCAAACAGCAACAGCCGTTTCTTGTGATCCAGTTGTCTCTCACCAATTTTCAAACAGTCCAACCCAAATCCTGAGAACAAGAGGCCCAAAAGCCCCAGTCCATTGGAAAAAAGCATCAAAATCCTAGAAATCCTGAGCTCTGGAGGCAAAGCTAAGAAAGAATCAAAGTCCTTGCACTGCATTCCCCCTTCTTCCTGGACAACACAAGCTTGCCAGAGTCCCATGGTCCAGATCTCCAGTTCGTTCAGTTCCAAGTTAAGATTTTTCCACTGAGGTAAATAGGTAGTGAGACAGGATAGGACCCATCCCAGCAGAGATAGTAATATGCCACTTAATTGCACCACTGGTCGAAAAACCAAGGCCATTGTAAAAGCAGTCCTAAAAGCTTGTGGAAGAAGGTCGCACCAGCGGTTCTGTAACAACTGCTGTCTCGAGTGGTGGTGGTAGCTATGATGATTTTAGTTCTCTGCTGCCCCAAATATAAGCCCTTGCTATTAACCCTTTATAAGCTCTCAAACACTTTTTTGTTCTTCACGAATATAATGTTTCACATAAAGGACGAAGGACTTCACTAAACCATGAGTTAGTCTTTCCGATAAGGATTTGATCTGTTACCTTCCAATTTGCTTGGTAAAATTATATCCCAATGCCTGATGATTACAAGCCTGAGGATGAACAAAGAAGGCTCTATGACCCCTCACCCTAAAATACAACAGAAATCTTTGTGCTTCGATACGGATTAATTAGATTTTAAGTGGTGATAAAAAGTCAGCTCTGTGTGCAACAGGACTTCATTGTAATAGCTAAATTTGAGATTTCAGGGATGTAAATCAAGGCCTTGTAAAGAAAGGTAGACTGTTTGCCTATAATCTTTATTCTTAGACTTCCTCAACATACATAACGGCTTATCTTCCACCGCTCTGTTTTATGTCCCCAGCACTGTAAAAGACACTCTGTAAAAGATCCTTACGTTTCACGTTTTCTACATTCATTTCTTTTAAAATGGGCTTTGTTTTGACTGACTCTTAAGGGGAAAAGGAGACGGGTATGGTCAAAGCACCGTAGAGAATGAAATCCTAGACATCCCTCTACCATAATGAACTCAGGCAGATCACCAGATGGTGTAAGCTGTACCTGCCTCAGGACTTCAGCGACTTCACAGTAGTAGCTTACACCAGTCCAGTGTCCCCTTTCCTAGAGCCCATGTCCCAGATGGCACAGAGCATACACTGTGTGTGACGGCTTTTGGCACTCAGTGCTCCTAGGGCCAGGGAATGTCTAGTGCCTTTCTGATCAAAGCAAGATATCACTATGCCATTACACTCCTAGCAAACCCTGCTTCTTCCTGCGGTCATGATAGCTATTCTTGTACTTGTCTACTGGGTCAGCAGTGATAATATCTGCCCTCTATTCCCTCTGCACATGTCACAGCACAGCCTGCATGGGAGAAAGCTGAGCTGTGTAAACACATGCACGTGTGCACGACACAGAGATTCTATCCAGTCTTGCCTACAATTGCTGGGTGTGACAACGTACCAAATCAGACAAATTTGTGTATTTTAGTTTGGAGTTGTTCAAAATAGGTTATGGTGATAAAAGAGCATATCACCACTTTTGAAGGTTTCCAAAATCCTGAAAGGTACTATTAAGAAACTTAACTAAGAAGAAAATCTCCTCTTCCTCATTTCTGCATTATTCTGTGTCAGTTTCTAATCTCTTCATTTTTACTCCCACAATCTCTGAGGAGCCATCACAAAGACAATATATTTCCCCTTAGCTTGAGTACCAGCCCAGCCATATGAGTTATACCTGGTCAAAAAAATCGCCACGCACAAGAGTAGGAATCACTGAGGACATTACTGACAACATGGGGAACAAATTGATGCAAGCAAAGCTCTACTTTTGGCCACCCACTAGGCTTAAGGAATAAAAAAAAAAAAACCTTGCATTCATTCAGACTCCAGATTGCACTTTTAGATTTGGCAATGTGGTTTCTCTTCCCCTTTTTGTGTTCAGAGCAAGAAAACTAGTTCTGGAAACCATCACGACATTCAATGAGAAACTCCATAATGCCATTTGAATAATTTTTCAGATAAACAACTGCTCTTCAGGAGTGCTTCTGCTCATTCAGGAGCTACATGCTTATTTGACGTTTAAATCACAGTTACTGCCAATTACTGGCAGCCAGTCATGCTTCCCTTGCCTATGAACCTTTAACATTTTCTTCCCTGCTGTTAATTCCAACTGTCAATACAGTGTAAAAGCACAAGATCAGGCATATGAAGTCCATTCATTCTGCTAATGTTGACCATAGCAGCAGCAGCAGCAGTATGCCAGTCTTCATGTTTTTGTGGTCAGAAGCACTGAGTCTGCAGCATCAATAAGATTTGCCAGTTCAGCTCTGCAATTTACTGTTAACCACACAACAACTTAGAGCAAGCAAAGGCTTCCTTAAACTACTCCGTGCAAGATTATAAAAGAATCTGTTTTTCCAGTGTAAAAAAAAGACAGGTAAGACTTGCTTTGTTGCAAGAGTAGTAACAAGGTCTGAAATGCCTCAACTTGAAACTTGCTCAGTAACCCCATACACAAACAGAACTTGTAGATGAACCAAGATTATGTAAATTCTCCTATCTTCTTTTACACTTTCTCTCACACATAGAAAATGTCATATTCTCAGAAGGACTTTATTTTGGTCAATTTGTGCCTGTGCAGAAGGTAACATCCTGGAGCTGCTGCAAATCCTAGAGGTTAAAACTGGGGGATGCACAGCAGCCACACCACAAGCACCATGTTGATCTGCGTCCCAGCTCTGCTCAGCACCAGCTGAACGACCTTCTCTGTCACTGAGTCCAGAACCCCCATCAGTGTCTGCCCCACAATTCAGGGTAATTTGAAATATAAACTGTGCACTGTGATGTAGGAATGACAGTAACACACAGCCCAGAACACTGGTGGCTGCAGTGGCTCATTCAGCACACTGGAGATGGCCACTGCTGCTAGCCAGCAAGGCAGGACACCCACTGGGCAGCTGGTGCCCCGGGGCAAGCACAGGACAGCCTTCCCAGACAGGCCTGCCCCTCCTCCTACTCCTGCTCACCTTGTCATCAACTGTAGCAGGACCTTGTGTGTCAGACACAGCCTTGTCAAGATGGAAAGTAGAAGTAAGTACATCTTTTAGTTTTGCATTTCCAGTGTGCACTCCCGTGAAATAAACATCTACCGTGTGGACTTACTCTAGCCTACATTTGAGTGAAATCCGTCATCAGGACCAAAAATACATAATTATGTTGATGGATGTTAAAAATTCCAGAGTGCTTCAGAGTGCATCACAGTAGAAAGAGAAACCTGAATAATTACCTACTTGCCTCCAAATGCTGACAGTCATCAACTTAGCAACAGAGTGACAGTGGCTGTATTATGGCCTGCTAGCAAAGCAGATGGACCTGGATTTTATCAATTACTGAATTGTTACTATTTTCCTTTAATAATAATAATTTTAAAAACCTTCAAAATTGTCTCCATCACTGCAATCACACTACCAAGTCAGACACATCCTCAAACAGGAAATCCAGTGCATGAACAGCATTGGTTGCTCACGCCCATCTGAACCATAGTGCAACCCACAGCAGCAGCACTTAATTTTGAACACTTAAAAGCCACCACACAAGCACTGAAAGGAAGCAAAGCAGAGAAGGGATAGTTTCCATTTTGCAAGAGGAAGAGAAGCTAAACTTTTAAACATACAGTTGGCGAGTGGTGTCAGTACATTTTCATAAAACATCCAACTCAATATTAAGAAATGTTGATTTATGAGATTACATTATTTCTTCCAACATCACAATCCAAAAGAGAACCCCTTAGCAAGTACTAGGATGCTGCTGGAGCACAGATGGTTTTACATCACTGCTACACAGGGGTTGGCACACAGAGCACAAGACTGGACTGAGGACAGCAATGGAAGGTGAGGACTCAGCAAAAATGTGCCACCTCAGCACCTTTGGAAGAGCCAGGAAGGATCTGTAGAACTTTCTGTCCTGGAGAAAAGGCACAGCTGTTGTAGGCCTTTCTGAATGGGACCTCCCGCCTCCAATAGGCTTGTTCCTAGATTTTCAGTACTGCATTGGCAGCCCAGCCCTGCATACCTTCCCTCTTCTAATGCTGCTTGTAATTAAGTAACTAACACATGCCTATTAGATATGCAAAAGCCTTGTTAGGAGTTTAAATTTCGTAAGATTAATCAAAATCTTGAAATAAGATGTCATGCAGGATTAGCAGTAGTTGGACAAGATCTAGCAGAGAAAGGAACTGGAAGAGTTAAACACAGCAAAGTGAAACTACCTTTCTCTGATTTAGGAACTTATTCAAAGGGGTTGAAATGAGAGAGGGTAGATTTGCCATCATTATACTGGAAGAATAAAGAATGCTTTAAGGCTCTGTACTCCAACCTTTGCAGAAACTTTTCCATCACCATCCCAATTCAGACTTCAAAGTGAGGGCTGACTGAGTTAGAAAATTAGCCTTATTCTTCAGGGAACTATTTTTGATGTACTGTCAATACAGGAGATTACTGCAAGTATGAAAATTCATGTCACTTGAACAGTGATTTGAATGTGATTTCCTTGAACGATGGAAGTCTAAGAAATTAATTTCTGAGCTGTAAAATATATAGGCTTCTTTATCACTATCCATCTCTTATTATGAGACTCTGGTTTAATAGGCTGTTACATACGTGTATTTCAACTATGCTCTTCATTTAACACCTGCAAACATTTATTATAATAAGCTTTCTCTCATTCCTCAAGAACTGTTTCTTATTATCAGTAAACTTCCAAAAAATTATTTGTAGCTCTCAGTAGAACCTATGCTGGAAATTGTTATTGCATGGCAGCAGGGATTACAAAGATAATATGGACTTGTTAACCATAAATTAGAAGACTGAGTATACCTTTTAACGTCAGGCTAGCCTGGGTGTGAAATGAGCCATGAGAATGTCTGACAAGTGAAGGAACTGAGGGGCACCTGTGGCATTTTTCTCATCTGCCATAATTGAGATCTGGGGGGATGGGAGAGAAGAAGCTGAACAAATTTCCTGTAGTAGTTTTAAATATGGTTGTTTTTCATCAGATTGTCATGAGTGAAACTGTTTTATGTTTTTAAAGGTGCAGGGAGCTAAAAGATGCAGAAAGGGAATGCCTTTCCTAGCAAGCAACTACTCTAAGGCTGCAGAGCATTTGGTACAAAAACAAGCTATAAAGACCTTAATAAGTTAACAATTTAAAGAGTTCATGACATCCTGCCATTAACAAACTAAACCACTGATGTTTATAAGTGTTATTAAAAGCTTAGCTATCCACCTCTTACTGGTATCTCCTGATATCTTCATCCCTGTCTCTTCCCTCTTCTCCCTCCCACCTTACATCCTTTATAAAAAATAAAATTAAATAAATAAATAAATAAGACGTTGGTTTTGTTTTTCCTTTGTCTACTCATGTTCCTACAAGTGGACAGTGAGAAAGGAGTTAAAGAGACACTTCAATGGCTACAAGGCAGAATGATCTCACTGAAAAAGAGATGAGTGCAGGGAGGAAGGAGCAAGAGCAATTTTTTCCCTTCACTTTTCCCTGGCCTCCCACCAACTGCTGCTACTTGACAGCATCCTAAGATGCCAAACACCGCCTGCAAAAGTGAAAGGATGATGCAGAGAATCCACTAACATATATAACAGATGATATAGTGCTAAATATGCTATAGCTGAGACAGGTGAGACTGCAGGAGTTCTGATTAATTCTGCCTCAGTAGATCCAGATAATGCCTGACTATGTTCCATAGCAACCCAGAGAAAGAACTGCTTAAGACTTCTAATACCATGCCTATACTATAATTCTTTTCATTTCAACCAACCAGTGATCGCTACATGTCCTGTAAAGTTATCACACACTTTCTAAATGTCACTTGCGTAAAGTCTACCTCTGTACCGCAGATTCAAAGATTTAAACAGAAAACACACTAGCAGAAATTAAGACATTGAAGAGGCTTGGGTTCTGATTGCAAAAAAGGCAATTGTGAAGATGATTACAATCGGTATTTCCCCAACACGAAGAAAACTTACATTCCCTTGAGTAGACATCTGCTTTGAATTCTTTGGTCAGTCACACAGTATCGCTTGCTGTGTACTATGCAAAAGAAGTTGTTCTGTGATATACTCATGTCTTTGCAATATTTTGTACAAAATCACACATAGACAAAGGCTGGCAACTGCATAAGCTAAAGAAAAATATCAAGACAATACAGTCAGACATGTTACCGAGCTTAGAATACTAAAGCTACAGTCACTAATACAAGAATGGCTGCAGGACACCAGTCCAAGCCAAAGGTCTCTCTAGGTCAGTAGCAGGTAATCAGAAGGAAAAGCATATAAGGAAGTGATAAGGATAGATTGATACTGTCTTCTTTCCACAACATAAAGATCTCCTGAACCTGGGCTTCAAGTCTACATCATTATGTTTCCCCGTGAATTTGCCTGACAATAACATGTTTACTGCATCCAAAGCATCTTACAACAGAAATGTAATTGTGTAAGTTACACCTTGTATAATTTCTTCCCTCTTTGAAATGTAAACATGCTGCTAGATCATTTTATTGGCTAGCCTCCAGTTCTGATGTTAGGAAAAAAAAGTGAACAAGCAATTGTAAGTCATTGCATCAAAACAATTCATTTTTGTACGTATTTTTAAACACCCTCACATAGAGCCCTTCCCCATGCTGAAGATTCCCAGCTTATTAAATATACAATCACCTCAAAGCAGATAAAGAGTGGCAATCTCTTGTAGTGAGCCCACCTGCCCATCAGAGTTGTATACAGCATGCACACTGCCAGCTACTGTGCTGTAAGAGGAATTAATACGGAAAAGAAAACCTTTCTTCCTTCATGCCATTACCATTAGGGCTGTCACAGTCATTTTTCTGTTGACCATTGTATTGGTTGTTAACATACAGATGGTAGCAAATGTACAGAAGGAATAAGTAAAGGAAAACTCACCAGTGGTGGTGCCTTAGCTGAAGAAGCTGGGGCAGTCCTCACTGGTGAGCGATCTCCAAGAGATGCTGCCTCAGTGGGAGTCAGCCCTTACATGAGGTCTCAGAGGGGATGGAGTCGAGTTCCACCCCTTCCAGGAGCACAGCTACATCACTCTCACCTGTGCTCCCACAGCTGACCCCACACTTGCCTCAGCTGATTAATCAGAGGTTCAGGCTGTGATTACCAATCTCCCATACAACCATACACTTTAGGACAAGAAACAAAATTGTGTTGAAATCTCTCTTGAAGATGAAAATATTGTATACAGCACCGTCTTGTTAATAGATTGATATTTTGGTAACTGCATTTTGCCATTTTGAGAAAACAACTCCTCCAGCCCAAGAAATAAAACAGAAAAATATAATCCTCTCTTCAGCACTCTGCTTTAAGTCTAGTATCGTTCACTGTAAGATATGATCAAAAAATTGTGGGGCCTTAGGGGGGTGTTGTGGTGGTGGGGTTTTTTTGTTTGTTTGTTTGGATGGTTTGGTTTTTAAAGGAAGGGTATGCTCCCGAGTGGATGTACGAATGAATTTCCTGTAGTATTCTACAGACGGCATGAGATTTGGAAAGTGCTCCTGGCACCAAATGCATGATGATTCTTTTAAAATATAGGTTCAATGTTTGGGAGCAACGCATCTGTATTCATGTGAAAACCCTTTATGCTCCATCTTATTCTCATGCTTTCTCTTCACCTTATTATTCCTTCTCTGCAAGACACTGTGATCACAGAACTTGCTGCTGTTGTGCTAGAGAGAAAAACGAGACATCATATCTCTCAAGGAGCCCAACTGAACTTCTCTGTCTGATCCATGTCTGCTTACAAGAACCACAACTCACACATACACCACTGAGAGCAGCGCGTAGAAGTTTGCTTAACCTGGAGAGTTCCCCCACAAAGATGGATAAAGTTACATAAAGCTTTAACATAAATTGAAGGAACATTAAAAGTTATTTTTATCCATCTTGTCCTTGCAAGCCCAAGTAAAGCAAACCTGGACCAACAGACACTTATTTAGCTTTTTTAAAAAGCCTCCACTGACAGAAAAAAAAAAACAAAAAACAAAACAAAACATCACGGAGATCTTAAGTAACCTATTCTAATGAAGCAGTGGAATACAATTCATATCTTCTAAAGGCCATCATTCTTGTTTTCCCCTTTTGTTGTCCTTTCTTAATCAACAGCTTCTAATGGCTAATGGCACTGTCTTGCCTATGTCATTTCTGCTGTCACAGTCCCCAGATAGAAATAGTTCTTTGTTGTTGTTGACACCATTATGAATTTCATTCTATTATTCGGTACAGTTTTTTATTCTGGTATGTTCATGCTCCTTGCAGTACCTATCCACATACACACATTCACTCTTGTAACAATGCCAAGAGGACAGGGACCTTTCTCATCTTCCAGCACAGGTTTGGAAGAAGTTGGAGGCTGGCAAAAGTTCCTCTTCCTCTACTCCCTGCTAGACATGAGAAGCCTTTGTCTCTGACCTCTGCACATGGTTTGCTTTCAGAGATGTTTGATTGCTGAGCTCCCTGATGGACTTATTTACATCTCCACAAATGCAAGACAGAAGCAGCCTTTATCAGATTTCTGCCATGAGTCAAAAATCAAACTACTACCAAACTGTGGAAAGCTGGAAGTGGCATGGCTTAAGAAAAGGAAAGGATATGGAAAGGGAACATCTTGTTAGGGATCTGAAGTGCAGTTCCTATACCGTGTCCATGGGAGGCATAGCAACTATCAGAAAATAATGCTTTGGCATTTTCTCCCTCTTAATTACAGAACAGTTGCACCTCTTAGATAATTTCAAGGTCTCAGAAGACAGCTACCACACTGAACATTTAGGTTTTCTGTCTTCAGAGCATGTTTCACAAAATGTAACCAATAAACCTGGCTTCTCAGACTTGTACAGCAAAGCACTGTTCAGATCTCAGGGAACCCAAATTGCAAAGCCAGTGACCCCATGGGTCTAAGGAGATCAGCTGCAACTGAAGTAGGAGAAAACAGCTTCTACTAGCAAAGGGCTATACTGCCTCACAGAACTTCCAACACCAGCATCTTCTGACCCACTGCTAACTGTGGAGTTATATTATTTGTACTAGACCAGTTGGGCAGGGAAAAGTTTGTGGGGGGTGGGGTGAGTGGGAAAAAAAAGCAACCCACTAAAACCCTGTCTCCTTTATCTTCTATGTGATTTAGCTTTTGGATCAGAGAACAGCAGGAGTGAAAATACACTGTTGGAGCCTAGTAAGCAACCTAAACAACCAATAACGGATAAAAAGACCTTGGAGTGTGATGGAAAACACTCAAGTGTCAGTAGAAGGATCTACACTGTCAAGCACTGCAGCACTGTCTGAGACTGCCACAATCCCCAGTGCCAGCTGGAACACAAATTAAGGGCAAAAATGAATGATTCTTGCAAATGAAACATGAGCTACAGATGTATAATTTGGGAGTTTCCAACAGCTCAGGGAAGAAACAGTAGTAGAAAGAAAGCTGAAAGATGCCTGAGAGATGCCTGCTAGTATTTGAACAGGCAAAAAAAGATTTACAGTTAGCTGGGGAAAATGGAACAAGAAGCTTTCTTTGAGACTATCTCAAAGAAATGCTGCAAACTAAAGAATAAGAATATATTTGAAATGTTATATAAACTGGTTGGTCCAAAAGTAATACCTCTTTTTTATTTCCATGGTAACTACAACAGCTACTAAGTGTGCAGTAACACTATTTGATAGACCAAATTCTCAGCTACAAAACATGACTTTTCAGCATAGTCACCACCATCAGCTGTGTATTTTTGCCAGCAAAGAACAAGGACCTGCATGCCACACTCAGAGCAATCTGCACCAGTGGAGGTGACCCACTGTCACCACAGCTGAAATGCACCATCTCACTGTGCTCACACCCACTGTTTGGTCTCCAGAAACATTCGGCAAGTGTTGAGGAATATCAGCAGATGTTTTTTCCACATGGAGGAATTAAATTACACCACTTTGGTTCACATGCACTTCCATGTCAGACACCATTTTATCTGAGTGTCCCTCTGCCGCCATCTGTCACAGTGCAACAACAGGTAATGGAATACTGACGGGAAGGCTCAGTCTCTACTGCCTTACCACCAATATCTGCCTCTGACGTTGTGGGCCAACATAAAATTGGAGACATTGCTTCTGAATCAGCCCCTGTGTTTGTGCACATGTGTGTGTGTATACCCAAAGACCTGATATATATATATATAAAACACTAATAAAGACAATGGTAGGACTCTGATGGCAAAAGGGAAAATACTTCAGATCATAAAGCAAAGAGAATCCATTGTTAGGATTTGATACGAGAAGCTGTCAAGGAGAAGGGTTGTTATAGGACCCAAAAGGCAGTTCTATATCTAAATGCATATTGAGCCATCTATGACTACCTTGTTTTGCTTTGCTTTTAAATTGGGGAGGGAATCAGTCTTTTAGGAGAGCTCAAAGAACTCCAACTGAAAACATACTAATGGCCTCAAACAATACAAAAAACCTGCTGCTGCCCAGACTCACAGATCATGCCAAATTCACAAGAGCAAGAACAGATCACATGGTGTGGCATGCACCTAAGTGCTGCTCAACTCATACATTATTTCTGTCAGTGTCTGGTAATAAAAACCAGAGTCCTGTAGAACTACAGGATGATAGCACTTTTTCCTGGACGCATTTCCCTGCATCCACCTAAGCACAGGTCAGAGGCTTCCTGAGCCTTGGTTGGTGTCCTTGCAGTCAGAGCCCTACACTGGATGTTCTTTCATCATTTTTACTCAAGCACTGACCAAAATCTTGCTCAGCTACAGAAAAACAAAACTGACCTTGGGCTAAGGCTACAGAAAACTCTTGCCAGTGAAGAAATATTAGCCTAGTTCCTTTACTCCCTTTATTGAAATCAGTACCAAAGTAAGCTGTTTTTCTTTGTACAGCCTATTCCCCTTTGGTGGAATACAACGCAATAGACTATAAGATACAATAGAAGGGTTTTCCAGTCCAGGTATCGTAGCTAGCCATTTCTAGCCTTTAAAAAATAGCCAGACGTCTGAAATATCTATTGAATAGTGCCCACACAAAGTAAACATTTAAATATAAACATAATCAATAATGTATTCTTTTCAGTATTCCACTAAAAATGCTAAATAAAAAAACTGATGCCAAGCTGTTCTAAGCCTCATTTTTTGTGAATCAATTTTCTGTAAGTACTTCATTTTCCCTTACCTGTAAAATAGTATTGAAAGCAGAAAAAAAACCTGTTAGCTCTTATTGGCCACCTCAGATGTGCAAATAGATATTTCTTTAAAAAGCAAACCATTTTTGCATATTTACAAGGCACAGAAAAAAAAGGCTATACTGGATGAACATTTTAGTGTACAGCACACTTAGGAATAAGTCTAGCAACGTTAGTATTCTGATGAGGAAAGTGGTCCTAAGGGTTGATGCATCTTATGACTGTAGGAGAATTGATAGCAGAAGAGAATTCTTTGATGTTTTATTTAAAAGTTTTGCTCAATAATTCAATAAAGAGATCCATTATAAATCAGGAAAGAGTACAAACGTGCCACGGGTACAACCCAGTAATGAATAAGAAACAAACACAAAGATAGCAAGGGTTTGTAATCTAGGAAGCAGACAATTCACCATTTAGCTCCAACAAATTAAGTTACCTGGGGTGTAAGTCAGCATGGAGTCTTGGATCTAAACAGCGACCCCATTATAACCTTCCATCCTGCAATGGTTAGTAGATGAAAATTACATAGCAGCTCCAGTGTTTTTACAAACAGACATGCAGTGCTGTAGCTTTTTGATCACCTATTGATGCCAGATTTTCTCAGAATTCCAGGTGAGGCAAACATAAAAAGAAAAGAAGTAAGATTGATGGCATGTGTTTTGTTTCTTAGATCTTTCCCTGTCATCCCTGAACAAGTGCTGTCAGATCTGTTAGATAACCCAATGCCTTTTATTCAACCAAAACTCTGTTTGTGCACAAATCCAGAAGAATTTAATCCCAAGAACAGGATTTACCCTTTCTTTGGAGAAAGATGAATTGCTCAGTGTTCCAAAGTGTTGGAAAGAATACGTGGAGTAGATTTTCACAATTTATGATGGACACAGCTTAATGGACACCTCATTTCCCCTTCAAGCTGCATTTATTTAGTGTCAGACACAAAAGGCTGGAAATACTAATTTCTTATGCTTCCACAACTACAACTCATCCTATCATTCTGTACTTCCTTGCGAGAAGTACAAATTATTTTAGATAACCTCACAAGGCATCTGCTGGCAGTAAGGAAACCAAACCAAATTAGGAAACATTTCCACCAAGAGTCTTCCATCAAACACAGCAAATATGGAAATTTCCAACAACTCAGCATGTTGCTACATCACCATTTGCCCATAAATTCCAATAATACATAGCTCTGGGATCCTATTAGCATCCTAGAGAGTGAATAACAAGTGGGCTATAAATCTCCGATCCTACAATCACAGTCAGGACTACCTATCTCCCATCTTTGAATTCAAAAATATGTATTTTTAATTGCATTACCCAGTTCTAAATGTTCTTTTTTAACAAAAATCAGCAGTTCTAAACTGAGTGATATCTTTTATCAACTTCAGCAGTGAATCAGTCATTTATTACCACTTTTCTAAATAAAACATTCAGGTAGAAGATTAAAACAAACAAACAAAAAACCAAAAAAACATAGCTTCAGGAGCTGTTACTACAGCAGCAATGATACAACCAGAGGTAGAAAGCCTTGTGTTTCATTCCTCCCTAGGAATCAATACTTTCACCTCTTGCTAATCCTGCCCCACACCACAATATCTATTATTATTATTACAAATGGTCCTAAAAGTACCCTCAGAATATACCCCAATTTGCCCAAGATGCTCCTTGGCAGGAATTGATTCAGAAATAATGGATTGCTGTGTTTCTTCTTGACTTGGGTATCACTGAGGCACTCAAAGTCAATATCAAACCAAGCCAGAACTTAGCAGGACATAACAGTGGTAACATTTGCAAGGAAACGAGATCTTGTTTTAATCAATCTCCTGCTGCTTTATATTCCTAATCTGAAGGCAAATGCCACTTGGCAGATATGGCTTCAGGTGAAGGATAGCATCCTTAATTTTATTATTTTAACAAGATTGTGAAAAAATTCATTTAAGAAAATCCATGATATCTAAAAGATTACTTAGGAGCAAGATCTGAGAATTATGTAAGCCTTCCTTATGCTCTGATGTCAGGCGTAACTGGGAAGCCAGAAGAAATGGGAAACATAAGCCTGAAGAACTAAATGGAAGTGAAGCAGAACTAAACCTACTCCCCTAAGCCTCTAATTCTATTTCTCTTCCTCAATCTTGGAAAACTGTAATGAAGCTCTTCCTTCATGGTATTCAAATGTAAAAACTCTCCAATTCTAACAAGTCTTCAACCTGAGGCATGGGCTTGCATATGGCAAGTATAGCAAATTCTAATTTCCCTTGCTATATTATTTACATTTATAAAAGTCAGAACTGACAGTCATAAGATTACATTAGCAGCTCAGTAATAAAAAGGTGCATATTGGATAGGGTTGTGGTGGCACTTTTAATCTTTTTCTGTACAATTCAGGGTTGTTGTTTCTTTGTGCTTAAGCTGCAATTGTCTCCAAATACTCAATTTCTAGAAGGCTAGAATAATTTACTGTAACATAAACTAGTTCTGACTTGCCAGAGTTACCTCTACTTAAATAAGGCTTTGTTCTTTCAAACAGATCGCATAAGAAGTTATTCACATATACAATATTTTCTGCTATGTATACTAATATCCTTTAATATGAATACAATTTTTAAACAAGCAAAAAGTAGAAGTTTATTTCTACTTGATCAAAGTTTTGCATAAAGTGATGAACAACAGTTCCAGTCAGTTTCCCTGTGGATATGTTTCCTCCCCACTTAAACATGAGACATTCATGGTGTTATTTCCAAATTGCTTATGTATATTCATAAACCAAACCGACTGGTTGCGTACTTCAGAGAAAGTTGCATAAAGTATTGGTAAACATTACACTTCACTCTTTTCTGTTACAACTTACCTTGTGTTATGACCTGATCTGAGTGCATTTTCAAAGATTAAGCATTCAATTAAATGCAGCTTGAGTTCCTCACCCTCCAAGAGACTTACCACTAAACATCCTTATTACGCAGCTTACAAACATTTTAACTCTGGTGTAATAATGTACTACAGGTTGATTGTTATTGCTCTAACGTAAGAAATGGCATATGGTTCCTGTCAGACTATTCCATTTATTTCATTCTTACAGCTGTTGTGGAAGCAAATAGAAATTTTACGTGGACCTCTCAAAACCCTGATTGGTTTCTGTATGCATAGCTATTTGTGCTAAAAACTTTCATTTAAACAAATGCCTTAGTGCAGTTAGCACAACACAAAAGCAATTGAGAGTCATTTGCCATTTGTTTTTCCTTCCATTATACAGCTACTCAGTGATCCTCAACACAAACGGAGCATTGCTGGGAGATACACCATGACAAGGAATAAAATGCTAGTGTCTGGTCCTGGAGGACTTTCAGTCTTTCAGTCGTTGTCCTCCCAACACCCCAAAAAAAGAAAAAATAAGGAAAAAAAGAAATAAAGAAAAAAAGTAAATCTTCAGTAATAGTTACCGTGAAGGCCCGATGAAATAGCTGAATTTATTATTGCAGAACTCCACTGAGACTCCAACCAAAGCACAATAAAACTAGATGCTGTACTGAGTAACAGCACTTGCCTCAACTTACTTTCTCTGCTCCTAAGCTGAGTCCCTGTCCTGTCCAGGAGCACAGCCAATGACCAGATGGGCAGCCTGGGGCTAGCTAAAAAAAAGCATTTATTCTCCTCAGCTTTATGACAGCTTTTAAAACAAACAGCTCTTTAAAACTGCTTTCAATTTTGGAACGTTGGAAATGGCCTTAGTGAAAACTGATCTGTGAGTTAGGGACAGAGGACTGCCAGCAGTGAGAAACAAGCTGTCAATGAAATTTACTACCTCCTCCTCTGATGAAAGCTGACGTGTCCCTTCAGACTATAGCAAATACATGAAAGCATGTTCTAGTGCAACATCTGGAAAGAAAATAGCGTTGTCTTTTTCCCTATCTGCAAACAAAGGGAGAAGTCTGGTAGTATAGACAGATTAAAGTCACAGCTGAAATACCTGCTCTTGGAGCCCTGGAAATGAATCCAAATCGAAGGTTTGGGTTTTCTACCACAGACATCAGTGCACGACTGAATTTGTAGAAAGCCTAATTCAGTCACTCTGGCAAACACAAGTCACTTCTTGACTGTGCAGGAATTGTAACCTCCCGATTCATTGCTAGACCTGCACAACATGCATGTCTCCCACTTCTGAGCTGTACATACACAATAGGCTCAGCCCATATTGTTGCTATCCAGTCTGTATATCATGCTTATCTACCATAAAGCCTACTTGCTATTGCTTCTAGCAACACTCTGAGGGAACATCTGGAAACATGGGGGGGACCTCAATGTTTAGTGATAGAGTTTTTAGGACAGTGTAGTCTTTTGAATTTCAACACTTCCAGGAAAGATTCTAACTGTGCCTGACATTTGCGCATGTCTAGCAAGCAAATAATCCTTATAAACATACAATGTGTGCCTAAACAGTAATATTAATAACCAGGAAGAGTAAGTGTGCATCATATTTCTATTAGTAATGTATTATCTTGCTGTAAATATCAACTTTGCGGCAGTTTAGAGCTCTAAAAGCAAATAAATGGAAAGCTTATGGGAGCATAAAGAGAGCATGTTCTTAATGATCTTAATACTACCTTTCAGCACACCAATGGGAATTTTGGAGAGATGCATTGTGAGGTATTATTTCTAGTGCCATTACAGCTTTAAGACACACAGATAAAAACATAAGATGACATAAGTATGTGTAAGGAGGATTTTAGTGACTTTTTTAATAACTTCTTAATCACAGAAATGTTTCCAATGCAATTGTTTCCAGCATGTAATTCAAATTGAAAGTTAATGTTTAACAGCAATAGATGTAATGAAAGAGTTTTAGTAGGATTTCTTGTTAGAATATGTTTTGCTAATTAGCAGAAGCTAATGTTTTAATGTTACATACTGTCACTGTAGAAGATAAGTAACACTGCTTCTTTCTTCTGCCTGTTTTGTGGTAGAAAAAAAATACGCTTTCTAGTGTGTGCCACTTAAAAGTAAGCAAGATGGCAAAAATAAAACATTTACAAGTTACTAGGGGAAAGAGCAGCTAAGAACATTTTTATGTTGACACAAGATATGTACCAAAACAGAAAGACTATTCTGGTTTTGCCAAAGAGACCATCACTCATGACAAGCTTGGGATAGATCTTCTCTAAATCAACTAAATGCTTTTTCTTTAAGCAGAACAACTTCTAAATGGAAACAGGTAATCTGGTAAAGCTCCACAGGACCACATGCAAGTTCAAAAGAGTTGTCCCTGAAGTGACCTCAGCAGATTTCCTAATCTAGAAGCATCCCATCCAAGTGCTCTGCAATGAGATTCAACTCTTATCACCACACAAATATAATGTGAGCCTGCAAGACACACTCTGTGTCATTATCAGAAAACACCACTGATAGTAAAAGGCCTCTGTAAACTATAGATTTTCTCACAATTCCAGTAGAGATACAATTAATTGGATTAAGAAAGAATATTACATCATTTGGGCCTCTTTTTGAGGAGTGAAGCCAGCTGGAACCATGCAATAAATAACAGTTCTTCTTTGCTTATGTATAAACACAGTGTATATACCACTTAACCCTTGAACGTCCCATGTTCCAGACTCAGGAAGGCCCACAGACCAAGCAAGTTCTAGTTAAGCACTCCTAGCAGCAACAATCAACTTCTCAACTACAGTGCTACCTGGAACCCTTCTGGAAAGCAGTGTTTCAAGAACCTTCACCATAGCCTTTAAAAAGAAGAAAGAAATCCATAAGTATTCATTCAATATGCCTAGGTATTATCAGTTACTCATATGAAGGGGACAGAAAATACTTTCTTTCATAAAGAAAGCCAGGAAACAACTAGAAAAGCACTGTCTCAGAAATATAAATACCAGAGCAATACAGCACCAACTGCCCTGCCACAGGCATGCATAGAATTTGTTACTTCTTCCTTTGGGGAAGGAAATAGTTAATCTGTGGGGAAAGTCAGCAGAGCATCAGCCAAAGGACCACTGAACACTTGCCTTTGTTCAACCTAATCTCTATCTGCAAACAGCAGCTTTCCACACCAGTGCTGCCTACTAACCCTACAGAACCATGCAAACTGGAGGCTCTGTTCAGAGTAAGCATAGGCCCCACAAACACCGCAGTCTCCTTCAAGGCCTTGCTCCAGCACTTCTAACCCTGGACCACAACCCCCCCCCCCAGCTCTCGCAACCCTTGCTAAATTCCAATGCAGAGCAAATAGGTCTTTCCTTCACACAGAACAAGTCTCTGCCGAGTTGCTTAACCTCAGCCTTCCTCCTTTCAAACCACAGACTGAAAGCATCAGTTTATGCTCTCAGCTGGGTTATTCCAGCTTCCCCTCTTTTTCTCAGAACACTGTTCACAAGCATCCTGTTCCTTTCTACAGTCAAGCACTAACTATCCCTACAGTGAGTTTTTCACCTCCTCGCTTTCCTGCCACAGCACTCATCTGCAGTCACTCCTCATCTCCAGGTGTAGCTGAAGGCTAATTAGGTACCTGGGCTCTTTCCTGCTAGTTCAGAAATTCATGGCATCAATCCCACCACAGTGCTCTATCCCTGTAGTAAAAGGAGGCAAGATTTAAATCCCTGTTGCATACTGAAGAAATTCAGGAACTTTTGGGTTGTTTTTCACTTGGAACAAAGCATTAGACAGACTGCTTTCCGCCACTGCAAAGATTTGCAGCAGCTTAAGAAAAACATTTTGTTTTGCTTTAAGATGGATCCATATGCTTTAAAATCCTTCAGGGATAGTCCAAAATAGATCTGCTTTTCGAGAAGAGCAAATAGGCTGTTTTGTTGAGATCAAAGGGATGCTATTCAAATTAAACTATGACCTCTGTTCTAGTCACCTGGGTGCATTTGGACACGTGTTCTTGGTTTTGAGTAGGACTTCCATTCACGCTGGAGAAGTTTTCAGTGAACAGGTATGTTCCTTCAGAAACTGCTGAGTTTCCCTCCCCATAAAACTTTCAGGTTCACTGCAGAAAAACTGAGCAGGAAGTGTTCTCACCACCACACTTCAGCAGATTCATGAACAGAAGTGAGGTGCTGCTCCTTTACCTAAAATACTCAATTGAATTGGTCCAATTTTCAATTTTTGCCTGTAAAGAAAGTAACCTCTACAGTCTGGTGCTTAGGTCTGTACAAGGGAGGACACACAGATTTCATCCCCTCACTTGGCAACTATCCTATGTTAATTTTTCATAAAAACTAATATCCCCACCTTCCCTTTACTTTGGAATTGCTCTCACTAGAAAGGGACATGTTTCTTGATACAAAGCATACTTAATTATTCTATGCAAAGCTTTGCTAAATGAGCAGGAAACTGCAACATTTTAAAAGGCAGGCAATCAGGGCAATCAGGGCATTTCCTTTCAATCTCCTACAAATGGTGAATAGATGGACTTATGCATCTAGCACCTGCATGAATGTTCTAATCACATTGCTCTCAGAAAAATGGGGGGACAATATAGACAACTCTTGTCTTTTTACCAGCCCAAGATAAATAAAGGTTCTCTATTTCCATGTCATTTTAAATATAAACAGAAAGTAATAGCATGTCAACCCACCAAGTAGCAAAACATTTTCTCATCCTAGGCCAGACTGTGGAATGGGCAACTGTTGGGGCTGGAACTAGGTGATCTTTAAGGTCCTTTCCAAGCTAAGCCATTCTATGATTCTGTGACTGTCATGCAGGGTCCCTGGACACCAACATCCACTGAAGAACTATCCTTAAAAGAGCCCCTCAGCTTTAGACTACTCAGTTCTCTTTCAGAGCTATTATCCAATTTAAAACAAGCTCTCCATCACCATCAAATCTAAGATTCTCCTGGGCATGCTATATACCATCTGAGAACATTATTACCAGAGAATAAGGTACGTCTGGATTATGGATCCTTTCGGGCAAAAATACAGCAGAGTGTAAATTTTAACCTTACAAACACAATAAAATCCAAGCAAAAAGGTTGACACTAATCTTTAGTCCTTTTAAAAATAAAATTAACAACAGAACCTATTTTTCCTCTTGGCTACTTTTCTCTTTCCCACCTAACCTGGGAAATAAAAGAGCCAACCAGCTTGCAGCAAGACCACAAACCATTTTTGGAAATAAAAAAGACAAACTGAATTTGCTCATCATCCATCCCAGTCAAATGAACCCCAAGTCTGTTGGACATTTATCCTTGAAGTACACTTGGCAATGGGGCAAAACAATGCTGAAATGCTCTAAGGCAAAACTGTTCTGGGATAATCAGTTTATGCACAAGCACAATGTGTCATTCATTGTATTCCCAATACAAACTCCCTTTCTTAACTAGAAGACAGAAGGGCTCTGGAGATTTACTGGTCATGAAAGAGAAGTCTTGCTCTGTGTCACAACATAAGCTAGCAAATGTACCATGATGTCATACCCTTGAATTATAGCATAGGGTAAAATAAAATCATACCAGGATACATCTTCAAAACAGTGTAATCTGTATATAGCATAGCTCCTTCTCAGACACTGAAAATATGGGCTAAATGCTACTTTCAAATCTGTGAGGATCCTTGACTAACATTTGGTTGTTAATAAAGAGATTACTGTAGAATTAAGCCTTACTTTGGGAAGTAGTGAAGAAACAAATCTCTAATTATCTCTACTTTTGTACTCTGCCCATGATTTCTGCTCCTCTGGGGAAAAATGAGCTTTATATTGCGTTAAGTTTAATGTGTGTGTTCTTTCAGTTAGTTTTAGTATATTTTAAAGTATTAATAAGGTAATTTCTAACTTTTATTTTCTAGTATCCAAGTACTGTTTAATAGGCATATTTTTGTAGTTGTTGTAGCATGAACAGTTGTTTATACTACAAAACCCGGTTTTATATCTTTCTATCCTGACCTTCCCTTTCACGTATGACCTAGAACACCTGAACCACCACAGGAGAAGGAATTTTTAGATTTGTAATCCAAATACTTTCTGTTACTATTTAACTAAACTACTGACAAATATTTGCAAAGTAAACTCTCTTCATTAATGACTAAACACCAACAGGAGCAGAAGTAACCTTTCTCATTTAGAGAGGAATGCCATCCAATTACTATCTTATTCTTTCTCCTATGGACAAAGTTGAAGTTGCAACAAAAATAACTGAGGGAAAAAGAAGAAAGAAGTCTTGATCTAGAAAAACAAACTCGTGGTTCTGCTGAGTGATGAGGGAAGGAATAGGAAGGACAACAATGTGAAGGAAAACATACCTCAAAGCAAGGGGGGGGGGGTGCTTTTGGTGAATTGGGTGAAGAGGAATGGGAAGGGTGAATGGAGAAAAGTAGTAGAATGAAGACAAGAAAATGTGTATAGAAATGAGGGTGACTGATAAAACATTAGAGTAAAGTAAATGAAGAGAGTAAGGAAAAAGCACAAGGAAGAGAGGAGAGAGAAATACATGATGATACAATGTAAAAATTACCATGAAAAAAATCACTACGCTGTACTAAGAAAACAGTGGATAGAAAGGAAAAAAACAAAACAAAACAAAAACACAAAACAGGCTGTTGTTTTTTCATTTGTACTAAACCTAATATAAATTGCTACATTTCTGTTTTATTTACAGGAATTTAGGAAAATTCTTCTAAATTTTTTCCTGGAAAATAAGTGTCCAAATAACTGTTTTCCTGAAATGCCCCCATTCTGTTAGGAAAAGAATAACAGAACATGTTATGCTGTGTTAAACTGAATCAGTGTTAAATTTGTCTAACCTGTCAAAAAACAAAACAAACAAACAAAAAAACCCACCTAATTTGCCGTTAATCTATAACGAAACTTATCCTTTGTGAATTGTTGTAGGGTTTCTGGGAAGTTATTGTTCAACTACCACATTCTTTTCAATGGATTAACCTTCCCAAACAGGATTGCAGCCTGGGGGGGGAGGGGGGGGGTGGGGTGATGGGTGGCGGGGACAGTTAAGAGGAAGGGAAGGGGAAAGAAAAAGGGAAGGAATCACCAGTTTCTTTCCACCAGCATGGACAGAAACACCAGTTGTGCAGAGAGGCCCCGTCCCTGGATGCATTCAAGGCCAGGCTGGATGTGGCTCTGGGCAGCCTGATCTACTGGTTGGCAACCCTGCCCATGGCAGGGGGTTGAAACTAGTTGATCTTCGAGGTCCTTTTCAACCCAAGCCATTCTATGATTCTATGTTTTTGTATTTCCAGACCTCACCTTCACTCACACCCAAAGACACTTCTAAACTCCACACTATCTCTTATCACTGTTTCCACAACTCTTTTCACATAACTCCCTTCTTTTCCCCCTTGCTAATCTTCATGTCCTAAACATGTTGTGTACTGTGAAGAACAGTATGCCTACTGCGAAAGGTAAGATGCTCTCCTTGTTATTTTGGGCACATATGCTTGTCCAGGGATCTTCACTCTCAAACGGCTGTCACTCAGACCCTTTCCACAAGCCCAGAAAACAATCCTCTTAGCCAGTGCTAGTTAAGGGGTCAGTTGAGAATGTGAGTGTGCTTGTAAAACATACAGCTCTTGGTGTGTATTGGAAAAAATAATGCATATTTATGTCACAAGACAAACAGACTCAGTAACAGCAAAGAATTTCAAGAACAAGAAAGAGAGAAAGAGAGAAAGAGAGAGAGAAAGAGAGAGAGAAAGAGAGAGAGAAAGAGAGAGAGAAAGAGAGAAAGGAAGGAAGAAAGAAAGGAAGAAAGAAAGGAAGGAAGGAAGGAAGGAAGGAAGGAAGGAAGGAAGGAAGGAAGGAAGGAAGGAAGGAAGGAAGGAAGGAAGGAAGGAAGGAAGGAAGGAAGGAAGGAAGGAAGGAAGGAAGGAAGGAAGGAAGGAAGGAAGGAAGGAAGGAAGGAAGGAAGGAAGGAAGGAAGGAAGGAAGGAAGGAAGGAAGGAAGGAAGGAAGGAAGGAAGGAAGGAAGGAAGGAAGGAAGGAAGGAAGGAAGGAAGGAAGGAAGGAAGGAAGGAAGGAAGGAAGGAAGGAAGGAAGGAAGGAAGGAAGGAAGGAAGGAAGGAAGGAAGGAAGGAAGGAAGGAAGAAAGAAAGAAAGAAAGAAAGAAAGCGAGCATTTTTCAGTTATGTCCTATGATGTATATGTCCAGGGGTTTAACATGTATGTACACATGTTAAGCGTGCTGATGATAATAAATGCTTTCAGTTCTTGCTGATCTTTTCCTCACCCCTAAGTTTTGGTATAGAAGAAAACATATTCCCAGGAAAAAAACATTACAAAAAAAAAGTACAGTGAGCTAGTTGTTTTGATAACAGACATTTAAAATGTACAAAAAGATACACTCATATCACAGTTCAGTTGTAACTACAGTTCTGGCTTTTTTAAAGGCAGCCACTTTAAGTACTTTACAAAATAAATAAGCTTATTTGCAAAATGAATTGCTGCGTATTGCAATTTTTAAGACACTTTATCCTTTCCTTCTGGTATCAACTAACTTCATTGATTGATTACACAACAGAAAAACAATTTCAGAGTTTCCCTCCAAAGAACCTTCACGTCTCAATTATGACAGACCTACAAGATGAACTAGTCAAACATTCTCCAAATCCTGAGTCAATCGGCTTTGTGTTGAGACAAGTTGTCTTCCTCCCCCACAAAGGAATTTCAAAGGTGTGAGCTACTGAATGTACTTGGATTTTTTTAAACAGAAATAACAGATGTTCTCAAGTTTCTCCAAGCTGTGACTCCAACTGTTGTGCTGAAAAAAGTCATGACCCAGCTCCTACAAACATATTAGAACTGATTTTATTTCATCTTACATTTTATTAGCCAGTTGCTCTGACTATTTATACCATTAAATACGATGCTTTCAACAACAAAGGGTCTCATCACACACTAATTGAAACTAATGTCAGCACTCCAACCGGATGCCAGAGTCCTTTACAAACATTGGCAAGCATGCTCAATGAACTCATATTTTTAAAAGTCCGGTCTTTGCATAAACTCAAATGCCTTGATGTATTCAGAATACCAAAATAAAAGGCACAGGAACTAAAGCAGTTTATCAGGGATCTATCCCTTTGTAGCAATACACTGTTAGACCTGCCTTCTCTCTCTAAAGGAGGTATTCTCAGATGCCTGCTTGTATAAAATACACATGAATTAGTGATTCAATCATAAGATGATGCTCATGAACCATCAATTGAGAATAAGCCCAATGCAGGGTATGACTCAATCCAGTTGACAGTAGATAAGTGTACCTGTACAAATCTACAACATTTGCACGTACTCCTTAGTCCATCTTGTTCCCTACCTGTGAGCTTGAAAAGAGGTGGCACATGATGTGCAGCTTCTCTATTATGAATGTACCAGTTGGAAATCTGGCATGTACCTTACAGAAATAGTAATGACAATTTGTTTGATAAACCTTTTCACCTGAGGATCACACATGAATTTTTTTCTCTACACCTAAAAATATTCACAAAACTTGCAGCATTTATTATGTCTGTGGTATTTAAAAATAATTTTATCTCAAGCTTGACTGAAATTGGTCCACAGATTCAAAGCGCATCATGAACAGATTCACAGACCAAGAATATAAAACTACGCAAAATAGTATTGCACAAATCTATGTGGTCCATGTAGAATACATTAAAATGGTTTAATTGATAGGCCTTAGAATGTAATTAGCATGGTAATATCATTAACTTGTTCCGTGTTAACCCTGCAAAGATTCTCTTCTAGTTTTTCAGTGAGTTACAATAGTAGCTTTCTCTTCAAGATGTATGGACTGAAATACTAAAGAATTTGTTATCCAAGTCATACAAGTCTGCCACAGTAGAGCCTGTTGATAACACTAGTCATTTGTGAGAGCCATACACATGATCCCAATAAAATAAGATCAAGCTGGATTTTGTTACTTCATGAGAGATCAATGATTAAAAGTAACTTTTTTTTTCTTTTTCTCTCTCTTTCATAGCAAATTACAATAATAAAGCCAAATAAAGAATCAGGATCTCCTTACCACACTTTCTCAGTTGAAATACACTTCTGAAGATTACAAAAGGTTTTGGCTGCTGAGAATTGAACTGATTTTATACAAAATAATTTCTGTACTGCCTTGTTTCCTACACAAAACAGACAGTTATTCAGGGCCGCAGCTTAGCCATGACTTTGAATCTTCTTCACTTAATATAGAAGGAGGAAGCCTTTCCTTTGTTTAGTCAGAGAGGTTTTGTCCACGTATGGTTTGTTTATATACCGTGTATGTTAATTGAATGATTTAAGTCAAAAACATTTTCACTATGTACCTGCTAGAATCGATATCTAAAATCCAGATGATTAATAGGATTTGTAGTTAGCAAATCAAGTTATCTGGAATATTAAATACCAAATATATAGCTGTATTCATCAAGTGTATAATCCACCATTTAAAAGCATAAATATCCCAAAACTTCATGGCCTGCCACAATAATTAACCAAATTTATTACATGATTAAAGAGACATTTTATTATCAGTGCTTCTGTGCTTGAGCTCTAAGACAATACAATCTTGCCTTTCATTATGTGCATGAAGATATAATTTAGAATTTTACTAACAATTGTACTGAGAATTGTGTTGTGAATTGTATTGAAATTACTGAGAATCACCTTGGCTTCACAAAGGCTTTCAACACTGTATCCCACGACACCCTCATAGGGAAGATGATGACATATAAGCTGGATGAGCAGACAGTGAAGTTTATTGAAAACCATCTGAATGGAAGGGAACACAGAATGGTGATCAGTGGTACAAAGTCTAGCTGGAAGTCTCTAACCAGCAGTGTACTCCAGTCATGTTTAACATATCCATTAATGATCTGGATGATGGGACAGATCATACCTTCAATAAGTTTGAAGATCACACAGTACTGGTACAAATGGCTCATAGGAACAAGAGGATCTTGTTGCCATCTAGAGAGACCTGGACAGACTGGAGAATTGGGATGTCAGGAACTTTATGGAGCTCAAGGACAGACCCTTGACCAACTGCTTTGGCTCACATACCCATTATTTGGTGTTATGAATGTCTCAACTAGTTGGACATCTTTAAACTAAAGGCATTAGGAGGGAATAAAGTCATGGAAAGCAAGGAAAGGAGACAAGCTTACTGCAAGGAGCTGTGTCGTAGTAAACAACTATACAGAAAACCAGATTACATTTGCTTGCTTCCCACAACAGCTCTTTTACGTAGGCTGCCACACAGAATAAAACAAATGCCCTATATAAACTAGCATATTACATTAATGGAGTCATCTTTATCCACAGTACTTGTAATCTTGCCAAAGAAAATTTTCAAAGTTGTTTGACAGGACCTGTTTTTCTTGAATAAAACAGGTATTTCATGGTCATGAATGAAAATGATGAAAATGTGGCTATTCTAGCTGCTAAATACTGAAAACATATAGATTTCCCAGTTTTCTAGCTCTGTTCACCTCTCAGTGATGCTGTAAATCTCTAAAAATCTTAATCGCATACTGTGATTATTAGCCTATATTCTGCTCCAGTCTCATCACTTCCAGCTGCTGTTCTGAAGGTATAACTTGCAGCAGAATGCTCACTTTATCTACAATGTGAGTTGACAAAATCACAACATTTCCAAAATGAACAGAAACAAATAACCAGTTCATACTTGTTCTTCAAAAAATAAAACTGAATTGTGCAGAAACATGTGCAACCTCGTTTCAATGGCAAAAAACAAACAAACACAGACATGACCACTGTTTCTCCAGTCAGCACTATGGATGAGTATGTCTGAGATGCTGGTGGGGAACATGTAAAAAATACCAGTGTGCTCTCATCACAGCATGGTCCTCAATGAGTGAGACAAGAAGGGTGACTGCAAGCCCTCAGTGTGCTGTCTGGTAATACTGCTAAGCCAGCAACAGTAGTCTGCTATGAAAGACACAGTGCTAGTCTTCCTTCTTCTCTTACTCTCTGAAGAAAAAAATCCTAGAATCAACAGATATTAAGAAACTTCAGTTTGGAGAATTAAACATGTTGAGCTACTTCTGAAAGTTAGTTCTGGACTTATGAACAAGAAATATAATTTGGTTTCTCTGCTTTTATTATTAATAATACTCTTCAGGTTGTTGCACCTAAAACCTATCCATTTTGTAGCTTGCACTGCACAGAAATAAAATGGCTGTTTTGACTTGACAGTGCTTATTATGTAATACTTGGATCACAAGGAGAAGTTGAACAAGAAGAAAATATGATACTGATTTTTATGAAAGCGTGTAGTGAAACTGTTGTGTAGCTATGCTCAGATTGACAAACCTAGAGGCAAAAAAGAGATATCTGACAAAGCAGAGCAAGGTGGGCTTGTGGGTCTTCAGAGAAATTTTGTGCTACTCATGAGTGAAAGCCTGAAACTGTATGTACAACACATCCATGAAATCTTTAAAAGACTGACATGATTTATATGATGACAGTGACAGAATACTTCTTGATATTGTAGAAGAGACAGCTTGAAAAGTAAAGAGAAATCATCTGTATATCATACAGTGTAGAAAAGGGAGCCAACAGCATTGTGCAAAAAAAGAGGAGTGACAGGACTGGGACAGTGAGCCAAGAAAATGACCTTTGCAAATGGATTGAAAGACAATGACAGCGTTGTTAAGTGCAGTTATGCTCATAACTTATAGAATCATGGAATCATAGACTGGCTTAGGTTAGAAGGGACCACAAAGATTATCTAGTTTTAAGCCCCCTGCCGTAGGCAGGGTTGCTAACCTCTAGATCAGGCTGCGCAGGACTCCATCTAACTTGGTTTTGAATGCCTCCAGAGATGGGGCATCCACAACCTCCCAGGGCGGCTGGTTCCAGAGCCTCACCAATCTCTGAGTAAAAAATTTATTCCTAACATCTAACCTAAATCTCCCCTATTTTAGTTCAAAGCTGTTCCTCCTTGTCCTGTCACTATCAGACCACATAAAAGGTGTCCCATGATTAAAGGTTAGAAAAATTTTGTAAGAAATTCAAAGAAATCTGAGACTGCAGTCTGGAAAGCAGCAGTAATAAAGACCGTCACTCAGAAACAGTCCTGAAACACTTAAGTTCGAGCTGGGCAGTTTGTGGTACTTGCTTTCTTAAAACAGATGTGAACCCCAATTAAGTTTAAAGCAATTTCACTATAGTTACTATTTTTCTCCCAGATTCTCTGTAGTTTCCCCACTGAAACTCAAAAATTGTGAGCAGGCAAAGAAGACAACTTTAAGAAGATGTCTATCTCCTGCAAGAATGCGTGAGAACTGATCTGGGGATACAAAGAAATATTTTTGGATTAGCATGCTACCTGGGTATTCTCCCAGCACTCTGAATTTCCCTGGATAATTGTCTGGGTATAGTAGTCCAATAAACAAACTGTATTTGCTTGGTCTGTCCAGATGTTGTTCTGCCAAGAAAAAATGGATTTGCTCTAAGCCTTTAAGAGTAATACACAGACTGATTTTATATTAAAAATTTCTATGTGGGCAAATCAGGCTACAACACACATTTAAGGAGACTCAGGAGAGTCTAAAGGAATACATTCATGAGTTGATAGGAAGGAATATTCTGACAGGTAGGCAATTTCTGCCTTGAGCTGCTAATTATCATGTGCTCCAAACCTCTTTTTCACAGGCTAAAACCCTCAGCAGTTTAAGCACTGCAGTGTCTGAAAAGTATATCCTCTAGAGGCTGTGAGAAAAAGGGGAGTGACCCTATTCTGGCTAATTACATAGCCCGTACTGATTTCATAACCCATACATGGATACTTCTGGGGAGAAAAGTGAAAGAAATATCAGTTTTGAAGGCTGTTACATGGTCTTGTTGTACTTTTTGCAGCTTTAGAAAAATGGTTACCCAATTTTGCACTTATCTAAACAAATGCTGTTTGAGATACACGCCTCCAAGTCTATCACCCTTTTCCTAAGGGGAGAAAAAGCTGCCCTGATATAAATCATTGCCTGATATAAAGCATTGCGCTTGCTTACAGCCTGCTGGCTTGTGCCTGAGCTGTATGCAGCCTGGGGAGAAATGGCGCAACCCCAAGGCTGCTTTACAGTAGGGTAATAGGCACCTTTACAGCACGAGCTGCAAGGAATCAAAGATGTGATGTTTCTGTGGTAGTAGTTCCCAGCATTAGCAAGATGAAACAGTCCTGTAAGTCTTTAATTTTCTTCACCTCGTGCCTTGTTAGGGCTTTTCCCCTTTTCTCTCCTAGGACTGGAACCAATTTCTGTTTTGTTCTGATCTAAAGTCTGTGAACTTCTAAATACATAGCTATCAGGTCTTGCAATTAGACAGCTCTTTACGGCAGACCGTCTGGGTTGTCTGACAGGCTTTCACATGACACTGTCTTCTCAGCATAGAAATGTTTCATCTGCTCTTTGGTGGAACGCAGACAGTTTTTATACCTTTGTACATTATCTGCTAAGAGCATTTGAACAACACTTGTTACCTTAACTACTAGATATTCATTTCCCACCAACAGATTCTCTCTTATTCAGTTGTGGAGCAACTGGCTATATTGCCTTAATTCTCCCTATACTGTTTTCAGCTGTAGTGTTTCCTCTACCTTGGCAAGATGAAATCTGATCACTTTTAAGCCATTGTTCCGCATTTAAGCATGAGGGGAAGAAAAGAGAAAGTATCCTTCTACAACTCATCAGAAGTTTGCATTTTGAAAATCATTTACTTTACTGTTTTACTGCATTCAGCAAATAGGAAACCACAAGCTTGTGCTTACGGAATCAGCAGTGAAGGTTCTAGACTTTAAATAAAATGAGTGACATTGTAGCCATAAGTTCAGTATTTCGCTTGTGCTGTTGCCAGTCCTCTTGCTTGTGTAAATAAGCTCTGTGCAGCCACTGCTGAAACAAATCTCCAGTGCTAGTGCCGAATAAGAATGCATTTGACTTCTGCCCCAGTGTTGCATTTTGAGTTCCTGACTGCAGTAATTAATTAAAAGCCATTGCTCCCAGACCTTCTTCTCTATTACTGTTTTCTAAACAGCAGTGCCGGATTTTGTACACGTAATGATTATTATTCCTTCCCAGGTGTATTACCTTACATTTATCTATATTAAATCTCATTTCACTTTCCCTTGTCCATCTCAAAAAAGTTACCTCTAACCTTACTCTCCAGTGAGGAGAGATCCTTTCTCAGAGCAGCTTTGTTTACAGGATGCATTGCTGGAAGGGCATGGTAAGTAAAAGAATTAGGTAGCTCTTCTAGATTTTTCATTTCCTCTTTTCTGCATTCCAGTTCTGCTCCCTCTGGTGTAGTCATTGCCTTCAATTCAATCAAGAGCAAGCATTTAAAGAGCTGACCCATTGTATGGATAATGGCAGCAGTCCAGTTATTGAAATTTCCTAATCCTTTGTTTGGATTAAATTTCTTGTTCTTTTCTGAAACAGGCACAAGGGATGAGAGAAGAGATTAAACTATATTACACTGCATCCCAAGCCTGCAAAAAATATTTCATAAAGGCAACTTGTAAATACTCTCAGTGTCTGCTGTTTTTCTGCACCCGAAGGAAGTTGTTTAATTTTGTGCCAAGACCTTCCTTGGATTCAGCTGTGCCTCTTCTGGACTCAAGTTTGATTTTTAGCTGACAGATTTTAGTTTCTGGGATACCTTCTGACGCTGCAACTCCAGTACTGAACATCTTCACGGATTTGTACTCCGGTGTCTCTCAGATCTTCTCTATGCATATCAGCAAAATGAAGATGAATCAGCTGATAGCAACCCTTTGGGTTTTAGATTTGCCTCTGACAAAACCTTGCCCGGAAAGTAGATTTGCCTGACCTCAGTCAGCAGCCTAACTGAATCTGGGCAAGCCTTTCATATAGATAAGAAAGCAAACCTTTTCTACCAGTGTCACTTGAAATGTTCTTGAAATGCTCTATAGATGCCAACATTGCTTCAGCAGCCTACTCAGGGATTTGAGAGTTCCTGTTCCCTTCCTGGCATTGGCAATAAAGATCATACAGTCCTGCAGGGAGTCAGCTCAACAATGATACTAATTAATTACCGCAGACAGGAGCTCAAAATGTAACATTGTCGAAAACATCAAATGTCTGTGCTGTTTTGTTTGCAGCTGGTCTCTAATGGCTTACATTTGAGGAAAATATTTTGCATAGCTAAGAGTAAAATTTTGTTCTCTCTTGCTCAGCTGTTAAAGAAATATAAGACTGAATGGTAGCAAATGTTGCAAATTAGAAGCTGGCTAAAGCAAAATACAGAGTAAATAAAAATTATATTTCAACAGTTTCCGCAATAGGGTGCATTTAGGAAGGATAGAGATGGAAACATTAGACTGAAAGACACCAGCTGGGTCACTGAGTCAGTCCCTGCAAACACAAGCTGCCATTCAATAATCACTGAGTCCAGAATGATCCACAAAATACTGACTCCACATGCTTCCATACACAACAGACCTCTTTCAACATCTTACAATAATCTTAATACCTACTGTGAAAACAAAATATCACATTAATACACATTAATAGTATGCTTCAGAAAATGAAACAGTGAAATCGTGGACACTGTCAGTGCCCAAGGACATGGATTCATCATCCAGCCTTTCTCCACTCTTTTCACCACATGTGGCAGAATACTGCAGCTGATCGGGTCACAGGTTTAGCTGAAAACTCCCAGTATAAAATAGTGATACAGTGATTCATTTTCAGCCACATCAATTCCCTGAAACCAGTCAAGAACAAACAGGTTTGGATTTTTTGTTTTGTTTTGTTTTTTGTAAGCTTATTCCTTGGCTGCTAATCCTCCTGGACCACCCCACTGCTCAAGTGCACAAATACCAGGGGAGATCGTAGTAGCTGTTACTTAGATAAGGATGAACTGCTATGGAATTGTACTCTGGAGAGGAAATTACTTTTAGCAGCAAAGCTGTCCAAATGGCCAGCTGCTGCTGAAAGGAGCATTTCCATGCAATTCTGCCCCAACTGGCAAGTGCTGCTCACTAAGCCATTCAGAAATTATTCACTTTTTATGATGGAATTTGTTTTCTTCTATTTCTGCTGGTCACTGTAACTACAGTAGAGGGAATGCACAGCCAAGGAGGAGAAGAAACAGAACCCGCTTTGGGCTGGCAAACTACTAGAGTTGTGTGGCTGTATTGCAAAGCTGCGCTGCATAAGCAGTTCTCTTTAACTGTTCATAATACTCTAGTAATAACAACTTCAAAAATACCATCTGTGTGCCAGCCTACATTGTCATATAACCTCGTGATGGACAGGACCAAGGACCCAGTCAAACTGAAAAAGTCTGGAAAAAAAAGTATCATCGTTCTTCAGCCAGGGATGTTCTTCGATTAGGTTCCTTTGCTTCTCTTCCTAATATACAATCCTTCATAGAGGAAGGACAGAATTCACTCTATACAGCCTGGCCTCTTCCTCTTTACTTAGAAAATTCAGAATTGAAGTTTAATTTCTAAGATTCATAAATCATCTGAGTAACAAAAAGGGACGTAACATGGCAAAAGATACAGTGTTATTCCTTTAATTCACAGCACAAGTCAGGAGTAACATGGACAGGCATTCAAAGTGCAAGTGGCACACCTCCACAGTTGTGGGCATTATGTGCACTAATCTACCAGTACATGCAACTCATCCATCAAATGACAGCTGCAATACATAATTATTGTTTATTGGCAGTATGAAAAAAGGAAATAACTATTAAGATGTGACCTTGCTTGACACACAGCATCAGAAAAGCCAGTGCCCATGATTCAAGAAGGATGTAAACCCTGGAGAAAATTCAGACAGAGGGCAGCAAAACAACCTAGAGGTTGAAAGACAAACGCATAGGGTATAAAGTTTAAGATATCTACTAAGTCTGCCAGAGTGGTGGCTGTATCAGTATGCACAAGTCTATACATATGGAAAAGATATGTAGTACAGGTTTGGGTTGTTTTTTTCAGTCCTGCAAACAAAAACGTAACAAGATGGAATGAATGAAAACTGGAATTAAACAAATTCAGGATTGAAGTAAGACGAAATTTCTTAGTGGGGGGAGTAATTAAACACTGGAACAGCTTACCAGGGCAGTAGTGGTAGAGTCACCATTGCTTGCAGTCATTAAGACAAAATTAGATATTTTTCCAGGAAACAAAATTCAGTTCACCCTCTAGTAAAACTTTGGAAGATTAAGCAAAACTATCACTAAGGTTGCTGATAGCTTCCCAGACAGAAAGCCTTTTCAAGGAAACCTATGAAAACACCCCAGAAGAGTGCCAGCTATCCAGTTTGAGTTGGAGAATGGGTGGTGGACCTTCACTATCAAATTTATAATGTCCCTTCTGGAAAAAAAATAGTGCCTTCATATCCCAGGCACAAATTTGATCTAAATATTTATCATCTGCTAGCAGCAGATGGATTTTTAAAATTTAAAAAAAAAAAAAAAAAAAAAAAAAAAAAAAAAAAAAGGAAAAACAAAAACCAAAACCAACAGAAATGAAACATACACTGCCTATAAATATTTACAAAATATTCATGGTTAACATTGGCTTTTGTACGTCTCTCTTTAATAGAATTTTGCTAAGTGCCACGGCTCTAACATTCAGAGAGATCTAGCTGTGCATGCACAAATTTTCCTGGCAGACAGAGTGGAAATAAAACAACAACGACAACCAAACAAACAAACCAGACAACTAATTGGGGATAACGTAAGAAAAACTAAAAAAGAAAAAAAAAATACCCAACTTCATTTTCGTGACTACTTATTCTGTGCCTTTCTTTCAGCAATGTTATTTGTTCGTTTGTTTAATTCTATGTGCCTGCTATTGTATGTTTACTACAACTGTCAGACTTTGGATTAAAAAAAAAATAGGTTGATGGCATTACAAAGTTTGCAGTGATTGCTCAGATCTTCAGGGAACCAGATCCCTCCCTGTGACATTAAACAATTTACAAAGCACCAGGAACAACCATTCAAATAGCAAGAAGCTATTCATTTTCATCATTTTCATAATTTCACAGGTGTCAAATCTTAATCCATTATGCCCAGATATATTATGTGGCACAGTTCCTTGCTGACTTGCCGTGGACTAATTACTGATGGTTCACTACATTCTAACAAAACCTCTATTTCATCCGTCTGTCAAATGAAATGAAATAACAGAGAGAAGTTGCCAAAATGACTACTTGAAGCCATTTAAAAAAATAAGAGAAAGATGTTCTATTTTTTCTCACTCATAAGCAACAGCCCTCATATAAACAACAACTCGAATCCTAAAACTATTTTGAAAGACTCTTACATTTATGGATATATTTATCAGCCATTTGACAATACAGCAATTCTGCAGGCAATGCTTTGGGAATATACTTGCCACCCACTTACACAAACACTGAATTAATGCTTTAGTCATGATTGTATCTCTAACCTGAAACATTGCTTTGTCTCACTGAAGGTGAAAGGTAGGTCTCTTGATAAATGTATTGGAGGAGACCATGCTTTGCTCTTTGCCACTCTGCTGTACGCCTCTGTGACCTTGCAGTAGAATCATAACTTCTACAAAATTATGGCAGCTGAAAAAATTACCATCATCCTGGTGCCTTTCCTGATTCTCTATTGGTACTTACTGTCCTAATTAAGATGTAAAACAGACCTGTTTCGAGAAGCAGCTTGTTTGGATGTCCATTATTTCATGGCAACAACTCACAGCCTGAAATATACATTTAAGAGGGCATCGTCTACTTTTACCAAGTGGGAGATAAACCTTGGCACAAAGCCACATATGACACCTGTACAGGAAAAATGCATCTGTTGCTGCAGGTAAACCCGACAGGGGTAATGCAAGAAAGGCAACGGGCCAGCAACTTATCTCCCTCAATATGTACATAGTCTGATGAAGCTGTATGTGTGGAATTCTCCAGCCAGGTCAGAGTCAGAGTCATAGGCACTGCATATTTGCAGTGTCGTGTTCAACCTAATTAGCACAGTGTCCAGCCTAATTAGCACCACCTACCAACAGGGTTAAGTGTTTTGGGCGCAGCAATGCTTATATGCAAGTCTACAGCTTCTGCTTCCTGTGCTCTCCTAGTCCTGTGCTGTGTTGCATGGTGTAGAGGTGCCTTCTGTCACAAGTGTGTTTTTTTCCATACCAAACACAGGTCATTTCATTGTTTCAAAGGCAATGTTAAACTTCACTTGCTGCTTTCCCTTATATTTTCTATAGAAATGAATAGGTATACTGAAACACTAGAATAAAATAAGTTTAGAATATGCTTATAACATTTCTAAAAAGATCCCAAACAACAAGAATGGGCAGGTGAAAAGAAATCCCTAGGTCTCCATGCTCAGCTGCCCACATAAGTGCTGACTCTCTGCTATCTTGTCTCTGGGGTAGCAATTTACAATTCTGTAAGATGTTATTGTAAATTGCTTAGTAGCAATGCTATGTCCATTTGCACAAGCATGAATGATGATCCAAGGTGTGAAGCAACAGAAAATCAGCCTCTGCTATTTATATATGACCTTAGGGAAGTACATCTGCTTCAGGGTATAGCTTTGAGAACTTCTGTTTTCCAAAAAAGATTCTTTTAGCCTCCCTAATAAACTGTGTGCCCACCTCAAAATGATACATGGACGCATTCAGTGCAGTAATGAAATCCGTAATTCCCATAAGCAATTAAACTGTGCATTATCAGTTTGCAGTTTATTGTGTCGTGGTAGAAGAAATCTTCTGAGAATTGAAGGACGCAGAGATTGTTTCAGGGAGGGTATTCCATATGTTAAGGGTGACCAAAAGGACTTCATTAACACAATTACAAGAAAAGCAGATGGACGTGATAAGGAGATGGAGAGGACAGCAGATGACAGGAAAAGACCAAGGTTGTGAAGTGTTTTGGTGCAACAGAGAACACAGCTGATCTGACAGAGCAGCCAGCTGCTGCTGAAAGGAGGCTCTGTGGGCACCCAAGCAACAAGTGATTAAGATATTCACAAATGTTACATTCGTTCAAACACATACTTCATAGCTTGGCTCCCACATCTGGCTCACTGCAGAATGAGATAAGCATCAGTGCTGGCACAAGGAAAGTCACAGGAACCCAGGACAAGGGAAGAGGAAGGACACACAGAATTACCCCTTCAGCAGAAACTAGCTATTAGCTTGACTTACCTCTGTTGTTGAGATATGGTCATGACACAACAGCTAGCAACAGTACCACCTGAATCAGCATAAGCCATTACTGACTGCCCTGCAACCACACATCTTGCCACTTGGCTCTGCCCCTCCCTACCCCACTCAGTGGCACCTGCAGAAGAACTGTCTGATAGACCAGACTGGAGAAACAAACAGCTGAAAAAGGTGCCTCTCCTCCTTCCCCTGCATTGCTTTTCAGCCAAATCAAGTTCCTAATCTGGATCACCACATAACTGAGCAAAACAACTGTACCAGCACACCAGCAGAGATATCAAAGAGACAGGAGTGAATGGCTGGGAGCAGTGGCTGTCTTAGACCAGAACCAAAACGGCTGCCCCAAAAATTGTCAAACTATGCTCTCAAAGGGCTAGAGGGCTTTGCAGAGTCAGGGAAATCTGTGGAGGTATGCTAGAAAAGGAAATACAAAAAGGAGCCACAGATACAGGCCAGGAAGATAAGTACAGCAGCACTGCATCAAGGGACCTTTTTGACAGGTCAGGTCTGGTGTAGGAAAAAAACCAATTGTCACAAGCAGGATGAGAGCCAACAAAAGCCCTGCCTGTGATCTGCTGTATATGAGATAAGAAGAGACTTTGCAGGAAAAAAAAAATAAAAAAATCATATGCATCAAGATAAACAGGCTTAAAAAAAACCAAAAAAACAAACGAGAGAGAGAGCAGAATCAAAGATGGTTATAGATCTGAATGACTGGGAGTAATTGTGTGCCTTCCTGGCAGGATCACAGTCCCTACCCAGGAAAAAACAGGGGTCCTTGTACAGGGACTGCAGATGGAATTTCAAGTTGAGATGGTCTTTGAAACACTATACAATAGTTCCTCAACAGGTGGAAGCCTATAATACTGAATTGATTCCTACACAGTTTTTAAAATAAGCTTAAAACCTAACATACTTGAAAGTGTCCCTGCCCAAGTAATGACAGCACTGCTTTGGGGGACAAGGACCAACAATTCTTCAGATGTTTTGCAAATAATCACATAAGAATGCAGAATAACTGAAAGCTGCATCTTTTAGTTTTTACCTTTCTGAGGGTAGGAGAGGTATTTAAACTCAGAAAACTAGTCTGCTTCCACTGTAATTTTGCCACTGTCAAAAACTAGAACTACAGCTAAGAGTGTTTAAGAGCTAATTCTGATGAAAAATTATTACATCAGGTTGTAAAATGAGATCACATTTGTCTATTTCAGTAATGAAATGAAAAAGTCATTCTCACTTTTTGAAGTTATATTGAACTTCTAGAGGTATTTCCGCGCAATCTTATCTCCTTCAGTGCCACCTAGTGGAATTAGCGTGAAATATCAAGGCTATGCATAGAAAGGATCTACATAAGTACCACAGCTCGCTAAACAGCTCTAGATTTTGCCGAGGTGCTGTTCCTACCAGGTAAATTGCAGGTTGTCAGGGATATTGCTATAACAATAATGAAAAACAGAGCCATGATTTTCAATAGCAATAATTCAAATTAGATTTGACATTGTTGCCTGAAGTTTCAGGAAAGCTCCCTATTTCATTTCTAAAATAGTTATTTGTGGCTGCAAAATATGCAGTACATTCCAAACTGATACTGGTACAGCATGGTATAAAGATTTAATAGCATCCAGTTGTGTAATGCAGCTATCTGCTGCCCAAGCCAATAAAACATTAGCTGTAATTTTTCTCTTTCTCCGAGGCATGAATAGTTTGACTGAAGGAGCAAAGGTAATCAGATTTGCAGGTGCTTGCACTCTCAACAATGCAGGTATCTTAAAACATATTCACACATAACTACGCTGTATTAGGGGTAGATGTGTGGGTGTGATTGTTGGCATGGACATGCACATGCATATGTATGCATACAGAGATGCGCACAAATAAAAGTTCAGTATAAATGTTCTCATTTCATTATAATTTTTTTTTTTTTTTTTTTCCCAGATAAAGTCTTCTTGCACATTTAGATTCTAGTTGAATCACAATGAACTCCCACCAAGATTTGCATTATGATTCTTAATGCTGTTTTCTGGCTTTTTCCAACTCTAGGGCAGAGCAGTCTGCCAAAGGCCTATGGCTTCCTATCTGAAAACCCTTTAGAGGTGGTCTTACAAGATGGCTTTCTACAGACAAATGGGTTCTGTTTCTTTTGGTTCTTTACTGCACACAGAAAAGACAAGAAAACACCAAAACACCTCATATGACATTAGAAAGGGAGAGTGTTTTCTTCCTGTTAGTTATGCCAGTAGATACTTGCTGCAATGGAAAAAAAAAATTGATTGAAATGCTGATGTCTCTGTGCACCCTTTCCCTTCTCCGGGTCTGTTTGATCTCATTGGTTCCTCTGTCAATGCTCTGCTTCCCATCACTGCTTGTTCCCCATGCTCAGAGTTGAGGTTTTATTCTGTCTTTTTCTGCTCCACCAATTCTTCTGATTTCCTCACTGGCCTCCAGATCTATTTTCTCTTAGTTCTAGGCTGCCGGCATACAGTCTCCCTCATCTATATGTACTTGTCCCGCTGCCTTTAATTCTTCTTCATTCATTTCTCCTTGAGAATTCAATTCCTCCCTCACCTAGTGGCAGCATTTGATTGCTATTTCTCACAGGTTAACCTTTTCTCCCTCCTAGCAATTTCAATCTCACCATAATCTCTACCTTAGTACTTAGTACTTCCTTCCCCTCATTCAGACCCTTGTCCTCTCACCACTCCCATCTGACACCCTCAAGCACCAGTAAAGAAAACAGCAGCTTCAGGGGAGCACAGGGAATATTCTCTGTAGCCTCACTTCCAGTTCTGTTACATCCCAGTCCAGTGTGGCAAACAGAGGGCTCTTATGC
Source organism: Excalfactoria chinensis (assembly GCF_039878825.1). NCBI lineage: Eukaryota > Metazoa > Chordata > Aves > Galliformes > Phasianidae > Excalfactoria > Excalfactoria chinensis. The sequence continues at coordinate 49,273,737 of NC_092828.1, forward strand.
CCCTGCAAGCTCATAAGGGGAGTAGACTCAACTGCAGTAACAAGAGTGGTAAGGGTGCATTCTAAGTCAGGAATGTAGAAAATTCATTTCCCCAAAGCCTTATAAATTTTGCCAAGTGTATTCATGAGACCAGACACCCTCCACATCGACCCTCCCCAATTCAGGTTTTCATAACAAATTCCAAATCTGTTCCAGAGCATAAAAACATTTAAGCTCTTCAAAGATCACCACAATATTTTAATTGCAATAAAGTGAATTTTTTTTCCTCCACCTTTGTTCTTAGGCCACATTTTCTATCTGGAAAGCCATCCTAGGCTTCCACCTGTAGCATGGAAATTTTCATAGCAAGCAATGGATGTTCAGCAAGTTGTATGCTTTAACAAACTCACATAACAGGAAATAACTGACAGCCCTATTGTAGGCATTGCTATTTAGTTCATTTACAAAGTGCTACTAAATACAAAATAGTACTTTTAGCAGGTAGTAAAAGGACAGGTGTAAGTGAAAATGATTATCAGTCTTTGCTTTTACCTTTAGTTATATCCACTGCAACGTCAGTAAGTTTTCCTCAGCAGAGAAGTCTCAAGAGAGCGGGTGGCTTCATAATCCACAGCTGCTTATAGTAGTATAACTGTGGTGAAAATGAAACATAGATTTACTCTACTTTTTCTCCCATTGCCAAGCTTACATAGTCATTAATGCTCTTTTAGTAAGTACTTTCTGCAGTTCTAAGACTATTTGGAACAGTTGTATCTAACACACTTCCACAACCTCAGGTAATGAGATCAGAAGGCAGATGTGCACTGCTACAACCCCTAGCTCACTGAACAGTAATGACTGGTTACCTTGGCACACACAGATGTGTCCCCCTGCAAGTGCTGTCCCTGGCCAGTCTAAGAGACCTTCAGTGCTCTGCTCCAGCAGAACAAACTGCATTCTTAATGAACACAAGCCAGGGTGTGCAAGTGCTTACTTATTACAAGGATCAACGTACAGATGGTCTTCAGAGGATTTATTGGCCTGGGCAGTAAGGTCCCACTGACATTACCCTTCTCTGGCAATAACTCTGAGTTTTATCTTTAGCACTGCTGTGATGTTAAGGGTACACTTCTCGTATTAAGCTGAATAACGAGTGTCACTATATATTAACCTTAACAGCACAGAACATAATTGAACTCACTGGGGCTGCTGCCCTCTGTGTTTCAGCAGGACTTGACTCCGGAAAAATAATAATTCACTAGTTTACAAAGGCAGAAATAAACTTTATTATACAGCAAGTGCAAGTGCAATACTGTGATTATAGATGCTGGTATGATTCACCTTGAGATTTTAGTTGTATCTTGCCAAAAGAAGCTATTATCAAACCCCAAATGACTCTAACAACACTACTATCAATGTGGTATTTAGAAGATCCTTCCCTGGTGGGAACAAAAACATCTCTTTTCTTCCAATCTTAAAATTAAATGCACAGTATTAGCACCATCAATGAGGTGTTTAACTTCAAAATTGCCTTTCCTGGTGAGAACGAAAACACTACTTGTTTCCTTTTTTAAAATTAACAGCAGTGTTTTGCTCTCTTTTCTACTAAACACACTTTTTTTAATCAACTCGCGACACAGTATGTGTCTAATTCTCAGAGAGCACGGCGGGTAGACAACTGTATGTCTGTGTGAGCACGTGCACGACATTCCATGCTCTGGGGCTGAGATCTGGCCTGCTTCCAGCATGACACCAGCACTTGGTCGCCTTTGACCCAAGAGAAAGGTTATGTTGATTCAGAAGGAGCATTAATTAACCACAAATTAAGGGCACAACATGCTAGAAAGGAGCCAGAACCCAGAAGATGCTCACAAAAACTTTTTGTGGCACGGAAGTGGGAAGGATTCTGACTTCTCCAGCTCTCATCTGTGGTTGTGTTCACCCATATGGTCACAGGGCAAAGAAGCAGTCTCTTAAGTTGGGGAAAAAAATGTTGTTCTAGTCAGTTCTTGGGTCACTATAGAACCAGATAATGTGTCAGACCTTCTAGCTGTACAGAGTCTGCAATACTTCAGTCCCCAGAAGGATGCCTTTGGAGGGGCCCAGGTCTCACAGGTGAGACCATGTTACCTTACACCCATGGAGTGACCAAGAGCAGACACAAAATTCTAAAGTGCGGAGGGCTATCTCTGATGTTTGGCACCAGGAGGCATCATTTCACCAGCAAGCCTGGAAATACCACTTCTAGAATCCTTCTGAGTGTATAGCATTGCCCCTGTCACTCTCTAGAGTCTAATTCACCCAAACTGCTACTGTTAAGTGGTAAGTTACTAACCTAGCGTGGACTTGTCCTCAGTAGTTTCACTTGGCAGCTGAGTTGGCTGTGGAGCATTCAAGGTTGCGCTGTGAGTTCTGCTATGTTCACAAGATGACCAGTAATTCAGCAACAGCTATCCAGACTTGTTTGAATTCTTGCCATCCCTGAAGAGCAGCTTTCAAGTCTGGGCCAAGCCCTAGCTGTGTCTGTTAGAAAGAGGACTGTCTCCTTGGAGAGCGTGTCCAGAAAGGCCAGCAGCATGCACCACCTCAGCTGGAGTGCACTCTCAGGCCTGTTTGCCAGGGATTCCATTGGCCTTTGCCCTTCAGTGTCTGTATTAACTCTGAAGTTGAGAACTGTGGTAGCACGGAGTCAGAGGCATAGAAGACAAGTCCACCCCATCTCTACACGGAACCACCCGAGTGGCAGTTGCAACTTTCAGATATTTCAGGCTATTCTGCCCGATCAGCCCCACACAGAACCCACTGACATCTGGATACAGAGGAGTGACACCACACCGGTGATGACCACAGTGCCATTTCTGAACATCCTGACATTGTGAATAAAGCCATAGCGCTGAGTCACCCACACCAGACAGTACACGACTCCCTGCCTTTTTCTTGCTCTTTTTGTCAGGTCCCCCCGCATGCTCGTGACCATTTGTTTGCTCCTGGCCACCTGCTATGCACAAGAGAACACTGGGTGGGTTAACCAAGAAAACAAAGGAAACACACTTCCGCTCAGACCACGGGGACTGAGGAAAACTGCTTTAGCTCTTCCACGAAACAAACAAAGCCAAAGGCAAACCCGACGCAAGAGCGCTCCCCAGAGGACGGCTGCAGCAGGAGCGCGGCCCCTCGCCGCTCCCCTCACCGCCCCGCCCACGCGGCGCCGCGGCCGTTAGAGCCGTTGGGGCGGGGCCGCCCCTCGCGCCGCAACGCAGCCTGGGGCGGGCGGCGCGCGCCGGTTGTGAGGTCATCGCGCGCGGCCGGAAGGAGGCAGCGGTCGCCGAGCCGTTGTTCCGCCGCGGGGCCTGGCGAGGAGAGCGGGCGGGGCGGAGCGGAGCGGGCCCCGCGCGGGCGGAAGGAGCGGCCATGGTGAGCAAGACGGCGGCCGAGCCGCTGGGGAGGACGGATGAAGAGGTGACTTGGGCGGAGGCGCTGCGCGGGGCCTGCGAGCCCGAGCACCACTGGCGCTACCGGCGCGAGTTCCTGCTGCGCAATGTGGGCGAGCCGCCCGCGGCGGGCAGCGCCGAGCTGCGGCGCCTCGTCTCTCTTTCCATGGTGTGGGCCAACCACGTCTTCCTGGGATGCCGGTGAGTACGCGGTGGGCGGGCGGGCGAGGGCGGCCGGCCGGCTGGCGGCTGACGGCGCTCCTCCCCTCCTTCCCCTCCTCCTCCTCCTGTCCGTCCCCCCTCCCGTCCCGCTCTCGCCCCTGCAGGTACCCGCCGCAGGTCACGGAGAAGGCGCTGGAAATGGCCGAAGGCATCCAAGTGACCGGCGCACCCGTCCGCACCACGAGAGATGAACTGGTTGCCAAGGTGAAGAAAAGAGGCATATCAAGTAGCAATGGTTAGCAGATAATAGCTGTGACAATACATAGGAGTCTAGAATATGCTTGTGTTGAATGTGCTAGCTTTGCCTCGGGTTGAGAAAGTAACGGGACAGCTGACTTTTAAAACTCCTCCTTAATTTTTTCCCCTTCTTTTTTCTTGTCGATGCCTTTAAAACAGACGTAATGCATATACATTCAGTTGGCAATATCGAGCTCTTTTGATGGCAGTAACACTCTTCTACAGCTGTTGCCAGCGCCTTTAACATGATGTGGGTGGTTGTGCTGTAGCTTATGTGTGTTCTTGTCTGCCTGGTGCTGAAAGCAAAGTAACATTAAAGCTTTGTAAGAAACTCAGTCTTTTGTTTTAAATACACATTCATGATATTACTGGACATAATACACTTAAGGTCAGCTAGTCTGTTAAATCTACTTTGGTCATTTTTGCTTTGGCCTTCAAGAATACAAATAGTGTGGGCCTTCAGATCCCAAACCGAAACCAAAACCAAAAGTCTAGAGGATGGCTGCTGTTTGTTGGTTTTTGTTTTGTTTTTTTTTTCCAAACAAATGTTAAAATGATTTGAAACAGTAGGTTGTGTTCGCAATTTTTCTATCAAAAAATATTAAAATATTCTGAAATAGTAGATAATTATTTGAAGTTGCAATTCAAGGTATATTCCCGATAAATACTTTTAATATTTGGAGGGATGACTGCTGGGGTTTTTTAGAAAATAAGATAAATTGCTTCACAGTGCAGAAACCCAAAGAGAATAATATACCGACCTTGTTTTGCAGAAGGGGTAGAGGAGCCCGCCAAGAAGCGAGCTGTTGAAAAATGCAAAGACTCTAAGGACACTGGACAAGATGTGAAAACAACCAAGGCTGAAGTCCCTATGGAAACAGAGAGCCCATTGCCCAAAAAGCAGGAAAAAGATATTAGCAAAGATTCGGAAAGCTCCCTGTCAACTTGCAGTTCAAATCAAGAAGCACTCACCGCATCCATCACAAAAGCAGAAGAAAAGCCTACCAATGCTGAACATACTGTTGAGCAAAGCCCAGCACCATCTTCATCAGAAAAAGAAGCAGGAGAGAATCCATCTAGGGAAGGCAAGTGTGAAAATGTGCCATCACCTGAAAAAGCTACGTTAAGTTCAGGGTCACCAACTGCTGCCCCACAGGCAGCAGCGGTGCCATCGGCTGCCAGCACTAGCACCCTGCAGGCACCGGCGGTGCCACCAGTTGCCACCAACAGCACCCCTCAGGCAGCAGTGCCACCAGCTGCCACCACTAGTGCCCCGCAGGCAGCAGAGGTACAACCAGCTGCCACCAACAGCGCCCCGCTGGTGGCAGAGGTGCCACCAGCTGCTACAAACAACACCTCGCAGGCAGCAGCAGTGCCAGTGACCCCTACCAAGAGCACCCTACAGGTGGCATCAGTGCCACCAGCTGCTGCCAAAAGCACCCTGCAGGCAGCATCAGTGCCGCCAGCTGCTGCCAAGAGCACCCTGCAGGCAGCATCAGTGCCGGTGACTGCTACCAAGAGCACAGCACAAACAAGTGCTGTATTGCTGTCTTCCAAAACCCAAGTGAGTGGTCTACCATCTGTGTCCAAGAGCAGCGCTCAGGCGGGCCCCTCTCTGCTGCTGGCCGCCAAGGGCAGCGCTCAGGCAGGCACATCACTGCTGCTGGCACCCAAGAGTGGCACCCAGGTGGGCACCTCACTGCTGCTGGCCTCTAAGGGCACTGCCAAAGCGGGTTCCTCGCTCCTGGCCTCCAAGAGCAGCGCGGAGGTGGCTGCCTCATTGCTGGCTGCACGGAGCGGCACGCAGCAGGGTGCCTCGCTGCTGACCTCCAAGAGCAGCGCTCAGGCGGCAGCATCGCTGCTGGCTGCTCGGAGTGGTGCACAGCAAGGCCCCTCCCGCAGCGGGGCTCAGGCCGCCAAGAGTACACAACTTGCTTCCAAGAGTGGTTCGCAGGCCAGCGAAGGCCCTGCTAAAGCTTTGTGCAAACCGTTAACCAGTGAAGATGCAAAGGAAAGACAGCCTTTTTTCAACAGACTCTATAAGGCCGTAGCGTGGAAACTGGTTGCTGTGGGAGGCTTTAGTCCTAATGTAAATCACGCGGAACTTCTTAACTCATCTATCCAATCTGTCAAAGCTACATTAGATGTCGCTTTCGTTCCCCTGAAGGAACTTGCAGACTTACCTCAAAATAAGAGCTCTCTAGAAAATATAGTTTGTGAACTGAGGTGCAAGTCTGTGTATTTGGGTACTGGCTGTGGTAAAAACATGGAAAACGCCAAAGCAGTTGCTTCAAGAGAAGCTTTGAAATTGTTCCTCAAGAAGAAAGTTATTGTGAAGATATGTAAAAGGAAATACAAAGGTAGTGAAATTGAAGATTTGGTACTTCTGGATGAAGAATCAAAACCCTCAAATTTACCTCCAGCTTTATTAAATCCTCGGGAGATCATCTAGGAGGAGAATCGCTGTTTGTACTGTGTATAGTATTTCGACACGAGGACTGAAGGTTAATTTTGTACTTTAAAAACGTAGGCTTCCAGATAATTTTTGTATTTCTTTCTCAGTTTTGCAAGACAACTCAATCCCTTTCACTTGGTAGCAATTGTATGAAACTTGTTAGAGATGACAAGTGTGGATTTAAAGGTATGCCTTAATACGTGGCACACTAGTGTGCTGTTTTATTTGCAAAATAGTCTACCTACTTCTATTTTTAATTAACTGGTTAAGGTACAACTCGCTGTTTCAAACCTGACGATTTTGTAATTACTATGATATGGTGGCAGTGTGCTGAGTTGTCTGCCATGACTTTTTTAGCCACGTAGGAGTGTGTATGTAGGGACCATAATACTTGAATGATTGAAAGTTGTTTAGAAACTTCAGTCGAGAAGTTGAGTCATCCATTTCAGATGTATTGTTCATAGTGTTCTCTGTTGCTATTATTAGGAGAGAAACGAGTTGGTTGACTATGAGACCTTGTAAAATTTGCAATATAAATGACACCCTGACCTGATTTAATGTTACACTAGCAGTGTAGATCCCATTTAACATTACGCTAGCAAAGAACCAATTAGCGGTCGAGTCACAGCTACTTCAGCCACTAAAACTCTGTAAGTAGACCTAATTTATATTGTGAAAAAATCCTTTGCAGGTTTTTCAAATAAACATGGATTTCTATACTAAGCATATTTGACTGCTACTGAAACAATAAAAGCTCCGGGATGTGCGTTTGTAGTACTTTCTTGTAGCTGTTCATTATTCCAGCCATCTCATTAACTGTGACACCCTCAGAGAGGTTCTACTGTGAGCAGCATCAAGGTGTAACCCTGCTAGGTTGAGTTGTTGTATTGGGATGCGTAATTTCAGTACTGTACCACTAAGTAGATCAATTCAATAATTGATTGTGCTTATCTAACCCTTACTGAGAGGTAGATGAACAGAAACAAGCTGCTGCTGTCTTCCAGAGGCAGTGCTATCAAGTGTTTGCACTGAGCCCCTTGCTGCTACTTTCTATGTGATGTTCACAATGGTTTGAAGTAAAGCGGGAGGCTGATGTTATTTTCAGTGTTCTGGAAATACCTGCTCAAATTGCATGTTCTGACTTATTGGTTAACGATGTGTAATTATAAAAGCATTATGTCTTTAGTGCTGTTTTGGATTAGTCTTTTCTAATTACAGTAGTTAGTACTATTTAATGGTGACCTGGTATGGACTGACAGATCCACTGAATGAATAGCGCAGGATCAAGTAGGGATTCCTGGGTAAACTCCTCCATGTAAATCCTCTGAGTTGTTCTGTGACACTGGGACTAAACCACAGCAGCACTGTGTTGCTGTACTGCATGTGATGCTGAGCAGAAGCGGCTGCCCTGCCTCCAAAACCAGGTGTGTGCTTCTGGCTGTCCAGCTCAGCCCTGCTTCCAGCTGGGCCCTCGGCCGGCCTTGCCTTGAGGTGGGTTTCTCAGTAGATCCCCACGCGTGTTTCTGCAGCGTGACCCACAGTTTGGACTGCAGGCTGTTACACTGCTTCCTGTGCGATGTGAGATAGACGTGGTGCTTGCTTCTGGCACTGGGACTTCGGGGGCTGTGGTAGCCTTGCCTGGCTGCAGATGGCTGTGAGAGGCGCCCCGTGCCCTCTGCTCTGTGGTGAGCTCTGGCTGCAGGTGGCAGCGTGTCTCACTTATCCACAAAGCTGACCTGGACGGGGCGATCGGGTGGCTGCAGAGGGCCGAGGTGCTCGATGGCTCCGGTACAAACGGAGTACTTTAGTTTTTAAGCGTTGTTCCTCTTCTCTGTTTGGTTGTGATTCATCAGGAGTCCGGGGCTACTCTTAGAGAAAGTCAGTCCGAGTGTGGTGTTTTTATTGCACACTGAGCGGGGTGTGGCTAAACGCGTAGGTTATAGCAGGAGCAAACAGACATTACGGCCGACGATTTACCAGCGCGGCGCTCGGCGCTGAGCAACGAGCACAAACAGCGGAGGCAGCAGAACGCGCCCACACACAAACGCCGCACCAGGCCGCGCATGCGCTGTCAGCGTGGGGGCGGGGCCGCGGCGCGCTGATTTGCATAAAGCACCCACGGGGCACCGCGCGGCTGAACCGTGATGGGAATGTCTCTTTGCGGCTGGTACCGTGGCCAGCCGGCTGCGGAATGAGAGTCGCGGCTGAATGGCTTCAATGTCAGTGCACGGCTTTCTGGGGCGGGCAAAGGATTTAAACTACGCTGAGAACATTACTCACCATAACCAAGAAAAAGCCCTACCTTCAGAGAGATAAAGGACACCGGTGGAGGCGGCTAGGCGGGATGTTCTGAAGACCTGCTCTCTAGGCCACGCACGGAGGACGCTTTAGTTCCTCGAGGGCCGAGTGCCCGCCTAGGGGAAAGTCCCCGGACCGCAGGCAGAGAGTGCCACGCGCCGCCGGCGCCCGCCCCGCCCCGCAGCCCACGCACTGCCGCCGAGACGCCTCCGGGCCGAGCGGGTGAGCGCGGGGCGGGCCTTCGTCACGGCCACAGACACGCAGGTAGTGCGGAGGCGTGTCCCGCGAGGCGGGCCGCAGCACCAACAGAACGGGGCTCACTCTCAGGCCATCCCGTTTTGCTGCGCCCTCCCTTATCGCCGTGCGCGGCCGCCTTTGGCCGACCCGGGGCCTCCCGCCGCCTGGGACCAACGGGACCTGCCGGCTGCCGACGGCGGCTTGAAGTAGTTCTGCTCTTTGCTCCTGGAGTTCTCCACGGGATCGAGTAGAAAAACATATTTAGCATATTTATCTCATCCATCTCGGCCGTTTGGGAGCCATGGCAGAGCTCTTCAGACATCTGAGGTTTACCAGCTTTCCTAAAACCTCTGGCATGCTAGATTTTTACTGCAGGTACATGGTGGGCACAGAGATGCTGCCCTTGTTTTGACAACAGTCTTCTAACCCAAATCGTTACCGAGTCTATAACAAATGTCACAGTCATAGCTGGTAACTGTAGGCATCTAATTACCCCATTGCAGCGTATGGAGTGGAATTCAGTTTGCTGACATGTGTGACAATAGACCTGCGCTCCCCTTGTAGTCGGTGGAGACATTTTTAGGGCAAGACGTGTTTACAGTGAATTACTCCCACCTTTATTTCCCAGCGTGGAAAGGAAAACATCCTCAACGTGACAGTATTACGAATTCCTTAAGCCAGGCTTCCATCAGGTGACTGGTGTTGTTTCAAACGCATGAACTCAATTATCTTATGGCTTTATTCACTATCCTTTAAAATGTTTTTCATAGCGTAGTAGTAATTAACTATGGTGCCAGGTGATACGTCAGCATGGACTAACTCGGTGTGTTGAGAAATTCTTGAATGCATCTTGGTAATTAACTCTTAACAGTCTTAATTAATAGCCTACAGTCTAAATGAAACTACCTGACAGACTACTCTAAGTTCCAGCGGGTGCTCTCATTTCACAAACTTAATGACAGAGATGTGATTAGCGTATGTTTGATCCTCACAAGAAATAAGAATGTGCTCCTCACATGCTGTGTAGCAGAAATGCAGGATGGGCATCAAAACGCAGCTTGGGAGCACATAAAGATCCCATTTGCTTATCCCTTGGCAGGAAGGGCTCTGCTCTTATCCACCAGTCAACCAGATCCTCCTGTTGACTTGAACAGAGGAGGATCGAGCTTCGGGACTTGAGACAATAAAACGATTGTGACACATTTGCGTGAGAGTAACTCATTACCATTCCTCACCTGGCTTCCCTCAGCTTCACCTGGATGCTTTCCAAGCGACCTGGGATGGCCACACACTCTGTAAACCCATCAACTGTTTATGTTTCAGAACAGTAAATAAGGTGGAAGAGTCACCGTGTGTGAGCTGTTCCTAGGGGAGGAAGAAGGAGACATGTTAGTTCAGCTGTGGCTGGACACGGCTACGTTCCGTGTGATGGAGGAAGCGCCCCTCTCAGAGAAGCACAACGCCCGTTTCACGTGGATTTGGGTGTCAACCAGAACAGTCTCTCAGGGAGGACTCCGGAAGCTGAGGTCAGAGTCCTGCCCTCGCAGAGCATTTCCTGACTCCTGACCTTGCTGAGCTCCACACGTATTGAAGAGATGCACTGGTTCGGGTATCGCTTATAGTCAATTCTGATCCATCTGCTTAGAAGAAGCGCCCTGATATCAACTTTGGAGCACTTGCACTAGATGCTAGGCGTGTCCTTTGTAACTGCAATCCTATATTAGGCTCGTCTTCAGCAATAATGCTGTATTTTCTTATTATTTTTCATAGGCTGAAATGCTTTGTAGGCTTTTCGGTGGGAAGCCGAAAAGTCCCCAAAGGAGCAGATGAAGTTGTGTCACGGGGCTATCAGGCTGCAACACACAGTCTGTAATTAATGCTGTATTTCGCTTCTATGCTGCGCAGCAGGACTCTGTTTCTCAGCTTTATTTCCTCGCAGCAGAGCAGAACCGCAGCCATCCAGACTCATTGCTGCCCTTCATTTTCCGAACCTCTGGAAGCTCAGCCCGCGACCCTGTTTCCATTCCTTTTCCCGCACTTGCCGACACGCTGCTAACTGGGCACAGACGTCCGTCCGCAGCCATTACTCCACACCTCAGACAACCGCCGTCCCGGGACAGCCCGTCACACGAGCCGAGAGCCAAGGCTGAAAGCAACCGGGCTCTGAGGAGCGGATCCCACCGAGCACCCCGCGCCTCCAACGCCCCCACAACCGCCGCCCGCCCACACGCGGCGCTGCCGGGGCACCTGGGGAGGGGCGGGGCGAGCCGCCGCCTCACGGCCGTCCCTCCGCCCGCCGCCATGGGGCCGCGCGGTGCCGAGAGCCGCCCGGCAGGTACCGCCATCGGGGAGCGGCCCCGCGCTGCTCCCAGCGGAGTCGGCGCTCGGCCGTCAGCGGGGCGGGAGGAGGAGGTGCGTGTGCCTTTAAGGGAGGCCCCGCCCCTGAGGTCTATCCCGCCCCTCTGCCCTTCGGGCCAATAGGAGCGCGCGAGAGGGGAAGGCGGGAGAATGCGAACCCCTCGCAGCGCCTCTAGCCGCGCCTTATAAGGGCAGGGCCTCGCGCATGCGCGTAGCTAGGCGACCAGGGGCGGGGGCTCCAAGTGGGTTTTGCTTTGGCGGCGGCGGCCGTTCCGCAGGGCTGGGAGCGCAGCGGGACCCCGCGGCGGGCTGCGTCCGGCCGGCACGGCGGTGCGCTCGTCCCGCGGCACGGAGCGGTCCGGCCGCTCGCGGGCAGAGGGGCGGCGGCGGCGGCGGGAGGCGGCGGAGCGGGGACCGGAGACCGGAGCGGGCCGGGCGGGGGCTGCCCCGTGAGCCGGTGCCGGCGGTGGATGTGCGGCTGGCGCGAGGGGATGATGCTGGCGGGGCCGCAGCTGGTGGCGGGGCCGGCGGCGCCGGGCGGGGAGCGGGCCCGGCTGCTCTCGCTCTACGTGCAGGACTACCTGGAGTGCGTGGAGTCGCTGCCGCTGGACATCCAGCGCAACGTGTCGCTGCTGCGGGAGGTGGACACCCGGTGCCAAGGTGGGCTCCGGGACTCGGCCTCCTCCGCGGGGCAGCAGGAGGGGAGGGAGGGACCGGAGGGGAGGGCGGCGCGGGGTGGTGCTGGGGGGGGGGGCGGCCGCCCGCCGCACATGCGCTCGGCGCGGAGAGCGGGGCTCCGGGATGCGGCCCCTCGCCGGGCCCGGTCGGGGGGCGGCGGCGTTCCGGGGCGCCGCGCTCGGTGTCCGCCGGGGAGCAGCCCCGCCCCTGACAGACCGGGCAGCGGGAGCCGCGGAGCCTCCGCGCCCGGCGTTAGGCCCCGGCCTCCCTTCTCAGCTTAAAGTCAGGCGGGGGGTGGAAGGGGAAGCGCTGAGGAGGCAGCGGTGTCGCTTGTGAGCACGAGGTGCGGAGCTGCGGCACAGCCCGCCTCGGCACGCTGCGCTACTTGAACTGCTCTAACCGCAACGTTCAGCGCTACCGCGGCCTCTGCTCCGCGCTGATGTGCCCGCGGCCCGGGCGGTGCGGGGCCGTTACGAGCCCTCGTCCTCCCCCCGCAATGGGAGCTGTGGGCACCGTGCCCGCCGGGGGCTCACCGGGCCGTCAGGCGGCACCGAGTGCGGGCGGAGACGGCGCCGCTTCCAAAACGCCTGTTCTGTAGGCGCTGCGCTCCCCCCACCTCGTGCTGTCGGGCTGCCCAGCTGTGCGGGTTGTTTCTAGTTACTGCCGTGTACCCACTGCAAGTATCCGCCGTCACTGAAATGTGCTGCAGGGGCTGAGCGGTGCCGACCCGCTGACAGCGCAGGTGGGGGATTGTCCCTGTAAGACACGAGTGCGGGCTGCAGTGCCCAGGCCCCAGGATCTCCTTAATGTACCCCGGTGTGGTCTGGGCTAATGTAAGCAATAATGATGGTGTTTGCAGGAGGGGCAAAGCTGCTCCTGTGCTGAGAAAGCTGGAACTCTCTTAATTTTTCCTCAGCTCCACCTAACTTAAGCAGATTAACTGTAATGGACACTTGGTCCTGGTTCGTTATTTTTAGCCTCCTTCTTAAGCAGAGGTTTTAAAGCTGTCTAAGCTGGACACGGGTACCTCCTCCAATTAATAAGGGATTAATAAGGAAGTACTTCAGTGAACCTGTCTCTCTATCACTACAAATTCTTTTCCGCCATTCACTAGTTAGAAACTTGGCTACCCTCTGGAGAATGGGGGGCTGTCTGTCCTGATGCACTTAAGGTGTTTGGTGTCTATCCACCAGCTGCATGCAGGCAGTGACCGATTCAAAAGGTGTCAGTAATGCAGAGGGAATTTTCTTCTTTCTTACTATGAAAGAAAGCAGTGAGTACTCGTGGGTTTTCCCACGCAGGGCATTCCCTGTGCGGGACATCTGCAGCCATACTCACAGTGCGCTTTTTGCCTTGCAGGGGGCTGGGCAGGACATAATGTGGCAGCAGAATATTGTCCTCTGATAATGTCTTTCTGGTTGTTCAGACGACAGAGTGCCTTACTCGGCACTTTTCAGGAGCAACATTTTTTCCCTGTCAAGGCAACAGATGCAGCTGAAAGCTGTAGGAAAACGAAACCTGTGTTTTCAGTGACAGCTGGAGTACCGGCACTGAGCAGAAATAGGCTGTGAGTTATTAGATGGGCAGAGCGCTGACTTTATCTTCCTCTGGTGAAGGTCTGCAGTAGAACGCAGTGCTGTTGGTTTCTGTTTCCATACAGCTTTCAGTATTTATAGTAAAAAGTGGCCGTTCCCTCTTAAGGTGCTGTTTCAAGATGTCAGCAGGAAAAGAAATCACTGTGAGCAACACTGAGATACTAACCGTGGCTTCCACTTAGCGTGAGCTTGAATCATTCCAAAACTGCACAAAGCAGCCAATTATTTAAAACTGAAAGGCAGTCTGTGAAACAGAGGTGTGCGGAATGAGAGATTGTTCCGCGTCTGTTCTGGTCGTGGAAGCAGTTGAGTATTGTTCATAAATTCACTTACCCGTTACGAACCCGTAAGTTAGTTGTGAAGGGATCGGTACTGTATCGAGCACCCGGTCTCATCTTGCTGTCAGCCCTACTGATTTAGTTCCTTCTGCTTCAGCAGTTCCTCTGTCTTTCTTGTGTTGATGTAGTGTCGCTTGCAGTCTGGAAAATAGTATTGTAAAATCCATCAAAATGGAAAATGTGGAGGACGGGTTCTGCCTCAATGTAACGCACAACTGGCTGTAACTTCTCGGTACAACCAGCACCGCTTGGAGTGGTTTAAGTTGTCTTAAATCCTGATTGTACATCTGCTAATGCGTAGCTTCCACTGTGGTGCTTTGTTGTAACTAAGTGCTGTTGAAAAGGTAATGCTACACCATCATGTGCACAGAAAGGAGGAGGCAGAGGACCTGCATACCCTAATTTTGGAGTGTAATGTGATGGTTACATGAATTACATGGTCATAGTGAATTCTGAGATTCTTCCTCTGGTATGAGAAGCTTTGGTCTGTAGGCCAGGGCTTTGTAACTATTCTAATATGGAACCTCAGCAAAAAATCCTGCTTTGTCAGATGCTGAGTCAGAATTTGGACCATCCCCACTTTGGCAGCATCTTTCTGGGCTTGCCCTTCCCTTACCCAGTGCTCAAAGTTATCTTGCTTTTTCTTAGAACTCGAGAAACTTTTCCTGCAATGGGTTACCACCTTAAACACTGATTTGATGCTCAGCTGTAACTGGAATTAAATACCTGATGTAGCCCACTAGGGTATACTGTAATTAAAACTTGTACTGCTTCGCATCGGTTTGAATGTGCTGAAGAAGATACAGAAATGTACCTTCTGTCTCGTGTAATTATTTGTATTGTGTTTGTTTTGTAGAAGCTTTAAAAGAAATAGACGATGTCTATGAAAAATACAAGTCTGAGAACGATCCCGTTCAGAAGAAACGCCTGCAGCAGCACCTCCAGCGTGCTTTAATCAACAGTCAAGAACTCGGAGATGAAAAAATTCAAATAGTTACTCAGATGCTGGAACTGGTAGAGAATAGAGCCCGGCAGATGGAAACTCACTCTCAGTGTTTTCAAGACCTGTCTGAAAACGACAAGCCTCTAGAAAAGGCGAAGATGGAGTCCTGCCAGCCGGAGAGATCTTCACGTAGACCCCGTCGGCAGCGAACCAGTGAAAGCCGCGACCTGTGCCACATAGCAAACGGGATCGATGACTGCGACGATCAGCCACCTAAAGAGAAGAGATCCAAATCTTCCAAGAAGAAAAAACGCTCCAAAGCCAAACAGGAGAGAGAGGTTTCACCCGTGGAATTTGCCATTGATCCCAATGAACCGACTTACTGCTTGTGTAACCAGGTGTCTTACGGAGAAATGATAGGATGTGATAACGAACAGTGTCCTATCGAGTGGTTCCACTTCTCGTGTGTTGGACTCACCTATAAACCAAAGGGGAAGTGGTACTGCCCCAAGTGCAGAGGAGATAACGAGAAAACCATGGACAAATGTACTGACAAATCAAAAAAGGATAGAAGATCGAGGTAGTGAATGCGGTTCGTGTTTTAAAGAGTCGCTCCTTTTATATTGAAATGTTTAATTTCCAGAGAATGCTGTTTTAGGAGATGCATAAGACTATGCAATAATTTTTAATCTATAATATTAATGGAGTATTAAAAGCTGTCATACCTTCTGTGATCTTTAACTTTCTGCACTGAATAACCAAATAGTTGAAACAGGGTGGCTTCAGACCTTCACAGAAGACGTTACAAGCATATGGCGCTTGGTTGCAATTTAACCCCATTAGTGTTTTACAAACAACTTGTGAATCTTGGAATAATGGTGATGGGAAAGATACTGGAGAACTTCTTGTTGTGTTAGGGAGAAGGCAGCGGGATGCCTCACCTAACTGCTGTCATCTTAACAACTGCATTTGTTCTTCGTTCCAGGTCTTAAGTTTGTGCGTTAACATCACGCGTTTAGAAATAGGGGTTTTTAATTCAGCTGTAACTGTAAAAGTCTTCCGAGCTAAAAGCAGGCCTCTTCAGTGACTCTCACATGACCAGTACGTTATTTCAAGGAAGAAAATACCACTAACTTAAGCTTTTTTTTTTTTGTCAATATTAAACTATTGTCTTTGTGACTTTACACTCGGGAGTCCATTTTTGGATTTGACAGACTTGTGGTGTATAAGCAGTATTAGATATTCGTAGTGCCTTTTGTTGGGGTTCTGCTGAGCATCTCGATGTGGTCCTTATTAAGATGGGTTTGTTTTCCCACTGCCTATATAAGCCCTGAAGTGGTACAGAAGGATCCCTTGAGAGGGGATGTAGGCATCTCAGGGAACAGCAATTGCAAATGTGATGAGACTTCCATCATAATCTCTAAAGAGCTGAAATAGGTTTGAGTTTTCTCTGGGACATTGGCTTTGATTTTCCTTCAGCAGGATGTTTTGGTGTGTGACCACACCCAGGTTTAGGCACAGCACCACAGTTGTTGGACTGCAGCTAATGTCTAAAAAGCCTGAAAGAAAATAATAATTAAACAAACAAACAAAAGAACAAATATAAGCGTGATGGGAATAGAGCCGGTAAACAAATCCAGGCAGGTAAACTGGAAAAATCATGGAAGCGGCTGCTTCTGTTCCTTTTCAATAGGAGATGCTAATTGAGGAGGAGGAGAAATAAATGGTGAACTGAAGATACTTAGTGTTACTGCTCAGCAGTGTTCCCCCTCAAGAGACTGTGCCCAGGTGGTCTTGGCAAGGTAATTAGAGATCACCTGCACGCCTGCTCCAGGTGGGCTGCAAGTGCTCTTAAGTCTGCACAGTCCCCTTGTTCTCTGCTGCCAAGGTCATCTATGAGGGTACAGGGAAAGAAGACGGATCACCTCTGGCCAAGCCGGTCTGGAAAGCAGTTATGCTGAGCTGAGAGCAGCCTGGAAGGGAGAGGACCAGAAGCAGGCCACAGTGGAATCCCATTAGAACTCACTCCTGCATTTCCACTAGAGGGCTGTCCCAGCTGGGGTTGGAGGGCTGGGTGTGCTGCACTTAGTGCTACTAGTCACTCTATGGATCGATGTGCTGGTTTCCAAGAGCTACAAGCTACATAAAGCACTGAGCATATTTCCACAATTAGAATCTGATTCCTTAACAGGACTTAGCATTTGCCAGTCATATAGCAGGGAAGTGTGAATGTTTTTGAGTTGTTGCTCTATAGTTTTAGTTTCAATATGTAGACCAGCTTCACAGGGGAGTGCAGTACTGCAGTAAGCAGTGTGCAGGAAATGGTGATGCTTGCTAGCATTCAAAAAACAAACAAAAAGAAAAAAACACACCCATTCAAGTAAACACTGAAATTACAGTAACAAAGTAACAGTGAAATTGTAACTATTACTAATATTAATTTCTCTTGACAGCTTTGCTTGTATTTCCACTGGGTATTTCAAGAATACTTGCTTGAAGACATAAGAAGAGAGTTCAGGAGTGGAGATATGTTGGGGAAACAGCATTTGCTTTTTGAATACCTGAGATCACTCAAAAGCAGCAGTAATTTAGTGCTGGTTTATAAGCAGGTCAGCAAGGTAAAATGACCATTTTCAAATAGTCCCAAAACATTGCTGAAACCTCCAAGAGAAAAGGCCTGATGCTACCTGGCATTTAGCATTTCACTGCCTTTTTAACCCAAAACCAGATTCTGTGGTTTTGCATCTATTTTTATGCAAGTTCAATGGTAATTACTGAAGACACACAAGATGCTACTACGAAGCCAAAGGTAAGTGGAGAACTCAAATGTTGCTTCTTGATGTTGCACTCCTTTTCTGACAAGCATGAATCTTACTAGTGAAGCTGAAGTAAATGCTGTTACATCAGGTAAGCTTGAAAACATGTATTGGCTATCGTGAAGCAAAATGAGCTTCTTAGAAAAGAATCTGGGCAGCAAACTGGATTCATAGAAGTGTATGAAGATAGAAAAGGAAACTGCTCCCTGTGTGAAAATTAATACTTAATTCAGTGTGGATCAGATGTCACGCTTAGCTTTTGTCTTGTGTTTATGCAAATATGGTGCACTTGTATGTTGATTTTTGAAGTTCTGAAGTAACACAAGGTCATCAGCAGCAAAAGGTCTTCACAAACTATAAAGAATGGCACCAGACCGAGAGTGTTTCTTGATCACTGTCCCATGGATCAGTGTAATCCTGACAAAACAGGCATTTCATCAAGCTTTAAACCAAAGAGGAAAAAACAAAGAAACACCTAATAGGAAGCACAGTGCTTTGAAGGCCAGATGAGCCATTTAATTGGATTTACTACCTATACTGTAATGCCATTGTGGTACCTCCAGCACTTACTGCATTTTGCTGGTCTGGTCTTGAACGCTATGCAAGATCTGTAGATGACTCCTCCAGTTTTACTTTAATCTACTGTGTAAGGTATCTGAGTTCAAATATGGTTGGTTATCAGTTGCAATAGGTACAAATACCTCAGATGTAGTCTTCTGCGTGCCATCATGTGTTCATACCTGTTAACTGCTAAAAAGCACAATAATTCTTCTATTTAAGCTGCTTTTAACAGTTTCCCAGACAAACACATTACCTACGCATTCCAAAATGGCGAATGAAGAACTGACATGTCTTGAAGCTTACACAGAAGATTAGTAAGTGGAAAACCCCAATTTTCCCTGGATTTAGATAAAGAAGATGGCATTTGCTAATGTTAAAGATCTCCCCATTTAAAAGTCGCTAGTTTCAGCAGGAAAGAAGGTACTACAGTTCTCGTGAATTCATGAAAGTGAGCAGTTTGGCACCAGCATTACTTGTACCACTACTGACAGTAACAGGCCAGATTTTTAAAGTCTTAATCCGGGATTCTGTTCTTTAGACTCAGTTGGACTGAACTGTGCTCTCTTCAGTTTGCCCTAAAGTCCAACCAGTCTGTCTGGGAGAAAAATATAGCGACTGCCACAGGAACAAAGTGAAGGGCCTTGAGTGCTTTCTCCCTCTCATCTGCATACATGTCTTTTATCTCCGGTAGCTCAGTAAGCTTTTGATACTGGCACCTGAGGGTGAAGAAAATTCCATAGGTTTCATATAAAAGCCCTTCTTGCTTTAAGTGCTGCAATTTAATGTAGCCTTCTTCCCCCCTCTGTGCTATCTGGCATGCCTGTATCTAACAGAGCAATGATAAAAGCTCCTCCAGATCCTGAAGACACTTTATCATATCAGGCAGTATTTCTGAAATTCTTCTGTTGCATATGTCAAAGCTAATGCTATCTTGGTAGCTCTTGCTGAGTCTTGTTTTCAGCTCAAGTGACATATATATTAGTCCCAGAAGGCAGCCTATCTAGTCATTGATAAAGGGGAAAAAAGAGAAAGTATGTGCAAAGAAAAATATAACTTGTCTGTTATAGCTTGGAAATAGAACACCCAGATCTTCATCTTGCATTCTTTCAGTTTACTGAGTGGGGAATGTTTAAAGTTTTAACTGCAGACATTAGGCTGAACTTGCATCTCAGTTCTGCTGCAAACAGCAAGGAATAAGACAGCACTGCAATCTAGCAGAACGTCATTGAGAGCAGCATGGCCAATTTTGTATTTCTCAGAGAGGTACTTCACCTTCTGCACGCTTCTGTTTTTCTTAAATATACATCAAGAAGTTATAAATAGCACATGCACAGATTCAAATGCAATCACTTCTCCTTTACTAACGGCCTGTCTTATGGTGTAGGGATTAATGCTTACTGAGCACAAAGAAAACATTTCTCCCAAATGTTTCATTCTTATAGAACACCTCCACTGAAAATGGTACAACCAGTAAGTGAATTCACTCCAGTGATAAGCCACGTGTATGGAACTAGTAGAAAGTTACAGCTTATAGCTGGAGGAGAGGGGAAGCAACGGGGTACTTCTGTGTTTGAATGTACTGCCATTTAAGGAGCCTAAAAGGAAACTCTCATCTCCCGCTGAGAAAAAGAATAGACTAAAATGAATTTGAGAACTTCTGAGAATAAATTCCAGTAAGAAAATTAGGGAAAAATCCTGTCCCAATTTAACTAAAATTCAGTCAAGCAGGGCTCTACTCACCATGCAGACTTCCAGCATCCTTTGACTAAAGCCTAAAAAAAGATTAAAGCTCCATGGCAACTGCTATCTTAACTCCTGACAGCCATAGTATAAATTATATCTTGGAAAAACCTAACACTGAAAGTTTTATTTAGGTCACCATTTCTTCGCTTGGCTGCTAAAGATTACAGATACCACCCGCAATTTTGTTTTGCTCCTGCAGGGTCTCAGTGACCCTGTGGGAGGCAAACAGGGTGCTGTGTAATTAGATGCCCAATTAATTTTAAACTGATGAGTTTTAAGTGCATTTATTGGTTCCATACTTTGGAGGAAAAGGCAAGAATTAACTTGCTACTGTAGTATTCCAGGGAAGGATACAGCAAGGCTCATCTGGGAGGCAGCAGCTCAGAGGGGTACTGCGTGAGGTTGCCACAGTAACTACATTTGCTGATGGTGGGGGAACAGTACAGCCTTGTTATTGTTTACACGGAGGGGGGAGGGAAACGGACAGATTGTATGGAAATGTGATTTACTTGCTGCTTGAGATATTCATAAGTACAAATAGGTTATTAGTTTAAGTGGTGGAAAAAGGACATCAGAAGTCTGGAGTAGAGGGGAATTTATGGTAAACAACAGCAAAACCAATTTTCTGCTGTTCATGAGGAGATTACCTGGTACTGTTATTTCTTAAGCCTGGCTTTCTCATTCTGACAACTTGAGCCCCTGTCCTTTCTGCACCATGCTTCTCAGGCCTTGAAGAATCCATGTAATTATTGTCTGTGGAGCAGTGGCTGTGTGCCCCCTGCTCTGTCACCTGCTGCACAGGGCAAGCGTAAAATTATTCTAAGGCTGCTTTTAAGGATGAGGGCTGCTTTTGGCCTCATCAGGAAAGCCAAGTTTAAGTCCCCAGTATCACTTAAAATGAGAAAGTAACTGATCATTTTTCAAAACTAAAACAAAGATAATATAACAGTACTAAAGCTGCAGCCCACTGTGTAATTACATTATTGCCTTCTCAAGGATATAACCTTGTAGACATTTGAACCCGAGCAGGACATCTATTTTCATGTTCTGTACAGGGAATGAGGAAATAAGAGTTGCAGAAGTATTACCAGATATAACAATCAGTATTACGGACCTGCAGACAGGGATGCTTTTGCTCCTCCTTCCAGCAGTTGGAGTTGGCTGATCACAATGACCACAGCCTTCATAACCCAGAGTAACTTTGTCCCAGCGCTCAAACAAATCCAAAACTTTAATCCTAGAACAAAATATATATATTCAAATACATATAGGTGGTGAATTCTATCAGAAAAGCAAACAAAAGACTAAAATTAAGGGGTTTTCCCTCTAGGATGTAATAGCGAGATGCTAACAACTGTAATGTCAGCTGAACGTGGTGAGTTGTACAGTTATCCAGTAGAGCTAAGACACTGGCCGCAGATAATCTTATCAAGATTTTCAAGAAGAGATACCCACCTATGAGCACACGTTAATTCCCATGGCTGTGCTGCAGCAGGCCCTGTTTGCTGTAGGGAGCGTACTTTGATGTATTAGCTGATGACGTTTCATTGAGCCACAAGGCGTCTTCATACAAGCACACAATACGCTGCTGAAAACTGAGTATAAAATAGGATGCTTCCTTGAAATGTGTCATTTTAAGTATTTTAATTTTTCTGTAGAGAAACCTTGACTATTTTGTCACACACTTGTGGCTGTTGCCAGGGAGACATAATTGGTTTGGGGGAAGCAGGTCAGACATAAGTCTCTTATTAAATAGTTTTTTTTTTGCTAACAACTCCCTTATATTTAATGACTTGTCACCCGCACTTGCTGGCAGGAGGTACAGCAGCAGCAAAGAAAGCACCCACAGATCTGAAAGGTGGATTTGGTGGAGTGCATTAGAGAAAATGAGCTGCAGCTTCAGTAACTGCTGGCTGCAAAAGGCTACGAAAACCCACCAGGATTAAACAAACCTAAAAGCAACTTCAAACTTTTCTGAGTATTTTGAATTCTGGAAATGCGTTGCAGGAGGAACTTGATGGCTGTATCCAGAAATATTCCTGTCCCTATTTCATCTCCAGATGAATGATTAACAAAAAAAAAAAGCCTCTTGACATTTTGGCGTACAGCTTCTAGGCAGAAGCTTACTTACTTGAAAAGCTAAACACAAAAAAAAAGTGATTAATGTTAAGATCATGTTTGTGTACTTGCCGAAACAACAGATCTTTTGTGAAGGCTCTTTCTCAAGCCTTACGGCCAAAGTAAATCCACACAGACATGCAGTGTGTGCCCAGATCCTAGTCCTGTTTTCCTTTCTCACTAAATTAAGCACAGCTTCCAAATGCAATTATCCGATGAGCATAAAAACGACAGACATGCTTTCATTCAAGTCTTTATCGCTGAAGCGAGTTCTGCCAGGCTGGCTGCTATCAGTTACCTTTTCTAACTGACACAGGCTGCTGACATTTTCTAGCCACTTGCACCTTTCCCTCTCAGCCCTCGCCCCTGAAGTGTTATGCACATACATGCTTTCAGCAGCCTGTGCCCCATCCAACAGCCTGAACAGCTGACTGAGGTGCACAAAGCATATTCTGTTCAAAAGCTGGCTCAATATATTAAAAAACCAAAGAGATGAACACATAATGATGTTGAAGCTTCTTATTTTTGCCTTGCATAGCAAAAAATGAGGAGAGACGCTGTGAACAAGCTCTTGAACAAAAGCCAGTAAATGCAAACACTGATTATGAGATGGCACTAGGCTCACTCTTGTAAGATACTGCTTATGCTTTCAGCAGAGAGCCCAGGCTTTTACTGAAGGTTTAAATGCATCAACTGAATGCATTTAACTAACGTGTTCTGGTGAAAATCATCTACTGCCGGGCTCTAAAACAGGGTCCATCTGATGGGTGAGGATTTTCACACTCAATGGGGAGTAATTGAACACTGTGGTATTGCAATTTTTGTCATGCTTTTGAACAACAGAAGAAGATAAAATATTTAACAGGGTATTACAAGTTTCAGTAGAGCACAGTGCTGTATAACCAACTCTGTTAAAATACTGACTGTAGAATTGCTTTGACAGTTTTCTTTCAGTTCATCGTTTCAAGGAGATCTCTGTTTAAACCTTAAAAACCATTGGAGATCACCACATACGTTACACTTTAATCACTACACAGCACAGTTATTAAGGCTGATCAAACTTCTAAGAGCTCTAAACAATTTGTGTGCACAGTTTCACCCAGTACTGCTCTCATTACTACTGTGCAAGGCTTAAAAACAACGGTAAGTTTCTTCCAAATCTTACTTTGATATGAATACAGACAAGGGAATCCCATTGCCTTAGACTGGAATCTCACTCGGTAGTTGGGGATGGAGGAAATGGCTGGCTGCCATTATAACCACTTTTCCCCTGGATGTCTTTATTTTGGTTAATGCTTGGACTTCTACATTGTACCTCCTTCAGCTCAGAGTATCTCTATGCTGTCTGTATCAAGACTACATATTTACTCTGGAATGGAATAATCAGGACCTACTTCAGCTGGAGAAAGAGGAGACTTCTCATAAGTGAGTTGCGCATATCCCATATATATATATAGATAGATAGATATAGACATGTATAAATACAACATTGCTTGATAGGAGTGTTCACCAACCTTGGAGCAGTTTTTCAGTTCAAAATTTGATCTAAAAGGTGATGTGTAACAAAGATTAGTTAAAAAACAAACAAACATGTAACCCTTGTGTAATGACTGCCCAGCTGTCCTACTCATTTTCAGTATTGAAGAATACAACAATTTAAAGATTCAAATGCATAAATATAAACTAATACAAATGCCATTTCAGGTCATTGCTATCATTTGTCTCACTTTTAAGGTAGCAAAAACCTAGCAAGATACTCATATGCAGTTTAAATGGCTTTAGTGATAAGGTGCAGTTGAGTAGGAGAAAATGATGCAAAGGCCATTTTACTGAAGACACCTCATAGCAATTTTTACAAACATGCACAATCTTTTAATCCCCAGCAGAAGCACAGAATCCATTCACTGACTCTTTGTATTTTGTGAAACAACTTTATCAGCATTAGCCAGCTTCCTCACTTCATCTCTGTCCAAGTGAGTCGTTCCGTAGAGGATTCTGAAGTAATGATTATGGTGTGCCATACACATAATAACAAAGCACAACCATTTTCAGGAGTTTACCTGTTTTCCATCATGACTCCAAATATGAATCTACTGGAATAATCGGTAATTGTGAAGAGATACAAATTTGGTTAATTTTTCAACCATTTTTAAATCTAAAATGAAGAAAAAAAAATAGCATGTCAGATAAAACACCATCCTTAGTCTGATATTTGTTTTAAAGAATAGCTCTTTAATGATTGATTACTATGCTATATTTAATAAGTACCACTTATAGAAAAGATAAGACAAATATGTTATTACATTTGTGGCATTGCCAGAAAAGATGAAACAAAGATTGCAGTTTTAAGACCTCCTGTTCAGTTTTGTAAACCACGCTTAATGTGATAAGAGTTCAAGTAAGCAACAAGAAGAAAGGTGTAAGAAACATTGATTTCTAATGGAATATAGAACGAAGTCGAAAAACAAGACCATATGGTTATAAGAAAGTTTGCTGGTGAGAGGAAAAGGACTGTCTAAGTCATGCCCTTCACACTGAGCTTTGAAGACTTAAAAAAGACATAAGAAAAAAAAGAATCAATGCAAAGCACTGGCATGTATTACTTTGGAAAGATCTCCAGTGACAAAGCCACTATAACATAGGCTAGACAAACACATCAGCTTCGGTTTAATAATAACTGATCCTGACTCTCGGCATGGGAAATGGATTGGATCGGCAGTTCTTGAGCAAGCTATGCTCTGCTTTCTTTTTGTTGCACAGGTAATTAATTCATCATAAAATAGTAATGTTCTTCACACTCACAGAATATACGATAGATGCTCAGGCATTTCAAGAAGCAAACCTGAATGTGATGCTTTGGTTTCTACTTATTCAAGAGTCACAAGAAGACTGTTTCACAGTATTTTCTTTGATAACTGCTCATTTTTGGTGGGAGATAAAGTGAATGGCAAAATGAGTACGTGAATTTTAGGAACAGGAGAAGGCATTCAGTGTGCAATTCTTACTTTGATGGTCATTTCTGAGTAGTTTCATGCAGATACCTGCAATCCAAACTCTCAGCTATTTTTACAATCTAGCAGTGACTTTTCATGATGAACAGTGTATTTAAGCTTACAAAATATAATGCCACTGTTCCATTTTCTAGGTTGAACAGTGTGATAGTCAGTTTTCCCTTCTTCACTGCATCTGGGAAGCAATAAGCTCTGGCCAATAAAAATCATGTCAGAAGTGTATTGGCAGAGGATGGATGTGCTACTTTACTTTAAAGAATATGAGTTTGCAAACTGAACACAGCGAGACAATGTTCATGGTAGGAGACCTCTGCCAAGTTAGCCACAAACTCAAGACCTTTTCTGCAGGCGTGTATCAGCACTTATTTTATATGTAATTAAAAGTATGCATCCTTTTCTCAGTTCTTGGTGTATTTATGGGAGTAGTTAAGTGTTCAATGAGCCGTATGGAGCTCTACGCATAAGTCCTTTCATGTGTATCTACATATGCACACATGAATTACTGTACGCACGTGCATATGTACATATGAATAACTTCTCCAGCTGATCTGTTGATCCACTGTAGTAACTATGGAGAATATTAGGGTAGATTCTGTGAAACTAACACAGGGCTGAGACTGCATAAAGTTAGATGGGAAACTGTTCAGAGCAAAGCAATCACAGTCCACCACTGGTATTTTTTATATGCAGGTGAAAGTAAATAGCAAAGATAACTAATAACCTTTGCTATCTTTTGAAATAAGGCATTCTGGTTACAACACAATGAAACTGAAAAGTCTTTAATACAAAGTAAAATCTGTTCTTTAAGAAGAGAAAAGAAAAAAAAAAAAAAAAAAAAAAGAAAGATAGAATTTCCACTTAGAAAATTAAACAATCAAGGTATGGACTCAATTATGACCGTGACCCTAATAACACTTGCCTAATCAAGAACTTCCCGATACCAGATTGTTATGGAGACTTCAAAGTGAGAGCAAGATAGAAAGGGTGACATCATAACAAAAAAAGAATACCAAGTAGGATGGAACGATGTCTCAGTGTTCTAACAGGTGTTGCACAACCTACCTATCAGCAAGCAGAGCAATATCTTGGGATTTGAGGGAAACTGTTATGCTGTGAATTTTGTGTCTTGGTATAAAAAAAGATCTACATCATACCAAATGCTAAGGCAATTTGTTTCATTGTGTGATATAATTTTTATCATTTTGTATTCTAGCACCTACAATGCAGCAGATTTCAATAAATGTAATTAAAAGTGTAAGGAAATAGAAGACAAAGAGTAATCCCACTTACCTCATCTAATATAAATTTAGCACACTTGCAAGAAAATACCAATATATATTTTAATAGAAGCAAAATGGGTAGATGCCCCATCGTTGGAGGCATTCAAGGCAAGGCTAGATGTGACTCTGGGCAGCCTGGTCTAGTGAAACAGAATTTCTTGGAAGGAAGCACAAAACACAAAACACAGATACTAGCTGGTCACTACAGTTTTAAGGCTTTTGGAAAACTTGCTTATTTCTCATGTTTCATATATTATAAGCTGGTGATGTGAGCTTGCACCATCAATAATCACAGTGACCTGCAATGATAGACTCTTTGCATTTAGACAGAAACCAAAATAGACCATCTACAGCTGCAGACTTTAAGAGGTCCGTGAAAAAGCTGTGAGAAAAACTATCAGTGTGCTTACCTTCAGTTCACCCAGGAATGACTGGTCAATGGAGAGCATTTATGGGTTACAGATGAAAAAACAGGTGGAGTCCATTGGTCTTGTGTGATGTTTAGAAAGACAACGTTACTTAGCACTACAGTCAGCACAGACAGAATTCCTACTTCCCAGGCAGCTAGGGTCACTCATTTTTGTAGATGAAGAAATACAGTGGCCTTTGACAGAAGACGGCCTGCCAGAACAGATGGCACAAAAGCTTTGTCTTTGTATTCTGGCCTCGGCCAACCCTTAGCAAACCCTGCATCCAAATTCCCAATGACAAAAAGGTCCCTAGCAAAACAATGGGATTCTTTGATATCACATGAACCATGTTCTGGGAACAGGACCAAGAGATCTTATCGAAACATTTCTCATAGAAAGGATTGCTGAAATACACCAACACAGAACGTGCAGTAACTAAAGAATATGGAATTATGACATTGTTAATTTGAGATTTCCATCTGTATGATCCTTTTAGAAATGAACTGATCCACAGAAATGATTCTCGTTTATTTAACAAGTAGCATCAGAAATGAAATTGCTCCCTTCTAAAAGGGGTCACATGCTGGTGGTCTTCAATTTCCCAAATATTATCTCCGTGGTATTAGTATTTGGAATACAGCTGAATACAATTAGATGAGAACTCAGACGATTAATGAGGAAGGTGCAAATGAGGTCATCAGTGAAATCTGCTGCTTTCAGATGGAACTTGGATAGAAAAGTTAGGGCTAAAAGCAAGAATTTTACCAAGAATTAGGCACCTAAAGTTGCTGGGAAGCTGCCAGTATGATTTTCAAAACACTCCTACAGAATTCAGGAAGGATGTTCTCAAAGACAACACAGACCACTCAAGTATTTTTAAAAACTGGGCACAAATTCCTTTTCTGGAGAAGAAAGAACATGGCTTCTAAACCTTCATTACCTGGAGACCACAAGGGAATACTCATTAATTCCCAGCTGCTTGCTTGCACACTGACCACAGAACCTTGGCATACCAGCTTAGCAGGTACGCTGCTTTTGCTAGCATTGAACGTTCACAGTTTCTTTTCCATTTCAGTATAAAATAAGAGAATTAATACAGAGAAAAGTCATCTGTAACTTTATTCTGTCACAGCACCAAATAAAATCTGGTGCTTACACAAGGAAGGCCGATTTCTGCTTCTAGATATATTCATGTAATGCGCTGCAAGAGTGCAATGTGACAATGTCAGGCCTATACTGTCAGAATCAGCTATTTGGGTGAATTAAAGAATGAAACCCAGAAGCTCTGATGCAGCCTGATTGGGCTTTTCTTGCCACATATAACTTAACTGGGAGGTGGGGCAACCTCTCTACTCTGGCAGTGACAGTTCCTGAATAAAAAGTGATTACCAAATATGCTAATTAACCACACATTTTCATGCTATGAAAGATCATCATGAAGAGTAGTTGGGGTTACTGTAGTTTGATTCTACTTCTTTTGAAATAGTTTGCCTGTCTCTATCAGCACTGAATCTTCTTGCAGCATACACTATGATTTGTTGTGCCCCAATGTCATCACTACCTGCAAATCTAGCTTTTAAACCCTTCAGATGCACTACTGACAAAATATGGGACTTAAGGACATCAACATGCACTTCAGATTACTTTCTGTATAATTTCTTGTATATATGGCCATCTTCTATTGCTTCCATTCTCTTACATGAACTTCTTCTAACACTTCAGATTACTTCTCTGCAACTAGATGTGTCTTTGAATATTACTTCTGTCCTTAATACAGAACATTGCCACTGCAATTGGAAAATCAGACTAGGAGTGGCACTTCTCATTCTAATCCTGTCAAACACACTGCACAACAAATGATGACTGCCTTTTTCTATGCTGCATATCAGAGAAGTGGAATTGTAATACTTAGAAACCTATACATATATTTACATTCTGCTAACCTGTATGCACAGGGAATATAATCTTTCACTGAATTCCTTGATATAAGTATGGAACAATTTGGGTGTTTAGGAGTATCTGATGAGGAAATGTGTATTTCATGCAGCTACTGCTATGAGTCACTCTGATCAAAGACCTGAAATAACAAAAAAGTACAGTTCCAAACACAGAGCTGAGTATATTCCTGCATCCACAGCTGCCATTTATTCCTTTCCCTTCCCTGACTTCAAAATAAAATACTGGGCAATACAGCTCTGAGGTGATAGAAAGTCAAATGTGAAAACAGAGTATATGAAAGCACCATCACACAAAAAAAGCAAGAGAGAAAAATAAACCCAAGAATGAGAAAGATTGAAATGACAGTGGGAATTAAGTACAGAAACAAAGGAAGAAAAGCTGTCAAAAATAATTAGAAGAGTAAAAAGCAATCCAAGAAAGCTAAAAGGAGTAAGTCAAGGGTCACTTAATAGCTAGATAACTGCATCTGAAAGGTATTATAATACAACTCAACTCCTCTTCCAAAAATGTTGGTAAGATTTTCTCCTTTTTTATTAAGAAAATCTCAAGATGTACATTCATAGTGCTTAGAGCACTGTTATTCAATAGCCACCGGTGAGGAGGTAACACTGGAAACTGCAGGGCTGAAGATTTGCTCTGTTTTTCAAACTCAGGAGTCTCTTGCTAATCTTTCTGAAACTTTCACCTTTCTGTTTACTACTACTATATTTCTGCTTAGCAGACAGATTTACTTGTATATCCAATGCAAATATAATTAATCTCAGCCAATTATTACCCAGAAATTCAAGAAAATCCATCAGCTCCGTTATATCCATAATATATTTACCTATGGATACAACAGATTTAACGGTTTCTATTTTCAGGTTCCATTTTATTTCCTCACTTCCTATCCTGAAGGGAGTAAATGCATCACCTCAATGCCTGATGACTAGTAGAGTTAATAATGTGTTTGCAAACTTAGAAGAAAATAAAACATACACAAAAACACGCTAGCTCAGGAGACATAATAGGAGGCTTATGTGATAAGCTTTCAGGTTTATCATCAATAAGTTAGCTATATCAACATTCTCCAGAAAATTGAAAATTTGGAAAGAAATATTTCTTGTTGGACTTATCAGGCTCCTAACCGTAGCACCCAGCTTTAACTTAAGTAATTTTTAGAAGCTTGGGCTCTTTACATGTAATAATGAAAACAGAGTTTCATACAATTAAAAAATGACTAACCTGAAGACAGAGGCCCGAATCCAAAGCACTGTGAAGTGGGGGAGATGACTTTCAGTAGGGAATCCTCTGAAAATTGGAAGGCAAAGCAAAATCTGACAGCTCTTGGCTTCGGCTCCCCCTGGTGGGTAATGCACACTGCAGAGAGCAACAGAATAGTACTGCCACAGGTAACAGCCACGCAACAAAACGTTCAAGTTCTCATAAAATACAGAGAAATACAACAACAGAGCAACGATTATAATTGAGATCAAAGGTTTAAGCAACAACTCAACCCATGCTGAAAAGAGGATATTCTTGTTGAACAGAACTCTTCCAATTCAGAGGAAAAAATAGAGTTTGGCCAAGGTGGAAATCTATTTTCAGCACCTAACTGTTATTAAATTAAAACAAGGAAGCAGTTAAACATTGCTTTTTAGACAAGAATATTTTCTAGGATTTCCATTCTTGATTGATACTTTGAAGCATAAAGTTTGATGTTTCTTGAAATTATTTTATTTGTTATATATTTTATATAAATATATATAACATAAGTATAAAAACGTAATATTCATTATTTCGCATATTTCATAGCATAAAGATTCTTCATTTGTCACAAAAGGTTTAGATCCAGAAAAGAAAAACACCCTTTTAAATCTGCAATACCTTACCTACAAACCACGCATGTCTACATTGAAGTGTCTCAAATGCACATGTTATGGTAAGTTGGCATAAGTATAATATTAAAATAAGCATGAGTAGTCCCTGTGCTACAAGAGAGTACTGAAATTTTGGCTACCTCAGAAAAAACGCATGGAGATTTTGCAGTCAACAGTAATTGTACATTTCTGCTCTTGCCACTTGGCATCGCTAAATCAAATTATAACTCTTGCATCCCTGTTTTGAAATATACACGTATATATAATTATTTTTCAGATGCTTAGATCTGAAACATCTATTCACCATCGTTTTGTTAGAAGAAAAACAACGTTCCCATCAGAAAACAGTAATCAGCTCTTCTTATTTAGAGTAAGAATGCTCACGTGAACTCATGACTGTCAACCCATTGAAGTTCTTCAATTGACCAAGTCCAAATGGTTCAGGCATAGGACCAACTGAATCAACAGAAGAATCCATTCTTTAAACTGTTTCATTTGCAATATGAAGCATCACATTTTCATACACATCGCATTTGAAAAAAGAAAGGCACCTAAGTTGCAAGCACACATTTTACATCAGACCTTTCATTCTGAAAATAAACAAATAAAACCTGTGAAATTTATACAAGATAATTCCTTCTAACATTTTCTCCATTTTAAAAAGGGAAACCTTCCAAGTTCCAGGTCCAAATAAAGAACCCGATCTCAGGAGCTCTTGACGATACATAGTTTTAATTGGAATTCAAAACAACCGATAGAATACCCTAGAAACCTCTCTAGAATTAATATAAGTACTTCCCTTTTCCCTCAAGCTGCTTCATATTTGCGTCTTACATTAAATAACGTAAGGCTCTTATGGAGGGAGTTGTATTCAGCACTGACTGGCTTGTTTGTAAGCACGTAGGATTGCAGCCTCCTCGTGGTCTCTGCTGACTAATTAATCTGTGAATTTATGTGGGTAGACTGGAGACAGGATGGATTTGTTATTGACCTGCTTACAACACCCACAGTACTGTGATAAGATACATGTAAGCAAAAGTCACACTTCTTTATAAACTTTCTTCCTCTTATTTCATACGTTGTGGGGGTTTGTTTCCCCATGAGAGACTATGCCAAGCGGAATGAACATTTCCCTAGGCTAGCCTAGAAATTACTGCAGAAGGCTAGTTAATTGTGGGTTCACCTTTCTGCCCTAAGGATTTTGGCTAATTCTTGCTGGGATCAGACTAACCAAAATCCTCACTCCTGTGATACTACAGAGCAGATAGGAAATAGTAGCTCTTCATGTTTGAAGACTTTTGCAACTCTCACCCATTTCCCTCTCATGGGATCTGAAGGATGCCTCAATACCTTCAGGTTGGACACATGGATGAACACTGCAGAAAGGATGCTTACAAATTTAAAAGGCACTCTGGTTTCATTTGCTTTCCACAACAAGCCTTTACTCAACTGACAGAACAATAGTGCTTTCTGACAATTCTTACGCTCCTGATGTCAGACTGATTTCAGCACTGATGGCTGTGCATATAATGTGCAAAATACAGCAGACAGAAAATTGCATTTGTGTGGGTTTCTCAGAGGCACAGCACACAATATAGAGGAACCAGAATTCCAACATGAAGAATGGTTCTCAGATACGATATCCGAAAAAGCTGAAATAATAGGAAGATTGATTTCCCTTGGTCACAGAAGTGTAGTTTGGAGTCCTGCCTACCAGATAAGAAAACATGAAAATGTACAGGAAGCAATGCCTGCCCCTTCCTTGCCTTGGAAACAGCACTAGCATAGTGATCGGTACCACTGTCTGATGTGAGGAGTGCAGCTCATTTGCTCACATTATATTTGACAATATCAGTTTAATAGGACATCTCATTTACACGACTTTGAGCTTGGAATGACAATCAGGTTTCAGGTTGGTGCGTGGAAAGGGAGCGGAATCAGTAAAGCTAAGGATGGTGAAGGTAAACAAACATCTGAGGTAAAAACAAAGCCATCTTAAAGCCTCATTCAGGCTCGGATGTCACATGGCCCCAGAGCTTGTCTGATCATTTTAAATTGAGAGCACACTGGTATGACTCTGCC
The DNA here is from genome assembly GCF_039878825.1 of Excalfactoria chinensis. Classification (NCBI taxonomy): domain Eukaryota; kingdom Metazoa; phylum Chordata; class Aves; order Galliformes; family Phasianidae; genus Excalfactoria; species Excalfactoria chinensis. The sequence goes on from NC_092828.1 coordinate 49,306,347, forward strand.
TGATCCAGAAAACCAGTTATGCTGACATCAGGGAATGGGTGGGGAAGCGAATTTTCACTTACCTAAAACACTACAGGAAACTATTACTTAAAAGGAAAAGCACATGGCAGTTCTTATGGATAGGTGAGATTCCCAATTTTCTTTACTGTGCCATGTCCTGTGAGCTTTCTGCTGACAAACAAAACGAACAGCAGCTTGCTGCTGAACTCACAGAGCTCAACACTGCCAAACATATGCCAGAATTTCCTTGTCCCAGCTGTAAACACTTCCCTTCTCCTCCCACCTTGGAAACTGTCTCTCTGGGTAAACAAAGAGAAAGCAAAATCACCAGAGCAGGCAAATAACACTTGCTGACCCATGAACAGCAAATCAAACACTACTACTTCATAATGACATTGGAAATACATATGAAAGTTATGTAATATGCAAACTATATTCTTCAACCAGATGCTTTATGTGCAAATTTTTCTTAACACTGCATGCCCTTGCAGACACACACACAAAAAATGCCATAATCTTCAAATGCATTAGTTAAGACTAAATATTTTCAAAGACAGACTCACATGGATGCAAAGCAAAGAAGCTTTCTTGTATAAGGTATCACGCGGAGACAAAGAAATATCAGAATACCTAATAATTTCCTTGGCTTCTTCAGGTGTGTGAGATACAGCTGAGCTTGTTAATGCAAAGAATGAGTAACAGTAAATGAGCAGATACAGATTTTAATTAAACATAAACAAACAACTGCTTATAATATTTTGATTCTTGATTTTCATTGTCTTAATTTCTCATTAGTGCCACTGTTTTTGATGGGGTCAGTGGTGAAGTAGGACACCCAAGGCAAATTAAGATGAAGTGATCCGAGCCTTCTACATCACTCTGACCCATCATGCCTCCTCAAGGATTTAAAATGACATGACATCTCCCCTAAAAAGCTTTTTCTTGTAAATTATTACAGCATTATTAAGGATATTCTATAGAGTGTAGCAGTATCTTCATTCTCTGCAGTTAAACAGAATTTCACAGCATGTCTTTTATTTTGTTAGGCCAAAACCCAGGCTCTCTGCTTCTCTACGAGAACCTAAACAGAAACCTGCAGATTGTAGCAGTTGCATATGCTTAATGGACCAAGCAGTACATTGAACAGAAAAAGGCATTTAGTGTTACTAAGAATTATTCTCTCTGAAGTTCTATTTTACATACTTATCACAGCAATAACACACTCACTTACGTACTGCTTATCCTATCCCAAGATTCTGCCAAAACCAGCAGTGTTTAACTCATTTCATCACCAAAATTAAAGTTTTTCCTTTCAGGGAAATGATGTACCATTAGTCATTCCAGCTGTGACATTTTGGGTTTCCAGTCTCACCTGTCTTAAGAATCTCAGTGGATGCTTCCTGTCTACAGCATACTTCTGCAGTATCTTCTGTAGCTTGGGGAAAGAGCTCAGCCATTTGCTTTAAGCTTGCTGCCTGTATGCAGGATCACTGCAGAAAATATTCCTGTAGAATGTGCCACAAAACCAGGAAACACAGTAAGAACATCCTGAAAAGTGAAGAATTAGCTGATTGCAAAACATAATTAAGGGACACAATTGCTTCAGGTAGGTGCTGCACAATTTGGTACATATGCAGATACAGTTCGGAGTCCTGTTGTCTCTGCCCTAACAAGTGTGCATCTCATTTATACCATATCTAAGATGAGGGGTCAAGTTTCATATTGCTATTTGATGACCCCGTTATGAGCATTATTAATAAAGATTCAAGCTAGATTTTCAAACTGTACATCTTATAATAGTGCTCTTCATAACATAAGCACTGCTTCTCATTTGAATAAAGATACCATTAATTTGCGGATAGTAATGTTGAAAGTAACTTCTCAGACTTAGTATGTATTTCATGCAAGTGCTTAGCAATAAAGATTCCAATGATTAAAGGAGTGAATCAATTTCAAACTAACGAAGAATATATTAACCTCCTTAATGGACTGGAAGGAAAAACACTTATTCCTGAACCAAACAACTTCAGAACTAAAAGATCTAAGCACTAACCTGATGGGCTGTAGCTCAGAAATACTTGAAACCACATTTCAGCCAGTTTGTACCACTGGTAAAGAAGCTGCAGCTCTCTGTTATATTTACCTGCAGGTTAATGCGTGAGGAATGAAGATGACACATTAAATAGATCCTGCTGATCTGAAACCAATCATCATTTGAGCTGATTCTTTGATGGACTGCACTTCAGCTGTATTTTCCTCTGATTATTTGCCAGTTCCCAAGAAGTGTTGATTACATCTGCTTGATCAGCCATCCACCTTTTGATTTGAGATGCAACACTTAGCATTTTCTTATCTTTATTTCAGTTAGTTTTTTTCTAGCAGTTATACCTATAATTTTCTTTCTATAATATGCCTGTATAGACATGATCATCGGGCTTTTGCCCAACAAGGACTAAAAGTCATGAAGAAAAAGAACATGTACGTAAAGGAGAAAAGTACAGTCCTGATTTACATACGGCATAAAAGCTAACCCAACAGATGTCTTACAGTGTTAAGAATTTAATTCATTATCACTTCTTTCACATTCCAGGTTTACAATATGCACTTTCTTTGCATAGTAAAACCAGCACTTACTATGTCCTCACCAAAATAAATAAATAAATGGATAAATAAATCCCCCAATTAAATACGGTCTCCAAAACATAACAGCAACAATGGAAGTCTCGTCTCTGGCACTTCCTCAAAGTTTCCTGATGTAGAACTGTGAGCTCATCACTTCTGATACTATCTAAAAGCTCCCTCCTCAGGTAGATCAGCTGGAAGTTAGGACTTCTTTTTGAACAGCAGTTGTATATGTGAAGATAGGATTCTTCCATCAATGCATTTCTACCTGTCTTTGAATCTTTGTGGTGTTGGTTTTTTTTTTAACAGAGATGAAAGCACCTGTACTTGGAATTTACATCTACACACCGCAATCCAAAACTATTAGAACATTCACTCCATTAGTTCCAAAAAGGGCGACATAACCAGCCTTCTTTAAGAACACCACAGCAGCACGAGTTTTTCAGATAGAAATAATTCAGTGATGACATCACATAAACATTTTCTATTATGTACTGAATTGGCCAAACTTTTCAATAAATAGGCATTTGTTTCATGGCATTGCTCACGTTTAGATACACACATTTCTGACTCTGTAATTCCTATTGAGATAGCAAGTTCTCCAGGGTAGACTTTTCTTCTTCCCACTTCTTTCTCTACCAGATTCCTGGGAAAGAAGCAGACAGCAAAAAAAGGCAATTCATCTGAAGCTCCAATCAAAAAACAATGAGAACCCCCAGCTTTCCCCATTGTGCTTTTTTTGTCTGTTTGCTAGCAACATTTGTAATAATAATAATTATCAGACAACCAGGAACTGACCTCCATAGGATCTGGGACCAGTTTCATAACAACATAACTTGATATCTTCTGAAAACAAAGAACATTTCTCTCTGGATCATCATAGTATCATAGTATCATAGTATCGTGCGAGTTGGAAGGGACCTTAGAGATCATCGAGTCCAACTCCCGGGATTCGAGCCCTCTGTGTAGCAGAGCGGCACTTCTACCCCCTGCTCCACAGGAGGGGATTCGAACCCGGGCCCCCTGGTGTTGCAAACGGGAATTCTACCGCTGCGCCACCGGAGGCACACGAATCATGGTATGTTGATGTGTCCCCTAATAATTGCTCTGTGTGGATCGCTGTCTGGATCTCTGTTCATTTTTTTCCAAGAACAGTAAACCTATCTGAGCTTCATGGCAATATGACACTGCCAAGAACTGATCTCTGCTTGTTTTAATGCTTTTTGGTTTGTTTTTCAGATCTGTTTGCAGGCTGGGGTTTCTTTTGAGCCATTCTCTGTATTGAAGATAAACTTGGAGATAAACTTTAATACTATCCTGGGCCATGTGTTCATTTCTAATTATAACAGGTTTTCACTGCTGTATTTTTCCACAAGTGTGTCAGCACTCTATTTTCCATCTTACTGTTGAATATAAAGTCCCTCTTTTTAAAGCTGCCTGAAAAGAACACTTGGAGCTCTGTCCAAGCTTGCTGCTTTTCCTTTGCATTCCAGGCAACTAAAATGCTTGTGTAAGCAATGTAATTACAATACACATCAAAGTAGCTACAGAGGAAGACAAAATTCTGTATCATAAAGATACACAGTTTTCACCCAGGTAACTGGGTGACACATTATATTATATACAGTGTGACACAGACTGTGTTAGCTCCAGGTGTGAGGAATCAGCGCTGCTCAGTAGTTAATGTAACATTATGTATTTTTTTCCTTCTTCCTCCAATCAACATATTATTCTATATAAAAGCTATGAGGGAAGCAAGCAGTGATGCTAAGTACCATTCTTGCACATGCTGGGAAGAGAAGGAGGGAAGGGTTATTTTCTCTCTAGAGGTACATATTGCAAAAGGAGCTGGAGAATGCCATGAAATTAGGCTGAAAAAGGCAGCAGTAGTTAAAGACCCAATTTTTGAAATCTTATTAATTAATCCACCTGATAAATGAAAATTCAAATGGTACTTTAAAATGTTATTTGCAAATCATTTATGGAAGGCTTTGCTAAACTGGAGCTGCAGGACGGCTTTTCAGGGATGATTTCTTACTTTTGCAGTAGGATTTTATTTCTTAGCACTGACTGATGCTCCTGAGCAATTTTTGCAATTCAATTAGTTCAGTTTTTGAAAGAGACAATTCAAACATCTGATGTTTAAAAATGCACAAGAGATAAATGTACAAGTGTTGTTTATCAGAAATACTACAAAAGTGTGGACAAAATTTATGTATCAAATAACTATAAGTAGGCCTTCACATACGCATCTGTTTCGTCACTTACTTGTGTAGGGTACATGCCATGGGCAATACTATCTATAGAAGTAACAATAATTAACAAAAGCCAGAAGCTTTCTCATTCACACTACCCAAACAATACCGGTCATGATTTCTGCAAGCAATATTTTAATAATTTAAACCTGAAAAAATGCTAAATGAGCTACAATCATCCTAACCTGAATGGTCTTTCTATCAAATACATTTCTGAAGATATGTGCACTGAATCTCCATGAAGACTGAAGACATCAACTTTGGCAGCTGATCTCGAGATTGTGAAAACAGAGCTGTTCCACACAAGTCAATTCTTCACACAGGTGCTCCTACTGTGAATCGTTATTGGTCAGTTAAACCCAGACTGACCTCTGTCACAAATAATCTCATTGGCACAAACAGTCATTAGCATGAGTGAACTGAATTGTTCCAGCTGTACACAGGTCCTTTCTCCACTAGAAAATAAAGCAGAGAAATAAAGCAATAAAGAATGGCTCTCACTACACTTGTGATGGTCACAGTCCTATTAGTCAGCACAAGCTTTGAAAGCATGCTATCGTTAATTTAGAATGAAGTGATGGCTTATTTGAAAAAAGCAGTACTTAACACCTCTATGTATTCTGCCATTAAAAATATTCTTAAAAACTACAACACTCACAATTCCCACACAGAAAATAAATCCCTTTTTTAATCTGTGTTAAATTTTTCTCCGTCAAAGGAGCAAATACTTGTATTGCTACACACACAAATTTTCATGTGCAAGAGAATCTCATGTAACTAATTTCAAGTTGACATCTGCATTTCAACCCAAATCTAATTCCAACATAACTAATTTGTAACGATTTCACAACAGTTGAGTTCAAAGTACCTGGACAGTTCCTTCACTTTGTGTAACAACTAGAAATGTTTATTTCAATCATATCATGCTGTTTGTAAAAGCAGCTTTTGGGTGTTAGCTAATATGCCAGTATATAAAAAGTTCATATCTGTTAGCGATCTGCCCTAGAAAGCAGCACACTAGCCATAGGAACAACATTGTTGTCTGTATAGCAGTGAGCAAATAGCTTCCATTCCCCTAAGAAACACCATCCATAAAATGGGCGTAATAGAAGAACCTCGTATTTCTTGGATTAAAATTTGATGAGCCACCTAGATATTATGCTATGGATTCATCATGCAGACAGCATCGCAGGGAGGATCTCAGCCTACTGAGCTGACCTCTCTGAAATCAACTGAGAACACAACAAACAGACTTTGAATCAAGTAATCAGTCAGTCTCTCTCGCTTTACTGCATAGTTTATCCTTAGCTACAAACATATTGGACAACAAATAACTTTTGGCAAGACTTGCTAATATTGTTTGAATGTTTGCTTTCACTGGATTTTCCAGAAACTTCCTGGAAATTGAAGGCCAAGTTGTTCCTCTGTATTCCTGAAGGAAAATACCACAGTACAGAATGTCATGATACTCCTAAAATTATACTCACTTCCAGTAAATGCCGTCTCTCATCATCAAGTCTCAAACTCTTTGACAGCACTCCAGCTACTTAAGAATTATTTGACTGTTTTGCGACTGCAACTTTATACAGTGAGTATGCATACACACACTATACCAGAACTAATCTACAAATTAAGGCTTATCCATAATAAAAGTGACAAATATCATCACACATGGCTTAAACTCAGATTAGAGATTCTTACCATGCTTAGAAGTTTCTGAGGAAGAACTTTTCCATAAGCTGCCCATGGTTCATTTTTTTGTTTTCTTTTTTTTTTTGTTTTCTGTAGAAGAGTTTAATGGCAATGTAGGTTAATTATGTAGAAGTTTCAAATGTTCCCATTCCTTTTAACTGACTTCTCCCCTTTGTTATATTGCTTTCTCATTTTCACTGGAAAACCAGAAAATTCCAACTGAGACATTCAGTGATTTCTTGCAGCATTTTTCAGAAAAAAGAAATAAAAATCAGCGTAATTACAACAGTAGGGGCTGCTTGCAAACACGTGAATTACTTTTCAGTGGATATCAGCAGGCTGCAACCTTCCAAGGTTCTAGATCCCTGAGTTTTGTGCAGAAAACAGACTAGCCATGAGACAGAAAGAGACCGAGAGATGAGGGGCTATTTAAGCTGACTTCTCAGTAACTGTTAAACAGCAAAGAAAAATGTCTACCCAGCTGTCATTTAGATTACTGAGTTTCTCACTTATTGGTTCTCAAACACCTTCAGGTCATTGTAACATTCACTTCCTCTGCTTGCTTAGATTGCAGAATTTCTTTTACCATTCCTTCCTTGCCCCCACTGGTACAAGTTTCTCTGGTAAACATACATCAGATTTTTACACACTGACTTCAAAAGGAAAAGTTTTTGCTACCAGTACTTGCAATAAAGCATTAGATGCACAGAAGGAAAGATTTGGTTTTTTCATCAGGACTGAAAAGAAGTACTTTGTTTTCCAACACAGCCTCTTTTTCTGGTCTGAACAGTTTTCATGTCTTGTGTTTCTAGAGGAAAGCTATCTTATACCAGCTTATTGCATCAGTTACCTGTATGTCTATCAAAGGGTAACTGTAGTTTAAATATCATCTGGTGCTACTTTGCCTACAGATGTTTGAAGAAGGCAATATCTTAAAACTGCCTTTATTCCAGTCAGAGTTAACCACCATTGTGACAAGGTGAAAGAACTGATTATATAAAACTAATGAACCGGTGAGTAGAACCCGAGATAAAGCCCAAATGCAAGTGTGTCCCTATGGATTACTATATGAATAATTGAATCTCTTCTATTTTGCTAATACTATGGTGCAGCTGAGAGAGAAGACTTTTGAACCAAGAAAGTGTGTTCGAATCTCTACAAGAGCCTTGCTACTGCAGGATAGTAAAAGGTACCACAAGAAAGGAAGAAAATTTCTTTCCCTCTTGAAGTCATCTGTCTGAAGAGGTACTCAACACGTGCAGGCACACCAGCTAATAAGCTAGTATATCTGCGTGCACCAAGAGCATTTTAAACATCATAATAACCAAGTTAAGAAATAAAAGAATATACAAAAATAGTGGATCCACAATCACATAAGCTGCTATAAATATCTTGTGAAACTTTTGACTCGTTTGTACTGATCCTAATGCTTGCTAACCAAGTCCAGGCAGCCTCTGTGGACAGCATACACATACATTTCATGCCACACACAGAAGTAAGCAGTACATTCCCTGTCATTCCATCCAACAAAAACTAAAGGATTTCACTGGAGCTTATTAACAGTACATCAAAATCTACACTACTGTAAAACGAATTTTCTGAAAACAATGCTTAATCACACAAATTGTAGCTAGTCAACCTAAAATTAGCCAGGAGTATTTGTATGCCACAGATCCACTGCAGAGCGATGAGCTGAAACAGGTACTAAAGCTACTGAGATCTAGTCAATTTTATCACACCAAATTAATTTGCATCTGCATGTTGCTGTCCTGTTTCAAATGCCCACTTTCTCCCCTGTCTCCTTTCACAAAGGGACAGTTTTGTTGGTCTGATGTTTTTTTTTCCCAGTAGAGTGAAAACTTACTTTCCCTCTCAGAATTAGGATCATACACAAACTAAGGTCTCTGTATCACTTCCCTCCTAGCAAGAACACTAGGAAGCAAGGCATAAAGCATCAGCTTGGATACCACTGCTGGTGAGGAACATGTAGTAACATACAGAATTTTTTCTATCCATTCTTTTTCACGTAAGTATCAAACAGGCAGCTTTAACTTTGGCATGCCCTTACCTCTGATTGAGACTTATCTCCTGATTTGAGCGGATCTTTAACTTTAGCACTTTTCTCATCTAGGAAATAAAATTTCTACAGCACAGTTTGTATTTCTATCATCTAAAGATATACAGAAAAAGGAGAAAAATCATAATCATGCTGTATGCCAGACAACTGAAACACGGTAATATTCTAGTGATGATCTTCAGAGAAGAACGTAAAACTGACAATGCTGTAAAAACATATTAATTATCTATAGAGACAATGTACTTTCTATCAGACTTTTATCAATGGGATGCTGCACCTTCCCCGCACAGTTATAAAATATCTCTCTTCAAGGTCAACTGAACAAAGCTTTTCTAAAAGTAGTAATCAAATGGATCCCCTACAGACAGCAGCTCCTCAGATAGTAATGCTTTCATTACATTTGTTTTTCCTGCAGGAAATCATAAAACGCATTACTGACAAAGACACTTGATTTAAAGTAAGATCCAGCTCTGAACAGTGACTCCATACAAGACCGTGTTTATTGCTTCTCAGTGACACTGTAACAAATACTTATTGTAGAAAGAAAATATTATCTGTTCTTGAATATCTTCCAGACTCATCCTAGAATGACTTTCCCTGTCACTGATCATTACGAGTAATAAACACACCACAGATGAAATTATGCCCTCAGAGATATCTGTGCAACCTCACTACTCTCCACTAAGGCTGTGCAGATACAGTTTGGCTGAATCTGTCACTGCTGTGACATTATCAGATCCCATAAGCAACTTGCAGTATGCAATCATAGTAAGTTATAGAATTTCTGCCATAGTGTAAAGATGAGTACATAAAACACACTCTATTGTATCAGCAATAATAAGTATGAATGGTCAAATACAAGGGATAGCTAAGTAAAACTTAAATGACAAACTGAGTCTAACATAAGACACTGCTATCTGGATTTAGATCTTCACGTGTCTGGAGTAATTCAGCCATGCGGAGTCACTGCTCACTTTGCTTTGAATGAAAATGAGAGAAAAGAAACAGTTAATTCTTTCACTCTTGTGAAACATTCTAATATCTTTTTGCAGCGCTAGTCGACACGCTTTTTATAAGTCACTGCTAAGAGTACAACAGACTTTCAGAGGTTCTTCAATGGACTTGGAAAGAATGACAGGAAGTGTAACAGTCAGAGGAAGAGAAATCCTTCTTACAGACACTGAGTAGTCCCATTCTGAAACAAAGCCAAAGCTGCGTTGGTGAAAGAATAAAGTGGTGATGACAGAAAGAAAATCTATTACCCTCTTGTCTTTTGCCATATCCCAACTCCATTCAGAAATTCACAGCTCTGCAACTGTAAGCTTTGCTTTTGTTGTAGTTTATTGTCTCACAAAAATTAAGACTTACCTCCAGTGTGCTTTCATCCTCCTTTACTTCTTCCTCTAATCCATCCAGAATTATCGCATTTCTGGTATTTTATCTGTTGAATGAACATTTCCTTGTCCCACATTCTGCTGCTAGGCACAAGTGCTGAGGGAGCCATACCATAAAACACAGCTGAAGGAAAGTTTCCAGAGGGGACATATTCTTGGTGTAGACCAGCTCAAATGATTTTCACTGCACAGAGTTCACAGTACAATCTGAAACCACTTGTGCTGCCTTGGCTAAAAGGAGCACATCTTCCCTCTGCACTTCTACCAAAGGTCCTATTCATTTCATGAAATGCTGGCATTTTGCCTATCCTTCTTTTAGTCACTGAAATCTAATTACTTGCCAGCCAGGTGAGCTTTAAACACCCACCCCATATTCCACCAGTTACAGCGGTACTGCAGACAGCCTTGATTTCAGCATCAGCACTGTAAGCCTACAGGGTGAGCAGCAGATGCCAAACACATACTGGTGATCAACTACAGTTGTCAAGCACTCCACCCAACCTTCTTAAAGGCTGGCTGCATTATTACCTGGGATTTGATGCGCTACAGTGCAGTACAGCTCCTGGTTTTGGTACTAAAAACACTGAACAAACCTACACTTAATATCATGCAAATATGACTGAAGATCACCTTTCAGTATCATCCAAAGAAAGAAAGGTAGAATTCCAGTGTGATGGTGACAGCCCTTGTGCTTCTACCATGAGCTTCTAGTTTTTCAAATGTCCATTATCATAAGCAGCAAGAAATGGACAGGTTTTGGAAGCCGCTGTGTTTGAGGCACCAAATTGTTTAACAAAAAACGTGTACATCCTTTGCAAACAGCTCCTGTAACCTGAGGCTGGGAAGGGCACTGCCTAGTGATGTGCACCAGGGCACTGTAAGGACTGAGAAAACAAACAAAAAAGGAGGAGAGGGAGTAGAGGCATTCCTCCCTCTTAATACCAAGCAAACAAGTCATAAATGGTGGATTCTACTCCCTTGTGCTGAATTGCAAAAAACATTTGGAGTAGAAATGTACATAATTATTCTGCTTTCATAGTTGGAGAATTCAGTAGATTTCTTTCTCAACATCTACATGATTTAAAGAAAAATATCAGTAGACAGAACAAAAATCAGTACATTCTTTAAGTGTAATCCTTGCTTCATAGGGAATGGATCAATCACAGAGCAACAGCTTTTCAAGGCACCAGGAATGAAAATGAAATGAAAACATGCACTGAAAGACTGAAGCAGTCACCTTCAGTCATGCATAGAATGACACGTAGATCTGCTTTTCTTGATAAAAATCATTACTTTCTCACTTCTCCATTTCCAGTGCTCAGGCCTCTCCATTATATTAACAACTTGGATTTTTAAATAACTTTCTTCCCAAACATTAAACTAAATGAATTACCTTTTAAAAATGGCACAGAAGAACCAATACACATAATCCCAGTGCAAAATATTTCCTGTTCAAGCAGACTTCAAAACACGTTCTAAATCCCTGCTAAAAGAACCAGAAGAGGTTACTAGGACATCTCCTCCAAGCACGTGATACATAAACAAACAAGAAGCTGAAAATTTAGGCATTTCGCAAGGTTAACAAGTTTGCTGTTACAAACAGCAGCTCTATAAAAGCAAGAGATGTGGTTCTTATCTGTCTTTCCTGCGTGACCCTTAACTAAACTACTCACATAAACTGTCATGGCAACTTAGACAGAAGGATACTAGCAAAAGCAAGTCATTTCCCCTTGGAGAGATTTAGAATAGCAAAAGCTCTATCCATTCTGATGCTGGCAGAGACTGAAGTCCTTCACTGTTACATGATCACAAACCACCCCGACTTCTTGCTGACGCGTTGCTCCCGGACACTTTCGCTCAGGTTGCAGCCATAAGTCTCCAGTCTAGGTCCAACATGAGAACAGATCATCTGGAAGTTCTATCTTGGGTACTTTACTAACTCTCACTAAATTTGATTTGATTGAGAAATCAGCCTTTCCAAAATTAAGCATATGCATAAGAATCAATAGAATTTTCCTTATGCGAACACAGCCCTACAGTTTCAGGGAAAACAACCATTTCTTGCTGGATGACAGCAGTACAGGTCATGTTTCTTTCAGATCTCTTCACAGCCTCTTCCAAAGAGTGAAAACATTGTATTTCTTCTATTTTTTTCCCTCCGCCTGCAGTCACAACGCTTCACGGAGCTTTTTCCTTCACATATGTATTCTTTTATACATTATACATATATCCTGTACTGGTTGCACAGGCTGTTATCTGACCACCACTGATCAGAGCATCCAGCCTGTGCCTCTGACATTCACTAAGTGCTTTACTTAGCACATACAGCAGTACACATTCTAAGAGATGCCTTACTCACTATGGTGGCCATTTTCCTGTTTCTCACTGCAGTGACAAGTCGTCCTTAAAGCAATAAACACAGCTACACTGAAATGTAAACATGCACTAAAAGAGGGAAAGCATCTTTCTGCCAATCATTGGGAATGCCCTCTCAGTAAGAGAAAATCCTTTAAAATTCAAGTGGAACCCTATTGGTACAGCAGGAAGTACATGAATCCAAAAAACAAACAAACACAGATGACAGCAGATAAATAAGTATTTATTAAGGTTCATCTCAAAACACACAAAAATGATAAAGGACATTAAGGCATCTTGTATTCAGTAACCATTCATATGGTAAAGATGAGTTTTCTTTCTGATAATAAGACCACACCAGAAAAAAAGTTTCTCCACCACATTTGGCAGTGCTGGCTTGTCACACTGTTCCACCATTCAGCCAGCAAAACCCTTCAAAGAACACCCACTTCTCCCATAAAAGAGCTATAAAATCTAAGAGTCATTGAGAGACACACTAGATAGCACTCTTCTTCCCCCTCAAACACACGACCTTCTGTAAAGATGCGCACTGGAGAAAGACTAACAGATGCATACTTCAGAGAATAAAGAATGCAGACTCGTTGAAACCACTCACTGCTTTGAGTAACTAGAGCACATGTCCTTGCTTTCACTAGTATTTGCTATTTCAGCCAAAAACGAGTGAAAAGAGAACAAATTCTGCCTTGGGATGCAATAATTTTTATGCTCTACTTCTACATTTGTATTCGATTAACAAATGACAAAAGTTTTGTTTCCATGGAATAATTTATTTTGATGAATTACGCTGTCAAGTGACTAATCACTGTTATAGTGCTGTTTTCTTCCATCGGAATAACAACGTCAGGAAATGTTTACAGCATCATCAGGTTCACTAGAAAAGGATTTTTCTACAGAGTAAGTTATAAATTAATAAACACCGCACGCAGCACTATTCACTTTACCACATTCACCCTCTGTATCCTTTTTTTCACATTTTTACCTCCATTTAAGGCAAGTTTAGTTTTCGAAGAAGACCACGTAGTCTCAAGACAAACTTGTCTGTCTAGGTTTACGAGTTAGGAAATTGAGCTTTAGAAAATGTTTACTTCAACAAATAAGAAAGCTATTAAGAGAAAGACGGTGACCCAAAATTGCACTGTATTAAGAGGTTGAGTTTCCATGTACCAAAGTCCTTTATTCATCATCTTTAGAACCAGTTTTGCTTAACTATAGAAGAAACACAAAAAGAAAGTGTTCAAAGTTTAGACTGCCATTCCATTTATTAGGAAACAAGAACAACATTATTTCCATCTTCCACAGAGCACATGTATATTGAATTCATTCTATAGACTGAATGCGATACTGTATCAAGGGATTGAAATGCACCAAAAATAATTCCTTAACTTTAAGCACTAAATAAGCTTATTTCCTGAACCTGAAATCCTGTCTTCATGGATTTTGCAAACTACTTGCAAAAATACAAAATGCAAACAAGCAAAAAAAACACATAAACAACCAACACCCAAACCAACCAACCAAACAAACCACAAAAGAGCTTAGGGTACAAGGTCTATTTAGTTTGAAAATCAAGACACCTGCTCTCCAAAATAGAAGATGTAGCAATTGAGAAAGTATCCCCACACATCTCTGGAAGACTTCCCACGCAGAGATTCACACAATGCAATCCCAAACATTAACTTACTACTTCTCACTTTTTCTCTTTTTCCTAAAGCTCATTTTACAATTATTGAACACTGTGAACCTATTGGGATGAAATCCAAGACATCCAGTAGAAACTGCTACTTTCGATTCAGGAAAACTGCCTACAACCACCATCATCATTTGCTCGCTGTAATTTAACAACTAGGGCTGATGCTGGGCCTTATGCTGTGCAATTATAGTTGTACAAAATAAAATAGTTTGCTATCAAAATTGTCAAGCAGCTATACTGACTTCCTCTGAACAAGCAAAGCTTGGAAAGCATTTGAGGACAACATAAATCAGAATCTAAAATGAGCAATAGTCTTACTGTTTTTGCTATTGCTTGCAAATCTTTTTAATATGAAAAGGTAACATGAAAATACTTACATGCTAGATGGATACAGATACGAATCAGATGGCATGGTCAAATCCAAACAGAGTTGGGGGAAAAGAAATAAATCAGATTAGTTTTCTTCAGATGTACAAATCAATTCAAATGCACAGAGGCAATATGCTCATAATGCTGCTTATCATACTGCTGTACTACCTTAATGACATCCACCCAGTTCCATCCTCGAGGAAGATCTCCTTTGTGATCTGCAGAATGACAAGGTCTTATTTTCAGCGCACAAACCAACTAAAATCAACACACACAATTCTAAAGACTCACACATCTTCATTTGTCCATTACAAAACAGTGAAGACAAAAAGCATATTTCTGTCCTGAACGCATCCTGTACTCCAAAGTAATTCTGCTACAAGGCCTCAGACCGTCCACCTGAATTAACAGACCATTCTAAAATGAGCTGACTCAATTATTAGAGGTGCATTCTTTTAACAGGAATTTTAAACAGATTTTCCCATCATTACACAGATTCCTGTATTTAGAAAGCCAATTATGGATTTAAATTAGGTAAGTTATACAGAGAAATTGCTATAATGAGATACAACTTTTGCTGCATTGACAAAGCTTTACCTAGGTCCTTATTAAACACAAAATTCATCAGCAGGGCTAAGTTAAAACACTGAACACTTTTCTATAAAAAATGCAGTATTTCAGTGAAAGCTGAAAGTGACTACAGAAGCACCTGTAACTTGAGGATACAAACTAATTAAAAGGTTCTACTTTGGGTTCCAAGCAAACATTTTCTTTTAGAAATTACATTTTTAATAATGTGAATTACTTATCAGGGTCTATCAACAAAAGATATGCCCTATGACGTCCCAAATGACTTCCCCAAACACTATGTTTGAAAACTTCACTTTTGTCACAAACTGAAACAACAAAATGAAATTAAATCAATGACACCTCGAAGTCCCTACTCTACAGGAACCTGCTTTTACCAGAACTATCATCACAGGCAAGAATCATAAATCTCTTTGCTTGTTATAAGATTAAAAGCAGTTAACCTCATAAGCAAGAGACTACTGACTCTAATTACCAAAATGACATAACAATACTATAGTGGACAAACCTGTTTTGTCAGCGAGCTTTCTCTTCTGGGTTTTGGATAACTGTTCCTTTTTGTCTTTTTTCTTATTTGCTGGTACATCGGGAGTTCCAATAGAAATACTATTGCTTACTGAAGTCTGGGAAAGGTGAAAATTGTTGTTAGTATTTTGCATGCTAGTTCACCTATCATACTCCAGAATCCAGTACAAATACAGAGTAAAAACACAGATACCTCTGCGTGCCATTACTGTGAAAAGGAAGAAAAGCCATCAGCAGTCTGCAGCTTTTAATCAACATATAATGATGACAGTAGTAGCTTTAAGAACCATGAAGAGACTGGAATTATTCCCTTCCTGAATTGCAAGGGGTACTTCTTACACTGCCAGAATTTGATGGTGAAGTGTGAATTAGTCTGAAGCAATTCAGACTTCCAAAACTAAAAAAAAACAACACTTTTTCCTCAAAGCAAGTCTGCAGGATGACAAGAGCCAATAAAGAGGAAGTTACAAAACTCGCTGAAGATCCTGAAGGTACATTCATGCAATTCACGGCATCCCAGGAAGCTTTCAATAACTGGCACCTGAGCAGGCATCCTTAATCTAGTCCAGTTCTCTTTAGCTTTGTTTCTGTTCCAAGTCTCCATTTTTATGTCACTTTGCAGCCCATTCACATTTTGCTATGACAGCAAAATAACAAACATGGCAGTTATTACCACAGAGCATTGTGGCACCATGATCTACGGGCCACTGTTTAGCCACAGACACGTATTAGTACACTGAATATAGACCTTAAAAGTAGAGCGATGAAGTGAGTTTTTTACTAACTACTTCTGCAGTTTTAAGTGAGGGATTTAAATGTCAATTTATCAACTTACCACAGTGTTAACAGGCTGATTTTCCATGAACAACTCTTTATTATCTTTGGCATACTCAAAAAGTGTGTATGTCATAGCAGTTCCAAGATTAGCTTCAACTTCTATCATTAATTTATCCAATATACTTTGTTTAATAGCTGAAGATCTGAAAAAAATCATAAAATTCATGTATAATCTAGACAGAAGAAAAGAAGCTCATCAACGAAAAAAGTCCCACAAGTAAAGTTAGGGAGTGAAGCTATTATACATACTTACATTCTGTTGTTGAAGAAAGCATCCATCGATATAACTGGTGCTGTTTGTGGATATGTTTCCGGCCAAGAAACTTCTATCAGAAAGGCTTTGGGGTCTCCATTTTCACCTATCTGAAAAGAAAGTGAAACATAAAAAACAACAACCAGAAAGCAACAATTTCCAATCACTTATCAAGGATTACATTGTCAATAGACAGGTCTTTCTCTTCCATAAGACTAATCAAATGACTTAAGATAACAGCTGCTCATTCATAAAGTTATTGGTCAGTAATTAAAACTTTTATCTGGAAAATTTTTATCTAGATGTGAACATTAGTCTCTAACCCATGGTTTTTATCCCAGGAAAAGCACAATAAGTTTTATACATATATATACAGATACACACACACACACACACATATATATGTATACATTCAAGGCCAGGCTGGATGGGGATTTGAGCAACCTGGTCTAGTGGAAGGTGTCCCTGCCTATAGCATGGGATTGGAACTAGGTTATCTTAAAGGTCTCTTCAAACCTGAAGAACTCTGTGATACATAAAGTTATTTCATTTCCAATGTCTGTACCAGTACAGCGTAGTAGCTGACATTCAGCAGCAGCTGGCATAGAGGTAAAATATATAACTTCAAATCAGGCATCAGCAACATTCATCAAGACATCACCTGCACTGTAGCTGTCTGGTTCCCAGCAGCGTCAAGAAAACCTGTAATATGGTTTACATACAAGCTCTCCCTTTCTCAGGAAAGCACTGTCTGCGCAATGAGCAAATCCACCCAGAAAGCTGTACAACCATGTTCCTCCTTGGCAGGGCATCTAAAAACCGGGTAGCCTGACTTTCACCAATGCTACATTTCCCTGGTACCTGTAAAGACCCTTCTTTTGTCTCAGTTTCTCAGCAGACAGATTACAGAACACCTTCGTTTTATGTGTAAGACACACCAGAGACCAACGGGACATACTAACCCTTCTGACTTCCTCATGCACTTACTGCACTACGCTTTCTTAGTCGTATAACTTCGTGTCAGACGAAAGCAATAAGGCACTTAATCTTTCACAGGAGCGATGCATTACTGCCTTTGCCTGACACTAAGTTTTATGATACCTGAGTTTTCCTAAATTTTGACTTCTTAATCGGCGACGACTAAAGCCGACAACATACAGCACGATGCCCTACAGGCTCGTCAACACCGGTCTTTTCGAAGAATAAAGTTCACTTCGAGCAACGCTACCTGTGTCAAGGGAATGGCGGGCCGCCCCTGCGGGCAGCCCCATCCGGTCACCACAGACCCGCGCCGTGACGGGGTGTCACCGCCGCCCCGAAGTTCCCGCGATAGCGGCCTACGGAGCACCGCGCTGCCTTACCCGGTACTGGAAGGACACCGGGCTGAGCTCCCTGAAGCAGCCGTCTCCTTCGTAGATGGAGCGCAGCGCCTCCAGTTCCATCTGAGGGAGGGACACGGAACGCGATCAAAGACGGCGCTCCCTCCCGGTCCCGCATCTCAGGCTCTTCCCGCCTTCTCCCCGCCACGCACCCCTCCCGGGCCGGTTCCCCTCGGCCGGATCGGATCCTGCCCGCCCCACTCCTCCCCTCACCTCCTGGTCCTCATTAGCCGCCATGGCGCGCGGCAGCCACCACGCGCGCACCCGGCCGGGGCTGCGCGGCCCCGCTGCTAACACGCATGCGCGGGAGGCCGGAGCGAAAGCCGCCGCTATTGACATTCCCTTCCCGTCTTCCTCATCTCTTCCTCCTTTCTCTGACTGGCTCCGGCACGGGGGCGGGCTCTCTCTGATTGGCCGGCAGGAACCGCGGGAGCGCCGATTGGTGGCCTTTGCCGTCCGTCTCCCGGCCGGCACCTGCTTCCTGAGGCGGCGGCCCGCCCCGCCTCCCGTGATCGTCGCAGCTGCCGGCGCTGCCGGGCGCTTAGCAGCTTCGGCCGGGGGCCGCGGGGAGCAGGATGACTCCGAGCCAGTGGGACCTGCCGGTGGAGCTGTGCTGCCGGCCTATGGCCTTCGTCACCCTCACCGGCCTGGACGTGGTTTACAACGCCGTGCACCGGGCCGTGTGGGATGCCTTCTGCGCCAACCGGAGGGCCGACCGCGTCCCCATCTCCTTCAAAGTGCTGCCCGGCGACCACGAGTACCCCAAGTGCCGGACGAAGGTAGCGAGCGGCCGGGGCTACTCGAAGGGCTGAGCGCTGCTTGAGGGAGCCGGGCTTGTTGGGCGCGGAGAAGAGGGGGCTCCGGGCCTTCCGGTACCTAAAGAGAGCATACAGAAACATGGGGGGGATTCTTCATCGGGGAGCGCAGCGACAGCACCGGGGGTTTCGAGCTACAGAAGGGGGGAGGCTTAGGTTGGATGTAAAGAGGACGTACTTCACTGGTGCTGCTGTGAAGAGCTGTGGGTGCTCCATCCCTGGAGGTACGCGAGGTTGGATGGACCCTGGGCAGCCTGAGCTGGTGGGGAGCACCCAGCCCACGGCAGGGTTTACAGCTGGAGGGGCTTTAAGGTTTACAACCCAAACTATTGTACACTTCCACGATCCTGTGCCAAACTTAAGCCAAGTCTACCTGGTACCTGTTGTTGTTTGTTTGATGCTATCTCAGAGCTGGGCCCTGTTGCTGGGGGGTGAGGTGTGCCTTGCTTGAAGGGAAGGATCTCAAAGGGAATTTAATAAACATAGCCTCAAATGCCAAAAAATGTGCTGCTAGTTCCTCTTTTCCTATAACAAAAGGGATTGTGAATGGATTTAGTAGCCTGTTCTAATAACCTCAATGTTTTCAGAGGACCTCCTATGAGTGGTATATTCCAAAAGGGATCCTGAAGACGGGTTGGATGAACAAACACCTGAATTTAGTTCCTGCACTTGTGGTGGTGTTCTATGAACTGGACTGGGATGAGCCACAGTGGAAAGAAAAGCAGTCAGAATGTGCCACTCGGGTTGAAATTGTCAGGTAGTGCTCTACCTCCTTTGTAAGGTGCTAGAAGCTATTGATGAAATGTAAATTGTGGAGTCTTCTCTGTGTTGTAAAATGCTTAAAGATGTAATCTGCTTATCTGCAAATTAAGGGGATCTGGAGTTTTCTTTTTAAAGTACAGCTGAAAGTAAAGGCACTTTTTTGTATGGCTTATTTGGAAAAGTCACTTAAGTAATAACAGCTTCTAAAGTGTTGTTTGTTAAACTCAATACATTATTTTTTCCCATCTTAATGAAGAGATGAACACCACGTTCTGTAGATGATGTGTCACATTGTGTTCAGTTTGATTTCTTATGTAGTGTGCTTTCATTGCTTCCATGTAGACTGAAATGGAACTTTCATCTGATCATTCACTAATATGAAGTGAAGCCTTAATGAATTGTGTTATTTTTATTCTAGGCAAAGTTTGCAAGGAAGAAATACAAAAGTTGCTGTGGTCCTGATTCAGAAAAAAACTCCATTACCTCCAGGTACTGGAAAGTTTTGTATGTAGTTGTGATTATCTCCTTTTTCAGAAAGGCTGACTTTAGTTTGTTGCATTAAGTGCAGTTCATAATGTAACATCATCTGCATACAGAAAATACATTGAGGCTGCAGGGAGGTGGTGCTAAGTGCAGTTGGTTAAGGATGAAAGTTTCACGTTTAATCACTTGCTCTCAGATCTGGTTCATTTCTTGATACTATGTATCAAAAATGGTTTGTTAGTATAATGCTCATAACAGTGTGTTTTCATAGTAAGTTATATTTTAAAGCTTACTTGAGATGAAGAAAAAATAAAAGCACTGAGAACTGAGGGTGATTGAAGAAGCCTTTGGTTGAACTCTGTATTAAACTTTGAAGCATAAAAGAAAACAGCTTGTGATTTTCATGCATGCATTCTCAGCTAGCATTGGGAGGTGCTTTTGTGCTTGGTATGTTGTTGAGTATTCTTGGAGTGCAGTTTCTGAGTGAAGTTAAGCCAAATACATATACATATTAGTAAAGAAATTCTTGAGTCTTCTTTTCAATAATCTGTAATGCTTGCTATGTTTTCCCTCTCTGAGTAAGAACTTTTTTTGAAAGAGGGAAGTGCTGCAGAAGTCATGTCTTGAATGATCCTTTCCTCCATCAACCCACTAGATATAGTGGGGAAGTCACTGTGTTTCTCAGATGGCTGCTACTCTTCTGTGGATTTGAAGAAAATCCATTTTCTTTACGTAGGAATGAAGAAGCCTTTTAATATCAAGATCCAAAGTGGGGAATGTAGAGGAAAAATACAAGTCAAAGTGGGGCTGTGAAATTTGGTGTGGTTTAACCTTAGGTTTTTCTAGAGCTACTGTTTCAGCTCTAGGAGCATACTTTACAGTGTCAGGCAAGCCATTATTTTACATAAGGTAGATGATATTCAATTTTATGAGGCAGTTCAGAAATTTAAGGAAAGGAATAATCATCCTTATACCTTGTTGCTAGATAAACCACTCCTAGAAGGTTTGTGTAATGTGGCCCACTGGATGAAGCATGTAATATTCAGAAAGAACTAAGAAGGAATTTGGCCTTTGTTTTGTTTGTGTTAGGTTTTCTTGTACCTTGCACTGATCAAGGTTTTAGAGGTCACTTGACATTGCAGCACCACATAGTGTTTACCTATGGTTTTCTTACCTTCACTAGGGGAAGACGTTATTGCATCAGAGAGGGCAGCAGCCTTATGTAATGCTTGTGACCTTTCTGGAAAATCCCTCTTTGTGCTTCCACACACTGATCATCTTGTTGGCTATATTATAAGGTAAGTGACTGTAAATCACTCTTTTGCTCTATGGTGGCAATGGAGATGATGAGAGTTGATAGGTTGGGATGATGGCTGTCTGGCACGCTTGCTGTGGAGCAGCAGTGGATGTTTCATCTGTTCACTGGAATTCTTTCCATTATTGTGTGACCTGATGAATCCCCCAGATTCTTCCCTTTCTAAATAAGGCTGAGTTATGATGTCACATGTTGCTCTGTGGGCTTCCAAAGAAATATTGTTAAGTATCCCAAGATGTTCCCCTTTTCATGTCAGATAAAGGCAAAGCAGGCTTCTCTGCTTCTTTCATGGTTTTGTTAGTGCTGATTCTAAGCATTTTTTCCCCACAAATGTTTTGTTAGGTGTAACTCTATTAGCAAACATTTGCACTTCTTTTTTTTTCTCCTCGCCACCTCCATTTCCTGGCAGTAAAGCTATCTATTTCTATTTGTACTAAGTAGTATTTCTTTGGATGCAAATTCTGTCTGTCATTTTTTTTTACATTCATCATGCTTTTTATTTTATTGTATTCAGATAAATTATCAAGACTTTTCAAATAACAGAACAGGGAAGAGTCTAAAAACACAAGCTCAAACTAAGGCAATTCGTAACTGTCTCCAGCTTTTTGAAGGCAGGACTATATTGTTAAGGATTAACAGTTCTTATAAACATTAAAGAAACAAACAATGGACTATGTATTCATGTACAGAGTTTCTGATTCTAGTTGTATTGACATTTTAAATTGATTTTGTCTGAATTCATAGTTGTTGTTCAGTGCTCCCTTCCTTTGTTTCCATCCCCATCCTCTCTGTTGTGTGGCGAATAGAACTTGAGTTGTGATCTCCTTTAGCCTGTAGTCATCCCTTCTTAGCTAAATCACAGGTCTGGTATTTCATCCCTTATTCTCTGTGTGTGGCCCTGCTACTGAATGTATTTATCTCCTGTTCTCTGGTCTTCTCTTGCTCTGGTTGATTTTACTCCTTGTCCTGGTTGTGCAGCGTATACCACTTAGGTCCTCTTTCGCTTTGTACTGTGTTCAGTGCTCTGGGCCTTTTTGTCTCTCTTCTTCCCTTGTGACTTGTCATTAGTCTCTCATCTTGCAGACACAAGTTTGACTATCACTTTTATAATCCAGGTAGCTGTTGTTGATTGCATATAATGAGGAAACCTAGACTGTTCTTTCATAATCTTCTTACACTTTAGAGCCTTTTGCTTTCCTCTCCTCTTTCCCCCATCTAGTCCAGACAAGAAAAGTTTAGACCTATTAAGACTTACCTCAGGATCCTCTGCAAGGTTTGCTTGCTTTGACTGAGGTTCTCCATTTTCTACTGCCTTGTAAAATCCTGGCAGCTTTCCAATGGAATTTCTCACCTTAAATATTAGACTGTTGTAATCAATACATGAGGATCTCAAAGCTACTTTGTTTTGTGCTGCATCTCTGTGAGGTTTTGTGTGAAGAGTTTTCATCTCTGCACTTACAGTGTGTGGTAATTTTCAGAAGATTGTAATAGTATTTCAAGCACTTTTGCCATCCTTAACATAAGCATGATTTAAAGTAACTTACTTAGAAGTTATTCAAATTCCTTCTATGTGAGAGAAACTTAGTGAAACATATGGGCAACTTTGTTGCAGGTTGGAAAATGCATTCTATGAGCATGCACAGACTTACTATTATACAGAAATACGAAGAGTCAAATCTCATAAGGAATTCTTGAACAAAACCACTCACCAGGTAATGTTTACTCTACTTTTGCAATATCATGCAAGTTGAATTGCATGTTGAAACAGGAAAATAAGGGCTGTTTGTTGCTTAAACATTTTTATTCCACTCCTTGCTGCCATCCAACTTAAGAGTCCTTCTGTCTTGGTGTAGAGAGTTGATTTGCTTTTGTTTTCTGCAAGCTAAACTTTGATTTTGATTGGTTCTGCTGCAGTTTTTATCTTCCTCACATTTTAAAG
This sequence comes from Excalfactoria chinensis, assembly GCF_039878825.1. Lineage (NCBI taxonomy): Eukaryota > Metazoa > Chordata > Aves > Galliformes > Phasianidae > Excalfactoria > Excalfactoria chinensis. The sequence continues at coordinate 49,329,718 of NC_092828.1, forward strand.
GAGAAACCATAGCCCAAAAATGAAGCTCTCCTATTTCAAAAGAACAAACAATTATCTGTATGATTTAACCTATTTGAATGTAGTATTTTGTCAAGCTGTGGGAAATTCTGTCATTACCGGCTTCATGCTTGATCTGATGTTTAGCTTTTGCTTTTTAATTTGTCAAATATTTCCTTAGGTGCAGGACTGCCATTAGGGTTGCCAGTCTCCCTCTTTCACTTTTGGAAACCGGGGTGCAACAGTCATTCTCTGAAGCAACATGTAGAAACTCTTGTGTGTTACAGAGCTTCTCCTCTTTTCCAGGGTCAGAAGCGTAGTGGAGATTCAGTCTGTTGGAAGACTGATTACTACTGTGTCATGGAGGCACAGAGAACTAGGAAATAGTTGCACAGTCAGTCTTTGAAGTCACTGGCTCTATTCTGTAAACCTCTGAAACTATTAACTGTATCTGCTTCATAGTTAAAAGACATGTTTAGATGATTGTGAATTGTATGTGCTGGTTGTGTTTTGCAGCTTCTATTTGTTAGACACCAGTTTAAAATAGCATTCTTCAGTGAACTGAAGCAGGATACGCAAAATGCTCTCAAGTAAGACTTGTATTATCTTCCCCCATCCTCTCAACCCCCAATTATTAGTCGATAGCTTAGCATTAGATATTTTCTCAAATGCAAAATTAGTTAAATGTATAAGTAAGGGATACCTTCTTAATTGGGAAGGACACTCCAATTAGACTGTTTACTGCTGTAAGTAATCATGTTCTTGAATTGTATTATCTTGTATGAATTAACTCTAATTTAAGTATTTGTACTTAGAAATTACAGGACTGCATATAATCTTGTACATGAATTAAGGGCTCATGAAACAAACATGCTGGAAATCAAGACCATGGCAGGATTTATAAACTACAAGGTAACAAGCATTCTTCTTATCTTCGACAGCTTGTTCTTCAAATAAGTAATTAGTTAATGCGTCTTTAATGTGTAATTCTTTTAGTGTTCTGTTTTAGTTTTTTGTTTGTTTTGCTAAGGAGATAGTTTAGAAACAACCATCAATGTGATACTGGTTACACTCAGACTTGTGAAGACTGAATTCCACACAAAAAGATCCTTAGCAGAAGATAAGGAGTATCTTGAAGATTTGCAGTTAATTTTAAGTGCAGTCATCACGAAGACTAAACTCCTTTGGCCCTCTCTGTGGAGGGGGAATGAAAATAAGAGTTACTTGTTTCTTGAGTAGTTTTGTTATAAACTTAAACCGTGGTAGTTTAGTTACTCCTTGTTTGGAGGAGAAAGATAGCCCTTTAAAGCAATCCATCAAGAATCAGATCATACTTTGTTGACATTCTGGGGGGTTTTAGGTGAGGCGGTACTGTCATACCATTTAAAATAATCCTGAGGTTGGATTCCATCAAGTTTCATCATCCTTCTTGAAATGGCTACAGGCTTCAGAGTTAATGTTCTTTCTAGTGGCTCCACAGCTCCACCCTGAATTGGCTGAATTTTCTTTCATTGATTATGTGAGGGAGGAGGAAATAAAAATAACGTTAGATGTAATGGAGAACCACATGGTTTCAGGTTTCATTTTACATCTGTTTTTCTTCCTCTGTTTCCTGTCCTATTTGTACTCTTCAGAAATACATTAAATTAGTATAGTTTGTTTTTTTTGGTTTCTTCTAGATCTGTCGTCTGTGTTTTCAACACAATACTCCACTGGATGCAATTGCTCAGTTTAGGAAACACATAGACTTATGCAAGAAAAAAATAGGAAGTGCTGAACTGGCTTTTGAGCATGCTGCCTGGATGTCTAAACAGTATGTTTTTGCTTAGTAATGTTTGTTTTACCTCCTACATATAACTTTCTGAAGCTCACTGTTTTGTCTGGGTAAGATAAACTCTGAACTCTTTATGTAAGGAAGAGGTGCACTTGTTCATAAAAGCTGTGTGCTATGATTTTTATTTTGGATTGATTATTGTTACCTTTTCATGGGGAAAGGATTGGAGTACAACAGTAGTGCAGCTATGGAACTTAAATGCAAAAGTTCAGAGAAGCACTGTCTATCTTAAGACTAACCAGAACTTTTAGCTGAAATGGCCCTTTTGGTTTATATTGTTGTTCTGTACCTAAATTTAATTATTAACAAAAAAATCTTTTTATAGGTTTCAGGCTTTTGGTGACTTGTTTGATGAAGCGATTAAGCTGGGCTTGACAGCAATTCAAACTCAGAATCCAGGTTTCTACTACCAACAAGCTGCCTACTACGCTCAGGAACGGAAGCAACTAGCAAGTATGCTTTGTAACCATGATGTAAGTTGGGAGGGGAAAAATTGCTTTGCAGGTAACCAATTAGTGAATTACTTGTGTTATGTTCTCAAATGGTAGCAGAATATTCTGTAATACATATTAAGGAAAATAAGAAAAAGGAAAGATTTGCTTTCAGATGCTTACTAGCAATTATTTGTAATGTTTTATATTGGAAAGATTAGTTGTGAACAAATAAATTACAAATTATTTTGCTACATGCCTAAAATAGTTGCAATACCTTTGGGTATACAAAACAGTAATGTTCTATTTCTCTAGTGTACTTCCCTATACTTACACTGTAATATTTTTATACAAGTGGACTACCAGGTTAAGTTTTAAAGCAAGTTCCTCTTGTGTGCCTGCGTACTGAAGCATCAGATCACTTCTAATGCTTTAAAATAAAGTATAAACCTGTTTTTATGACCATGTTTGCTTAATTTACAGTCCTCTGTGGTATATCCCAACCCGGATCCCTTGGAAACACAGACTGGAGTGCTTGACTTCTACGGGCAGAGACCATGGCGGCAGGGAACATTAAGTATGTTTTGGTGTCTTGTATCTGTTGAGTTCTGGCAAACCTTTTGATTCACTGACCCTACCAGCTAACTTAATAGACATAAGCATATAATCCCTTCTCTACAGAGCAAGATGTAGGGCTGAGAATTCACTGTCATGTTAGCTGGTGATGTGACATTCAGTGTCATACTGCCAGATGTCAATTGGAAGTTCAGGAAATGTTTAATCCCTCTAATAAATAAATATATATATATATATATTAAAAAAGTTGTCAGGCTTGTGCAGAATCAGGTATTCAGCAAAACTGCTCAGGCCATACTGAAGCGTTGCTGCTGCTGTTTCTATTGCTGACTCAGCTACCTGCAGTCAGTGTGCTGCAATGAACACATTCTGGGGAAAGAGACACTAGAGAACTGGGTACAGCAAAAGTAACAGTGTTTCTGAATTGCTGTAAATTAATCTGTTCTTATCAGCTGGAGATATTTTATGTGACTTTCTTTTTTATTGGATTGCAAGAATATTGTGACTAGATTTTCTTCTAAGAAGGAATTTTTTTTTTTCCTGCTAAAGAAGTTCAAACTTTATTCATGCACACATGTATGACCATGAACAAATATGAATATACATTATATATATATATATGTAGTTATGATTGACTAATTTATTTTAGTCGGTGTTGTCTCCTATTTCTTTATCCCCCTATTTTGGGCACTACAACTTTTTCACTGTCCTCTAAAGATTTTCTTTCCTGTTCTGTAAGTACTTGAGTCTGACCTGTTCTACCTTCAAGTGTTACTGTTTAAAAATGAAGTCTACTGCCAAGGTTAAATGGTTTAAGATGAAGAAAAACGTTACCTGCTAAGCAGTTTATAATTCTGGATTCAGGCAAGGATGTGCAGTCTCTTGAAATGTGAGCCTGAATTCTTACTTGAGATAATATAGGAAAGGAGATACAATTTTTTTTTGTTTAACATGTGCTAAATATTAATAAACACAGTCTAAAGACTTGGTTGCCTTACTCAAAAACAGTAAAGCATGGTAACTTCAGGCCACTTATTTTGACCAAAATGCAAGATATTTCTTCCAGGTCTTGCCTTCTAGAACAAGGGAAATGAGTTCTTAAGTCCTTAGAGTTATATCCATCTCCTAGGAAACAGAATGTTTAAGGATTTGAGTGTGTTTGCGCTGGACCTTGTATTAAATGTGTCACCGCAAATATAGTTCCCTTTGAGCCTGAAAAAAAACCTCAAGTGTCATGGATTTTTCACTGTCTTATGCAGGCTTTGATCTTTCTGATCCTGAAAAGGAGAAGATGGGAATTTTATCCCTCCAGCTGAAAGAGAAAAATGTTCTTCACTCAGTAAGTCTTACTCTATTAAGAAAGTCTTTTCTGACATAACTCTTAACATTACATATATAACAATATTAATTTTATCTGTCAGGAGCTGATAATTACCCTGTTGAGTAATGCTGTTGCACAGTTCAAGAAATACAAATGTCCAAGAATGAAAAGTCATTTGAGTGAGTAGAAGTAATCAGAAACATCTTAAATTCTCTCTTCAAAGGATTTCAGCATTAGTCTGACACACCTTTCTTGTTCATTTGATTTTTAAACAGTGGTTCAAATGGGTGAAGAATATTACTTTGCTAAAGATTACGCCAAAGCTTTGAAGTGAGTACCTTCCCTGACTGCTTCTTTTACACGTTGCTTTTCTCGCTGAAATGTCATGTCTTACTGATGTGGTGTAATGTTGGAAGCTTATCTGAGATGCCTCTAGTGCCTGGGTTTAATCAAAGTGTGAGTTTTGAAGTGTATCAGTCAATGCAATTTCTACCGAAGTAAGCAAAGCAATGTGATAATTCAGTTGATAGAATAGGACAGCTTCCAGTGTACATTGTGGCTGGAAATTACATTTTTGGCCAGGTCTTTATTATTGCTTTACTTCTGGCTCACTGATGGAGTACTGTCTCACTCCCCCAGGAATGGATTCTGAATTGATTTAATGTGGAGTAAAGACTCTGAAGTTACAAAATTTAAGAAATATATATATATATACATATGTATATATTTGTTTTATATAACAAGATAATTAGCAGAAGGATTTCCTTTTGATGTCATTTTTTCCTGTTAATGGCTACAGAACTGGGAAAGCTTAGCTTCTTTTCTGAAGGTGTCTTGCTTAGTTCCTTAACTTCGTGTTTTTAAGGGGAAACAGAGCCAAGATCATATGAAGTTGGAGCTCCTCAATGTTTCTTTAATTACGTTTCAAAGATCACATATTCTAAAGAGTATGTTTGAGCTCGAAGAAATGCTTAGTGTTCTTGTTAGCTAATTGGAAGCTACAAAAAGGAGAAAACAGGGTACGATAAGAGATCATTTTGTCTCAAGCCAGATTTTTGTGTGAACAAGGATGAATTTTAAACAAGCACTCCTTTGTGGTTAGGTCTGCAGAAGCTGTTTTTAAATAAAATCCCTTCTCTGCAGTATGAGTACTAAGTGAGAATTGCTCATTGTTGAAGCTGTAGTAAGATGTACAGGTTTGCCTGATAAAGTCTTGTGTATGTTGGCTGGAGATTCTTGAAACCCTTGAAGGGAGAAGGATATAGAAGTACGAATAAACATCTCAGCATGAGGAATGTTAAGATTCCTTGGTTTGGAAGGGAGCTTTTGTATGTCTTTGGTTTGTTTTCCTGGAACTTGCAGTATATCCAGCACTGAAGTGTGTTTCTAATACAATGCTGGACTATGACTTGTCTGTTCAGTTATTTTATTTGTTCTTTGTGTAGTGACAGATGAGTCTTCCCGTTTTCTTGGGAAAGTTATTCTAGCCTGAAGTAGAACATCCATGCTGTATATTTCTTTACAGTAATTTCACGCTTACTGGAATATATACTTCTATAAACAAGTAGTTGTCTTGGATTTAATCTAGTGTTTGTTTTAGTAAAGGTAATTTTTTGTATTAGTGATAACAAATGAGTGTCATAAAGTACTGGAGTGTATAACTTGTTTGTCCTCTCAATTTTAATACTTTGCAGGCTGTTAGACTACGTTATGTGTGAATATCGCAGTGAAGGATGGTGGACTCTTCTCACTTCCATACTGACCACAGCTCTCAAGTGTTCCTATCTGATGGCCCAGATAAAGGATTATATAACGTACTCTTTAGAATTATTGGGTAGAGGTACTGTCTTCAAAACATACTTAGTTTGCCTGTGTAGAAAAATTAAAGTACATATGCATGTGGAAATTTGACAAAACATTGTCAGACACAGTGCTTACATTACTTCATATTAGACTGCAAAAGTGTGTGTGTGTATAGATACTTGCCTGTGCTGATTTTTCATTTTCTTGTATGCAGGAAACTGAGTTTTCATGCTCTTCTATTGTAATGGCCTTCCCATCTTTCCTGTAGGGATCCCCTTTTACATGCTGGAAGCTCTCATTTTCAGGGAGTATAGTGATATGAGAAGATGTAAAGATTTTAAACTTAGAGAGGCTAGACTGAAATGAGATACCTGGAAGAGATTCTTTACTCAGAGGGGGTGATGAGGCACTGGAACAGGCCATCCAGAGTAGCTGTGGATGCCCCATCCCTGGAGGTGTTCAAGGCAAGCTTGGATGGGGCCCTGGGCAGCCTGGTCTAGTAGGTGACAATCCTTTTCACAGTACGGTGTTAGAACTAGATATTCCATCTTGTCTTTAAGGTCCCTTCCAAACAATTTGGTGAATTCAAATAGACCCCATCAGGATATCTGAGGCAGAGCTTTGCATCAGACTGGAAGTTGTGTTGCTTATATCATTAATAATAGAAAATCCCTGAGTTTTGGGGATGTGGGTATGGAATTTTAATACAGTTAAAAAGAAAAATGTCTTTTCACTGAGTAACAAAGTCACAGCTTTTTTTTTCCTGGGCTTCAAAATCATGAATATGCTCATCAAAGCTTCTATGGGAAGATTGCTGATAAAATAGATACATAGTAGCTGTTAGTTGACATTACAGAAATAACCCTTGCATGCCTTGGTTTGCTAACTAATAGCAGTTTTAGGTTAGGTGTAGTAGAATTGGCTTCTTATCTTCTGTTAGCTAGGCATGCTATCCTACTTCATTATTAAGAAATAATCATTAAAACAAAACTACCTTTATTCTTTTTTCAAGAGAAGACCGCTTATTTTTATTTGGCTTTGAACTGCTGTTTCTAATCTTATCCAGGTTTCTTTGCTCTTTTCAGACTTATTTGTTCTCTACTTCATCTGTTTTTAAATGACAATAACAAGAAGCTGTAGATATTCTTATTGGGGAAAATCCCAAGAAATGTTATGAAATGCTGGTCTAACCAAACAATATTTTACTTTGTTCTAATGAAAATAATTAGAAACACTTCAAAGGGGGGAACTTATGAAAACCAAAGTATTTCATAGCTGTGCATTAAAGTGGGGGGAGCAGGATTTATTTTTCAGAATATATTTTTTTCTAAAATTAAGTGAAAGTGTTTATTATTTTATTATTATTATTATATTATTATTTACTTATTACTTTACTATTTTAAGTTTAAAAGTTCCTGTGTTGTAATCCTTGGTTTTGTGTTGTTTGCTAGCATCTACTCTTAAAGATGATCAGAAATCTCGAATAGAAAAGAATCTGATAAAAGTTCTAATGGTAAGAGGCAAAGCTCCTATTACCCTTCCTCGTGTTCTTAAGAAGAGGGTCAGTGCTTGGTAACCTATTTTTTTGTTGTTTATAACCTTGTCTGGATGCAGAATGAAAGCCCTGATCCCGAACCTGATTGTGATGCTGCTGCAGTGAAAGCATCCCAGAAGTTGTGGTCTGATCGTGTTTCTTTGGCAGGCAGTAATGTTTTTACAATAGAAGTCCAAGATTTCATACCCTTTGGTAAGTAATGAGTCTTCCATTAAATTTACGGGATGTTAAATGTCAACGTAGTGGTCTTTGAAATAACTCATTAGGAGAAAATATACACTGTGTATTGAAATCAGCAGAAATATAACCCTTGTCAGCACTAAGAAACAGTGGGAGGACCAGTGATACTCTCGTTGTAGACTACTGGAAAACAATTGTTTTGAGCTTCATGCATGATTGGGGGAAGAAATCCTCTTGGTTTCCAACTGTGGCCCTCTGTGCCTTTATACATATTGGAAGTAGTAAACTTTTAGTTTTTGACAGACTTCTGCTCTTGTGTGCTTTGAAATAGAACTCTGAGGAAAGAGCAGAATGTGTTCAAAGCACTGCCTTGCATGGGAAGAGGACATGAGAGAGAATTTCCTGCATAAGTGTCCAGGTTTTGTTTTTCTGCTCAATATCTACTTCCCCTCTGCAGATGTTTCAACCAAGTGCTGAAATGTAGCTTTCTATGAACCAGTAGCCAAATCTGCTTTACATCTTCATAAACACAGAACAATTCTTTCCTATAATAGCTGGGGGGAAAAAGTTCTTCTGGAATTTAGTGGTATAGTTTAACAACCTTTTTCTTGTATTCTAGTGCAATGCAAAGCAAAATTCCTTGCTCCAAGTTTTCATGTTGATGTCCCTGTGCAGTTTGATATTTACTTAAGAGCTGATTGTCCTCATCCTATCAGATTTTCCAAGCTCTGCATCAGTTTCAATAATCAGGTAATCCTGTTTTATTTCTGACTCTAGTGACAGAAGCTTGCAATAAGAGCAGAATATTCTTGTTAGCCTTTTCAGACAAAAAAATAATGACTTGAAAGTGCCTTTCCAAACCTGTGTTAGAAGTTCAGTTGGAAAGTTTCTTCTATGAAACTGTTCAAAATTATCCTTCTGAAACTTTAATGTCTTATTTCTTGTGATGTTTTTGTGTAAAATTACATTAGCGAATGTAATGGATGTTTTTTCACTAGAAATTGTATTATAATGTACCCGCTAAGCCTAGCTTCAGCAGTGTGAAAGACATTAAGAACTATTATAGCTTTATCCAGTAACATGGAGCATTAATATCTGCTGTGCTGTTATTATTCTTTACAGATGTCTCAAGTCTGTAGTTACCAATTTATTCCCTATGCTTCCACTGTAGGATTACAACCAATACTGTGTGGTAGAAGAAGCCTATCAAAAAAGCGATATTCTTGAGCAGTCGTCACAAGGAACAATGTGCTTAGTCCCTGGTAAAACAAGAAAGTTCACGTTCAAATTTGTTGCAAAAACTGAAGATGTAGGGAAGAAGATTGAGGTTTGTCAGTTTATATTACACCTTTCTTACTGATGTTTGTGAAGAACTCAAAACTACAAAGTATTTCTAATCTCATACCGGTTATGACTGACACTGAAGTTCCAAATGATTAAACTTCATTCTTGAAACCAAATGTCAAAAAGCAAGCAGAAAATTGTTATTGAAAATGCCAAAACAAACAAAAAAGCCCTTAAGTTTTTACTTCAAGTTCTTAAAAAGTGCAATACATCATTCTTGCTTTTTTAAAGTGTTTGTGTGTGTGTGTGTATATATACACATACACACACAACTACAGAGAATAGAAAACTGGAAAATATTATACTGCACACACTTGAGCATTTTTCTCTACAGTTTTTATTAACTTTTATTAACTTTGTGGTAGTGAGGTGTTGTGGCTTCAGTCTGCAAAGCCACGAGAAGCTTTTTGGTGGTATACAGGTACCTTTAAGATGCTAATGTTAGAAGTCTGTGTTCTTACAATCACAGAATTGTAGAATGGCCTGGGTTGAAAAGGGCTACAGTGATCATTTCCTGTCAATCCCCCTGCTGTGCGCAGGGTTGCCAACCACCAGACCAGGCTGACTAGAGCCACATCCAGGCTAGCCTTGAATGCCTCCAGGGATGGGACATCCATGACCTCCCTGGGCAGCCACCCTCTGGGTGAAAAACTTCTTCCTGATATACAACCAATATATCCTGTCTTAGTTTAAAACCATTCCCTCTTGTCCTATCACTGTCAACACATGTAAACAGTTGTTCCCCTTCCTGTTTATATGCTCCCCTTGAGGACTGGAAGGATCACAGTGAGTGATCGCAAGTCACAGGACTGGAAAGTTAACAGTATGCATTCAAATTTTTATCTATCAGATCACCTCTGTGGATTTGATTTTGGGTAGTGAATCTGGCCGATGTGTGATTCTGAATTGGCGTGGAGGTGGTGGAGATGCTGCTTCATCTCAAGAAGCACTGCAGGCAGCCCGTTCTTTCAGGCGGAGACCTAAGCTTCCAGATAATGAAGTTCATTGGGACAGTTTGGCTATTCAAGCAAGCACTATGTAAGTAAAGTTTGAAAACTTACTGAGTTTTCTGTGAAGTCCTTATCACTGTCTAGAAGATGATCTACTTGTTGGGACTTCTTTAGTGTGAATTTCTTAATATATCTTTGCATAACTGGAATAAGATAGATACTGTCTTAATTCTTTATGACTTCTGAGCTTCCAGATAGCTAGAGGTACAGAAAAACCTTAATCTGATCTCTAAGCGTGCCAAGTATGCTTTAGTTCTTCCCCTCACCTAACTCTGTTAGGCAGACTTTTAATATTTTTGTGCAGACCAGGAGCCATCATAAAAATGCACACACAAAGTATGCTTTGTTGGAAAATAATCATTAGTAAGTAGACTAACACTAACTAGATCTATTCAAAAGAATTAAATCAGATTGCTGTTGGTGGGGGCACTTGCTTATTTCCTGGCAGAAAACCTGAACTATTCATGCTTTCTAGTGGGCTTTCAGTCAGTATTTTTAAAGTTGTTGCCATCGTGCTGTTTCTCAGAAGTACTGGGTCTCCTAGTTGAATAGCCCAGTAGTTGTCAGAACTATCAGAACAATAGGCTGTTCTAATCTCTTTTAAACTCTGCTCAAACTCATTACTTAAGAAACATACAATAACGGAGTCTTTTCTCTTAAAGGATTATTTCTAGAGTGCCAAACATTTCTGTTCAGCTTCGTCATGAACCTCCTGCCCTGACTAATGAAATGTACTGTTTGGTTGTGACTATCGAGTCACATGAGGAGACAGTGGCCAAAGATGTTAAGCTTACTGCAGGTTTAAAGCCAGGTATTTTGGGTTATTTTCTTTAATTCAGCAGTATCCTAATAGATTTCTTGTTTTTTATGCAATGAGGAGAACTATAGTAAGTGGCTCTCCTGCAGTAATTAGGGGCCAAGCCAAGGTGAGTGTTGGGAATGATGAGTGTTAAGAAAAAAGCTAGCAGTCTCATTCGGTTATGATTATCCCAACTTCTGCTTGTCAGTAGTGTTGCATTGTCAAAAGAAGGGTTTTAGAAGTGTGAAAGACAGCATGGAAGCTTTGGTATTCTTTCCTAATCCCTTGTTTAATTTGCTCAGTATCAAAACCATGAGATTTTTCAGTTGTTTTTCTTTCTGAGAGGTAAGCATAAAACCGATCTGGATGAACATGTTCTAAGAATAGGTCTATGTGGGTTTTCTTCTTCCCCCACTACGCTTTCATCCTCCTCCCCTTCACCCTCCCTCCACAAAGTCTGGAGAACAATGAAGAAGACAATATTCCTTTGAGTGAGAGGGAAACTATACAAATATTTAATGTTCCATTTAGCTGGGTACAGCTATTACTGGCAGTTTTCAAGATGTGAGGGCTAAATGTGAATTATCAGTATGCCTGTCTGTAGTTGTTATCCTAAAAGGCAAAAATATTTTCTTCAGCTACTAGCATATAGGATGCGATGTGTGCTCTGAAGTAGCACGCATCCTTCCAAGTCAGTGGAGTGTTCTTTAAACTTATTGATGTTTGGTCTCGGGTCCTAAAGCAGTGGGTAACAGTTGGTCTTTCATTTTATTTTTTTTCCCTCTCCCCTTTGATCTTGATTCCCATCACTTGATACACAACATCATTATGAGCTTGCTAATTTCACAGTAAAAACAACTGGAATTTGACACTTCATTAATAGTGAAGATAGTGTATTTTTTGCGAGATTTGACTTAATTTGCTTTTAAATGTATCCAATGTGATTTCAGTAATGTTATTATTCTAGTCAACCCCTGACTGAAGAATAGCGTCATTTAAGATTTATGCATTTTTCTCTGTTCACCTGTTTTCAATGCAGATATGAAAGAATAATTTTAAAAGGATTTTAAACCATTAAGTTGTACTTTTGAAAATGTAAGAATCACAGAACTGTGCAACTTAAATTTCTGCTTCATGTAAAATACAGAGAAAAGCTTGGATCACGTAGTCATGTTGTGTTTTGTGAATGGTAGGGAATATGTGGATAGGATTTCTTGGTTTTTTTTCTGGCCTAAATAAGATGGGGAAGAAGCTGCAGGCTGTGAACCCTACACTTAATGAACTTAAGGTGCTGTCTGATCCCTTCAGTCTATACTTCAGAAAGCTTCTCTCAACCAAATGGCAATGTTAATTCCTAGTGTATTGCTTTCTGAGCTGAATGTTGTAGTCTTAGTTATTGCTTATAAGCTTCAGTGATTGTAAGCCTGTGTGGATATGTATAGATATGTAAGCCTGCCTTTAATCCTAGGGCAAGATGCCAACTTGACTCAGAAAACTCAAGTGACTCTTCAAGGAACAGACACATGTGATGACTCCTTTCCTGCATTGCTCACTGATATCCCTGTAGGAGATCTGCAACCAGGGGAAAAGGTGAAAGCTTACAGCCTTATTTCTATATCACAGTAAAGAAAATGGGGTCAAAGAACAAGACTAGCATATGTATTTTCCACTCTGAGCTGATAAATGAGATACTCATGGCATAGTTTGCACAGTGTTTACTTGTAGCGTGGTATTCCTTCAACTAGATCACCTTTTCGGCTGATAGGGCGTATTCTGTTGCTGATGATACACCTGAGAGGATATAAAATGAGGAGGCTAATCTCAACTGTTAATTGAATTTACTAGCTACTGGGCAATGGATGATAATCAGGAAGTGCGATTCAACTTGGTACAGCATCTGCATATTTGACTCTATTCAAATTGAGATTGTGGCTAGTTACCCAGAAGTTTGGTATATTGTGTTACATGGTAATGATTGTTTTCTGGCACTGTTAAATAACAGATGATCAGTAAGGAAGTAACAGGAGCTGTATTACTGTAAAGAAAACCTTATGCTCTGTGATTAAGATGGTGCAGTTTAGGAGATTGTTAATGGTCAGAATAATATCCATTGTACTGTTGCTCTCTTGGCTTAGGTGAGATGATCTAAATTTTTGGACTGTTTTAGGCCTAACTAATGTAATTTAAGTATAGCATGATTCCTATTTTTTCCTTTATTTTGCAGCTGGAAAAACCGGTATACATTCGTTGTGGAACAGTTGGTGCAAGGATGTTTCTTGTCTATGTCTCTTACTTAATCAACACTACTGTTGAGGGGAAAGAAATCCTCTGCAAATGCCACCGGGTAGGGTATAAAGATGCCCCAGTTGCTGAAGATTCAGCCTTTAGATTGAAAGTATTTCTTCCATTTTTATTAGTGTAACTCCAAGACATTTAAAAGCACTTAGTAGATGGGGAAGTGGAGGTGGGAGGCAAAGTCAATGTGAATCTAATTTAGGATGAGCAGCTTTGTAAGTGTAATCAGAATAAAAATTGGTTGGTGTTTATTCGCTCTAAAAAATTTAAAAACACTAAAATAAAACCATGGGTGTATTCTGCCCTGGAAGAACTTAAAATGATGATTAAAAGTGGAACTGCATTAGTAACCTTTGACATCAGTTGCAGAATTGTATTAGTAATCTCAGACATCAGTTGCTTGGTCTGAAACTGAATGTAATTTATTCCCTCTCTTCTTCTCGCTCTCTTTGTTACCTATACAGGATGAAACTGTAACTATAGAAACAGTATTCCCTTTTGATGTTGCCATCAAATTTGTCTCCACAAAGGTATGTGTTTTGAGAAGTTGTTGGTATTATGGAATTGTGACACTTCTTAATAATCACGCCCTGTTTAGTGAGAAGTAGCCAGGTCTTGTGTTTGTCTTGACAGCTGGAGCACTTGGACAGAGTTTTTGCAGATATACCATTTTTACTGATGACAGACATCTTGAGTGCCTCTCCTTGGCCCCTAACTATTGTAACCAGCCAGCTACAGCTGTCATCTTCCATGACCTCAGTAGATCAGCTGGAATCTTATGTGGAAAATGGTAAGTTTTCTTAGGTTATTTTCTGTCATGAGGATATTTTATTTATGTAAGTAGAAACTAAGTTTGGATGACTTTTAAACAGAATTTGCTTATCAAACTCTAGAAGGCTGCTTAATGCTTTCTTCATCTGCTAGAACGCAATTTAAACAGCTTTAGTAAGATTCAAAATGTAGTTCTGCTTCACTTGGTCAACTAAGTAAATTTGATAGGTAGTATCAAAATTGTGAATATAACAGATAAAAAGGAAAGCACCAGCAGATATGTTTGAGAAGATAGGCAATATTTCTACTGTTCGAGAACTTTGTTTGCTTTGTTGGTGGTAAACAGTCTGAAGTTTTACATGCCCATGGTTTCATATGGTTGAAACTGAAAAATGTTAAGCTAGACAGTAGACCAAAAAGAACAATTAGAAGTAAATGTATTTTTAGTAGTATGTATTTTTTTTAGCTTTTTTGGCTTTTAAAGCCAAATAAATATTTACAGCAGAGCTGATTCAAAGACCTTCAACAAAGTGTCTTCAAATTTGCTGAGTTTAAACATAGAAAAGATGTATTTTATTTGGACTTTGAATACAATCAAGGCTACCAAAATGGCTGCCTAACTGTGGGGTAGCTGCCCACCTCTGTATTCAAGAGCTTGCAAAACTGTAGCTCTAGAAATCAATGGTTTCCCAGGTCTTTTAGTCATCTGAGTATGATATTTCACCTTTAGCTCTGGACCTTGAGCTTCATGTCTTCCAGTTGTTGCCCCTAAAGAGCTAGCCACCAGGAGGTACAAACCGTTTCAAATACTAGCTATACAGCTGCCTAGGTTTTTTGTTGTCCTATTTTTTCCCTTGTAAGTCATAAAGATTATTTAATTGTTATTTGCTTAGTACTATTCTTCTTCAATATAATGGATTTTTAAAGAAATATTAGTTTTTCATTTTAAAACATGCTGATATCTTGGGGTCATCTGTGGAAGAGAAATACAGAGTTTGATTTGTTGCAGGCCAAAAAAAGTTGTAAAACAAACTCTGAATTGGCCAATACTTGTTCTGTGTACACATGGAAAATCTTCACAATGCAGTCCAGAAAGTAAGCTGTCATATGTTTGTATATTCCACCCTTTTATGTGTTGGGATACTTCACAGCCTATTGAATTTGTGTATGGTGTAGGTGTAGTTCACAAAGTACTTCAAGACCTTTGTCTGAATGTTTTTGTCTCAATAATATTGACTGTTTAGGCTTAATGGTGTCTGAAGTATTGATTGTGCCTTGATTTTTAAACAAAATCTTGCTGATAGTTGTTTTACAGACAGGTGAGAGTGCCAGTGAGTGCTTTTGCCTGCGATGTCCTCCAGTTACTAATAGTGGTGGAGTGGCAACTGGATGCTATATCATTTCCTGGAAGAGGTAGGAGCTCTTGGCCCGGACTTGGGAGGGGGAGGGGGGGGGGAGGAGTTGGCTGGTTTGGTTTTGGAATTATGGTGTGTTTTGGATTTTATTTTTTTTTCATTGGGTCATCCTGTAACAAGAGCTGTCTAGACTTTGGATCTTAGTAATAACCTGGTCAGGTTCTGGAGTAAATACTTATTTCACTTCTTTTTTTTTTAAAAAAAAAAAAGTTATGATTATGGTTTTAACATTCCATGAAGTTTTATTCTTTGTAAGATCTTAGATCAATTACAAAGCCTTCCACTGTGTTTTCACTAACCATGAAATATTTCACCTGAAGCCAAGTTGAAGTAGTAATTTGGAGACAGTAAAATGAACAAACTTTTAAAATGGGAAAACTAAATATTTCCTCCCCTTGACACTGGGTTTGTATTTGCTCCATTTTCAAAGATAAATGCTCAGGCATATCTGTCTTCTAGTTGTTTTTTAATATAGAGCAGTTCAGCGTTCTTACTTGCCTATTGCTTTTTTTTATCTCCATGCAGTGTCACTTTTTGTGTTCATTTCCAACATAAGATTTTTTTCCCACTACTGAAATTACTGTAATTTTAGTTTTAGTCATGTATAAGCGGTGTTCTTTTAGCATACTCACTTAATGCTTCATGTTGCATAACTCTCAACGTGCGTGTTTTTCTTCTGCAGAAGTTCACCTGTGGAAAGTGTTCCCGTTGTTAGTACAGTCATCACTTTGCCACATGTGATTGTAGAGAGCATTCCCCTTCATGTTAAAGCAGGTAATGTTAATTTGGCAACATACACCTTCTGCCTCAATGTTTTAAATCTTCCTGGGTAAATGAGTGCTGAATTTTGCAGCATCACATTTTGTACCTTGCATTTGCTGTAGCAAATGATGGGGAATTAGCGGTAGATTTTATGGATCTAGTGAAAGAAATAGCCTTATTTCAACTGCATTGCTCCTCTTCTCACTCCTCAATTCTAGGAAAGAATTGGGAAGGTAGGTGTGTGAATGTGCACTCTCAAAAGCTACTAAGTTGTATTGCGTGGCAGCACAGAGGCCACATTACCTCTACTGACACAGCCTTCATAGTAGGGTTTCTCTAGATGCCTTTGGCAATAATTGTTCCATCCACCCACACCCTGGCCACTTCCCAGGAAAGAAAGAGCCTGGAGAACTGGAGCTGCTTGCGGGCAGGTGAACTGTTTCTCTTTTGGCACTTGACCTGCACGAGCACAGAGCAGTAGTGCAGAGCTCATTGCACACACGCAATTCCTATGGCTTCAGTTTGTTTTCATTTGTACTGGTCTTCTGTCATTCTTTCCTGATGTATTTTGAACATCCCAATACCTAATAGCTTTGGCAAGCTGAAGGATACTCAGCAGCAAAGTGACTCTTTAGTTAGCATTCCTGAATAGCGTGAACAGCTGAGGCTTTGTAACTAGGTATTGAGTAAGTGGAAAACCTAATAAATTAAAAGTTCTGATCCTTTCTTTCTTGAAAATCTCTTGAGAAATGCTGTAAATGCCTAGCTACTTTATTTCTTTTCAAACTTTTCACTGCTCTGTGGGCTTGGCTTTTTTGTGTATGAAACTTCTACGTGTGCTTTTTAACTTGGAGATTACTTTTTTCCTAAAGATTTGCCATCATTTGGTCGAGTTCGAGAATCCCTTCCTGTCAGGTACCACCTGCAAAATAAGACCAGTTTAGTCCAAGATGTTGAGGTGTCAATGGATCCCAGCGACGCATTCATGTTCTCTGGCCTTAAGCAGGTATAAACATGTTACATTTCCTAATCCTTTTGGTTTATCTAGTAGTGAAAAATATATTGATTAAACTTGCACTGATGTTCAGTGATGACAAATTCAATTTGCAAATGTTTTTATGGTAAATTCTGTCTGGAAGGATGCATACATGAAGATTCCTTTATAAGAAAGGTCATAAGGAAGCCTGATTATATAAGTCACATTGTTTTTATGTAACGTGGTCTTTCAGTGTAAGTTGTTAGTTTTAACCAAAAGAGGAAAATAGTTGCATAGTTTACTTCTTCCAACTCAGAAGTTGGGATTTATATATTAATTAAGCATAAATAGTAAACTGTTGTTTGCCACAGAATTTACCTGTTTGTTTTTTTCTTCTCCCTTCAAAGATCCGGTTAAGAATCCTTCCTGGCACCCAACAGGAAGTATTATACAATTTCTATCCTCTGATGGCTGGATATCAACAGTTACCATCCCTTCATATTAACTTGCTGCGATTCCCAAACTTCACTAATCAGTTGCTCAGACGATTCATACCCACACATATCTTTGTAAAGGTAAGACTGTGAGAAGTGCTTTGTGTTCAAAGGCTAAAGTCATAGAGGTTGAGCAACCTCTGTGATTTGAGGTTCAGAAACACTGCAGTATTCCACACCTCCCTAAATAACTTCTGAAAACATATCTTCTTAGTGAATCATCCCGTCTAGATTTTCTTTAAGTGTTGTGGATCTGAAGGCAGCTCAGTCATACAAGACAAACAGATCTTGTGCTTTAAAAAAAAGATAATAAGTAAAAATAGTACTTGATTGTTTTCCTGCTGCAGTCTCCAGAATATTGTATTCGCTTCTTAGTCAGACTCTGAGCAAGCGAAGAACCTGAAGAGTTTGTTTATATGAGTAGAGCTGGACTTGTTCAGGCGTCTGTAATCCTGTTTTTCTAGGACACAGGCCTGGCATTATTTCAGTTTTATTTCAACTGAAAGAGATGGGCAGAACTTAGTTTTTACATATGCTGTCAGCCAGTGGCTTTTCTAGATTGGCTGCTGAGATGTCGTCTTAAGTCAACACAAGGCTTTTTTCTACAACTGCTCAGTGCTCTCACCACTCCTGTTGAATCTCTTTAGAGTTCAGAATGCTTTTTGCTTTGGAGTTGTCAGGGCCTCAAAGCACCTTGCTCTAACAATGCATTTTTCCTTTTTCTTTTATAAGAACCTTTTTCTCTCGGTCTCTGATTTTGCTTAAAACTTTTCCAAGACATTTTCAGTTTTATTTTTGTTCCTCATACTGCAGTAGTTCTCAAAGCTCTAATCAGCCAGGCCTTGTGTAAAGTTGTTTGAATGTGTATGGAGATGCTCTTGGCGTTTAACAGGACAGTCATAAGGAGCTGTAGCCTTGACAAAATACTCACTAGGCCAAACTGAAATTTCAGTTGATTGTCTTCCATATTTGTACTACTTCTAGAAATCCTTAGAAATAAGGGTAGGCTTAGTGCCACACTTGTACTAGAACCACATGATGTATTGTGAAGTTAGTTTCATAAACTATGCAGAAGGTCAAGGCTGTTAAAACCTCTATTCTTATTTTCTTAAAGCCTCAGGGTCGTCAAGCAGATGAAAACTCAATTGCAGCTGCATAACTTCAAGAATTGCACCTCTGCACTTAAAGAAGATGGGAAGTTGGACAGAATATATAATGCTTGCTTTGGAAACATGGCTTTGATCAAACCATAAGAATTATTTGTTTTTAATTACACCTCTTAACAGAACTAATGTTTAAAATTTAAGTCTTTCATAAAATGTCCTTAAGGAAGAAACATGGGGAAAACTTGGTGCTTTATTTAACAGGAACATTATTCTGAAGGTAACTTTGAATGTCAAACTCTTTAAAGTATTACTTTATAGGTATATCAAATGTCTCGAGTGTTTAAGTGAAGAAATACAAATTTGTTTTATCAAAACCAAGAGATGTTTTCATAATTGACAGTAAGTTGAAGTGCTCGGTTTGCACTTTATGACCCTGAAAATGATCATCCTTTACAAAAACATGTTCTGTGCCACTTGTGTAGAGGGCAAAACAGGTTGTGCAGTAGCATAGGAGGCTACAAGTGATTAACTTGTGCTGTTGGGATCGAGTGGCTTACTAGTTGTTTAAAAGGGTAAATCTGCAAGGCGCTTCTTTTGGGTAAGCCATACATCTGGATTTGAATTCAGCAGTATCTGGTCTGATGAACAGAGATTCATTCATAACAGGTGGACTGTCCAACCTCAACTTGACGTGCTTTTGAATTACTTTTGCACACACAGCTTCCAGATTGAAGATGTCTTGATAGCCCCCTGCTGCGTCAATTAAAAGAAAGACATCCTACTGTTGTACAGCTGCAGATGAACTGGTGTTTAAAATACAGTAAATCCTGTACATATTTAAAAAGAACCAACAACAAACATTGTGAAAACTTCAGTTGTTTAACTTTCTAAATAATGACATTTTGCTTGGAGAATATCTTATTTATTGTCAAAGTGAAGTTCTAATAAATAGCTTGTAACAGAGTGCTTCTGAAACTGTGTTGTTAGCTGCCTTGTTTTCAGAGGTATTGCTTCATAACTGTGTGACCTGTCTTATGGGCTGGCACATGCATTCATGGTGTTGAAGTCTAGAATAACAGCTCTAATACTCAAAGGCATTGGAGAAGTGTGGAAATTTTCCTTACCAGGGGAAGGATTGTAGACTCTCTAGCAATCCCTATCTAAGACATGAATGGGCATATATAGCTTCTCTGTAGAGTACAGGTGGAGCTGTATTATGAGGTAGTTAAGCAGTAGTGCAAAGAGGGAAAAGATGACAGACTAACCATGCTTGGAAAAACAAATGAAACCTTTATTCTTTGCTGACATAGCATTCAAGGAGTAGGTATCTTATCTCACTATTTAAAAGACTGGAATGGAAAAAAGTATTTTGTTTCCAGAAATGCATTCTTCTCTCAATAAACCACTCAGATTACAGTAACTTTGGCACCTATGCTACTGCTTCTTACCAGGCATGTTGATGCAAGTGATGAAGTACAGTGGAGAACTATGATGCCTTTTTTTTGTCCCCCCCCACCTCCCCCCACCTTCTGAAACAGCCTAACAACAAAACAGTCATATGCATTCTTTTGAGAAAGGGGAGGACATAAATGCTCTTGTGGTTGCAGTGATACTAAAGTCTAAAATGAATTACATAAATGTTATTTAAAATTGTGAGTAATAAAAATTGGCTCTGTGTAAAGAAATACTACAGAGATGTAGACTTAGGCTTTGGAGGAAAGATTACTGTTTTACCACAGTTGCAGTTTCTGTTCTTTTGCCCGTTTGCAAAGATAGTATTTTCTTGTCTTGTGTGATCTTACTACAGCCGTGAACACTACAAAGCAAAGATTCTCATCTTAGCTGTCTGTAAAGTACTGGGCACACCTTTTATGCTATGGAAATGACTGATGTGAGTGAAAACACGCACAAAGCAGGAACCACCTTGCTGAAAATGCTTGAGAAGTGATTAATGATGGCTATCTTACTGACTCATAAGACTAATGCTGAGGGGGGGATGTTTGTGATTCCCTTTGGAAATCTTGAGGAGATAAAGGGTGCATTTACTGAAGTGCAAGTGCAGGTTTTTTTATCGCTTACTCTGTTTTGATGAGCACTATTCAAACTTAAATGTATACTACTTAAATGTAGTTTATTTTAATTGGAACTAATTAAGCATCAAAGAAAAGAGAAGCTACTTTTAGACTGGCTTAAAAATAGCTTTAAGGAAAAACAATTGAGATCAACATGTTCAGGCTGCTACTGAACATGAAACAGCACTGGCATCATCATTTCCTCCCCTCATATGCTTCTAAGTACATGAGAGGGGGAAGAAAATACCCCATCAGATTTGGCCTATAAGTGATGCCCTGAGCTGGGAAAGGTACTTCGGCCCTCTTTGTTTGCTCTGACTACTAAGCTGAACTTGTCAGAAGTTTAGGAAAGTAAAGGATTAAAACAAGGGTTATTCTGTTGTTTCTAACTTTTATGGTCTTGCACAACCTTCTCAGATCTCTGGTTTGCAGAGAGGTTTTGGAGAGCTACCAGTTGCGTGTTGTAATGAATAATGTGTTTCTCTCTATGCTTTCTTGGCCTCTCCTTGAGAGACTGGGAGTTCTTAGGCAAGAATGCTGCCTTGATTCTCCAGGTTTGAAGTTGTTACGTGTGTAGTAGGAAGAAAAAAAGAAAGTTGTCAAAAATCAAAGCTAGTACGCTTTCCAAGCACCTCATTCCTTAACCTGCTTTGTTTTCTGAGAAGCAATGAGCTTTGTGGCTTTTCAGTTCAGCCTGAGAGTAACAGTCAATGGGCTCAATCTTACCCCAACATACTTTTGCTCCTTCAGGGATGCTTTTCGTAAGAGACTGGTAGAGCCATGACAACAAATAGTAAAGTCTGCAGTTTCAAGGACTGTGCATTTTACCCAAGGAGCTGAAATGAAGGATGGAGACCTGTGCAGGAAGGACTTGTATGTTCAGCTCTCTCAAATTCAGGATGGCTGTGTGAATTGCTTTGTATCTCTGTTTTCATATCAGGTGTGCTCAGCTTGCTCAACCAGGTACTGAGACAGCTTCTACTACCCTAATGTATGTCCCATTGCCTTGCCACACTGGTTTGTAAAATAGTTCATCTGTAACACTGCTTATTGTATTAAGAACGTGGATAGGATAAACTAAAATAGTTGTGAGGGAGCTAAAAAGATTATCAAGTCTGACTGTCTGTCCGCTTTGGGGCTAATCAAAAGTTAAAGCGTGGTATTAAGGTTGTTTGATAGCTGTAAAGTGCTCCTTAAAGTGAGTTTTATGGACAGTAGAAATGAAGATATATCCTAGATAACCATTATCTTTGAGGTTCAGAAGAAGTTTATGTGATGTACAAAATAAGATAATTTGAGAAAACTGCTTCATTGGAGCGTTCCTTGTTGATGAGGAGAAAGAGGGAAGTAATCACCAGGGTTTTTAGGTCTTTAGGTTTTTATTCCCTTAAGCGAGGGATGAGGAACAAACCTAGTGAAATTAATAAACTTAATCTGGTTTAGTTAAGGGCTAGTATGCTGGGCTACACCTCCGTGCACTTGCAAAAAGCACAAAGGTGACTTCAGATAATGTAGATACAGGCAGGTCCTGATGCATGCAAACTTGTTAAAACTCATTTTGGCTGTTATGCTCTGCTTTTCCATTATCAGAAATCTCTCCACACCAGTCGGGTACCATCCATGTGGAACATGAGGGCCCTTCTCTTTGCTGGCAGCGGAGGCTGCTAGGAGCAAGGTCCCTGGGTTCCCAAGAAGGTTGTGTTTCACTGAGGCTGTGAACTCTCAAACTCTGCGTTCCTGCTGTGCATCACAGCGTGCTTTACCAGGTCGTTTGCTGAGAACACAAGTGTCACAGTTCATCTGAACAAAGAGGAACTATTGACTTCTGGAGGAGCCCTGTATCTATCGTCATATCTATCGTCATATCTACTTCTGCTGTTTTTCCTTGCCTTAAGCTCTTAAAGGAAAAGCAGCAAAAGCAGTTTTAGGCCTTGCTGAAGACAGCTAGGGCACTACTTTGAAGAAAGAGCAAATAAAATCCGCTGAACAGTCGTGGCAGTCTGATGCACTGTATTTGTAGTACGGTGCTCATCCTATTCGCCCATTTCTCTTAAACTGACTGTAGATCTAACGAGGTCTCTGCCCTCCGCTCATCAACAGAAGGTTGTTTTGCTCATGCTTCTCTTTCTCAGAAAGGCAGGATGTTGTGACATGGTAGATCTACCTTTTCTTTTTCTTGTTGCATTTTTCTGCAAGTTTCCTCTGGAATATTTTGACAATAATCAGAAAATAACGAGGAAATGAACTTCTCTACAGCCTCTCCTGGACTCCACAATGCCCTTTGCATCTTAGATGTCAAGCATGCCTTAGCTTTCTACTTGCTCAGAGCAAAGCAATCCTCAGTAAACTCTTTCTACAGCAGTGTGTGGTGGGATCACACAAACAAGTGCTAGATGCTTGCTCAGTCTTTCTCCTCTATTTCAGTGACTCTCTGGGCAAAAGCATAAAGAGTTCTGACTTAGTCTTGGGTAGGTACAAAGTCAACAGTACGTTGGAGAGCTGTGCTCCTTTATTATCAGTTTCTGAATCTCCTTTTGCACCCCAGTGTATGTTCTAGAGCTTGGAAAGCCTCCCACCTTAGTGTAAGTACATTTATTTGGTCATATACCTGGGTGTGTCTCAGGTTAGGAATAAGCAGACTTCCTTGCCTTTTACTGTAGAGGGCTTTATCTCACAGGTAGTAAGATTTTATGAAATGCAGGACTATTTTGCACTGCAGGATGTGAAATTAGTAGTCTTGAGCATGATAAGCTAGATGAAGAACAGGTTCAACTGTCTCCCCTTTTTATTTGCAAGCCTTAAGGAGATGTGCTGTCCTGAAACAATTTTGGAGGAGAAAATAAGATACCCAAATACAAACACGGGTCAGATGTTAGGGAAGCAAAGCTCTCGGTTTCCCAGTGTTGCAATTTTTCTTATTTCCAAAGGGCTGTCAAGTGTTGGATAATTAAACCCAGACGTTTGTGTGTTTAAATAGAATGTTAAAATACCCAGAGGATTTGGTTAAGATGGTATAAATTCCATCACCTGCACAGAATGCAGATACGCGATTCTAGTACTTTAGAATGAAATAATCTGGTTTCCTCACTAAATCTCTTGGCATTTTGCTGGAAAACGTAATACTGTACAAAGGCAATCAAGTTTGTCTAGCCACGCTCCTAGGATCATTGTATCAATGCAGAACTATGCTAACTATGTATGCAAGTTACCATTGTCTGAACTTGCCATTGGCATGGGGAAACCTGGGAGTCAAACACTTCTCCCTGGAAAGTAGGTAAAAATGTAGCTGCCATTCTTCTTCCTGCATCTAGGAGTCTGAGTTGTATCTGATTCCATTGGGACATTCAAAACTGGCCTTCGAGCTGAGATTCCAATTACTCTTTCTAAGAACTGAACCGTTAATCATCCAGCAATTTTCTTACTCCAGAGCTTGCACGTGCTTTCTCCCTGTAAACCATTTAATATGCAAATGTTTGCTTTTTATCTTCCCTGTGCTTTTCAGCAACTACTGTGTTTTTAATATTTTGAAAATCTTGAACTTTTATAAAGAATATTTTTTCCATACCTGAATAAAATGTTGACTACCTGCTATTTAAATAATTCCACAACTACTGTATTAAGTTATATGTAATATATTGAACTCAGATGTTTCTCGTTATGCAGCTCATAGATAGATAGATAGATAGATAAAATAAGGGCAGCTTAAAACCCTTAGCTTCATCCCTACAATGTCATTGAAGCATTTGCTGTGAAGTATCCTGTTGGTAAGCTGTTTTGGCCAGCAGGTTGCCAAGAGGTCATCTTTTGAAAATGTCTCTCTCCAGGTCACTGTTCCATGAAGGCTTTTATGTAAGGAACACCATGACTGCTTATGTTACATTCTGACCCTGGAGGTGCTCTTCACTTGAAATGCATTTGGATCTGAGAGGCTTTTAGCTCTATGCTCAGATCCGAAGGGGATGCTGATAAGGATGATTAATGAGCCCAGTGAAGGAGTTTTCAGGTAGTGAGACAGGAATGCTATCACCCCCCTTAACCCAGCACTTCTTAGCACATGGTAATGTAACAGAAATGCCCCAGTCTTACAGGTCAGTGACACATCCCTAGAGGCCACGCTCCTTACAGGGGTGTGTGGTACCTGCTTGCACACAGGGAAGCTCACAGGATTTCCTTTCGCCAGGTGGCACCGGGATTTCATTGCCACAGGGAATGCAGTAGGACTTGCAGACTCACTGATGAGCTATCTGTGCTCTGGAGGAGGCACTGTGTTTTCCATATGGAGATGTACAGCTACAGTTAACCTGCGTGTATGTTACTGTAATGCAAATCATAGTGGTAAGCTTTGACTTGCAACTGCTGTCCAATTTCTAGATAAATGAGTCTGATGTTTTAATAATTTCTCTGTGTGAGGAAATCAGCAAACCCTTTGAACGCTGTGATGGTGGGTAACTTGCTGCCTTTGGTCACAGTTCCAGTGCACACCAAGGCTTCAAGGCAGCAGGACTGCAAGATGAGGTTTCAGGGACACAGCTCTGAGTGAGGTCATTACACCTCAGAGAAATGATTTTTCTAAGGTCTCAGTTCTATCTGGTGGCTCTACTGGATCCCTTGAGTTTCCTCTATTGTTTTATTTCCTGCCCATTTCAATAAACTTGTGTCATCTTCCAGCCCATGCCAGTAGGAACAACCTGAAGCTGTAGCATCTCTTGAAAGCAACAGTGAATGGTCTCAAAAAGGAATGGCTACATCAAGCATGGTTTTAGCGTCATTAATAATTGCAGCATCTCTGAATGTGTTGTTCTTTCAGCTCCAGAAAGAAAACAAACAAACAAACAAACAAAAACAACTAAAAAAGCTACCTGGTAGGTTCTGTAACTAGAGAGATTTCCTACAGTAAAAAGAAGGAAGAGTCTAAATGTGCCACATGCCCTGGCACAACTCTTCCTCTTCTGGTAATGGTTGCCCAGCCTTGCCTTTTCCTTGAAAAGAAATGATCTGGTTCTTGGCTGTTATCACCCACTAAGAAGAAATAGCAATGATTTTATTTTTATAATCAAATAGACAATCTCACTTCTGTGAAAACCAAGAGAAATTTGATGTACAAGGGTGGTGTCTTTGCCACACTCTCTGGAAAAATTATTTCCCCCTGGGTTTCTCATTTGCCAGTGAAGCATCTGCCAGAATTTGCTCAGAAATTAACCCAGAAGAGTTCAGAAATTCCCCAGCACAGTTTATAGTGGGGAGAGCTATGAGCTCTTGGCAGAATTTCCACTTGAGCCAACTCTGTATCCTAACAGGGCTAGATAGGGTGTATCAGGTAAAGGTGAGGGGTTGCTGACTGGTGCTTTGCAGGGAGGGAAGCAGAAAAGAGGAGCACAGTGGGGAGAAACTAAGCATTGGAGTGAATGTCCACTAGCATGCCAAGAAATAGGAAGAGATGTTATGAATGTTGCTCACGCTGTGGTGCTGCTCACCGTGCCTGAGATGAGTTAAAAGAATAAAAAAGAAAAGCCCTTAATGGCTATTGTTCCAGGAAGAACAAAAGCTGAACTTTCTGGTTTAGCGTGGTGCTGGCTCTGTGGATAATCTTCAAAGAGAAACTACCAAATTTAAAAGGCATTAAGCTCTGAGAAATCTGAAATCTGGCACACCTGGTTTACAAAGATTTTATTCTCTTTTTCTCCCTGAGTGCTGCTGTGTTTTCATTTTTCTGTTGGAGCGCCAAAGGCGTTTTTTCTCTGTCAGATGTAGGCTCTTGACCTTGGAGTGGGATGACAAGGAGTTATCCCAGGGTGTGCCCTCACCTGTCAGGCAATACAAGGCACCAAATAGAGCTGTCCGTCTTCTTTAGCTGAAATGGTTTCACAAATACTTCATAAACGCCTGTCTCCACAGAGCAGAGAGTTGTCTGCTTTGCCTTGCGCGCCCAGTATTGAGATTGATGACAGCTGGGGTCATTGGTTAAACTGTCTCATCCTGACAAGCTGAGGCAAAGGGAGGAGCCAGGAGAGCAGCAGGATGGCTGCAGCAAATAGCCACGAGAGGCAGCAATTCCCAGTGCAGACAAAGCGCTTCAGGTCTTGGTGTGACCTGCAGGCCACATCCTGCTGTTCACAGGCCATGGCGCAGGAAGGCCCATGGCCAATGCTTTCTGTGTTCTCCAGTGCCTCACACCAGCTATGAGAGCAGAAGAGGATGGCTCGCATGGGGTACTATCACCCATTTTCAAGGCCCACAGCTTCTTTCTAAAGCAATAATTGTCTATTGCAGCTGTAAGGTATCTGTTACTTTCCCATTCATAAACCGAGCATGGCCTTGACCATGCTAGCTACTGAGGGTGAGGGCAAGGCAAATGAAAAGGGAACAGCTTTTCCTTTAAAAAGTTGTTGTTCTCATGGGGATATTTTTCTCAGAGCTTTGTTATTATCCCCCAGAGGCACCTGTGACAATCAAAGCAACACCAGATATTGGTAATCTGACCAAGAGAAGACGCGCTTTTGTTAAATGTGTGCTGGTAGGGTGTCACTAGTTGGGCTGGGAGCAGTGAACCAATGATTGAGATAGGAACTCACATGGACCTTGGCTACTGCTACTGCTTTCTGAGTTCAGTGTCCTTTGCAACCTTCATCTAAGAGCAGATGTGATGGGAGCAGTCGGTTCCCCTTACCACAGCTATTTTTTCCTTGCTTGAGTGCATAAATCCTCCTCCTACAAAGCTCAGGGATGTGGAAAAAGACAGCTCTGGTTTTGGGGAGCCCAGAGGAAGCCTGTGAGCAGGGCTTGTGTTTTCTGACCTGAGTCATAGTCAGTGGATCACCAGGCAGAAAGTAGAACGTGCCACCTGCTAGTTAAATGTAGATCCTGATGGCCAGCAGGAAAATCAGGAATGTCTCAGCACAGGTATCCTGATTTAATATATTTCTCTGCATATGAGTGTGCACCTGCCTTAAAGGCAAGGCACATTCTCAAAGGACTTTTACCCAAAACAAGCACCACTAGTGGGGCTCCCACTCTGAAGTCCTACAGAATCTAACTAGAAGTGCTGCCAAGCAAAAAAGGCTGTGCCAATTGACCACGGAGCTGCTGTGTCCTCAGGCACCTAGTCAAAGCAGAGCAACCTCAGGTTAAAATGCCTGGCTGGGGGGAAGACCCTCTGAGCTCCCCTGTGCTGCCTTAGAGCCAGATGCTAGGCCAAGAGTGAGACGCTGGGTGCAAGCTGCACCTCTGTTGAAATGGGCAGATATTTTAGGCAAACAGGCATGATATTTCCATGAATAAAATGGCATGCTACCTGCTGATATGGAACCCTGTATGGCTGTGGAACTGCACAGTATTTAACAAAACCCTGTCACTGTCCAACGATTTATTTCCCTCTTTGCAGCTTCACAGATAAATGATATTAAAAGGCCTTCCAATCCCTGAGTTTCGGTGCCCCATCCTGACCTGGGCTGGAGGTGACAGTCCCATCCCTTGTGTTATTCTCACCCTGGGAGCAGTGAGGACCTGTTCTCCCTGTCTGCTGGGAGGTGATTTCACTTCCCTGCTCTACATGGTCTATTGTTAAGCAGACAATAGCTAATTGAACCCTACCTGCTCACCTACCACAATGGCATCCACCCCCATGCCAAAACTCCATCCTGTTGCCAAAGGTTTCCTGAAGAAGGTGGCACTGTTGCCACGGCTGGGAATCTCCACTCCCTCCTCCCTGTATCCCACCACATGCTATTGCCCCCATATCCTTCCCAGTGCCAGAAGGGCTGAGTTGGGCAGAATTGTGAAACTTAAAGCTCAGCAGTCAGCTGCTTCCTGTGTTGCCCTGTAGGTTTAATGACTGGGCTGAAAGAGGCTCATCACCCCTCACGCAGGAGACTCCCAGGGATAACACCACCTAAGTAAGGGCTTCTGAGCAGGGCTGTTGGTGAAGGATGGCAGAGCAGGGCCCAGCACAGAAAATCCTGGCACCTACCAGCACAGAGATAGTCAAAGAGCACTTCCTGGCAGGGATTTGTAAGAGCAGGTCTCAAGGCATTTCACAAATGCGAGCAGTATTACCATCCTCGAGTTACAAAAACAAGCTACCAGAACCAAAGGGTAAAGCTAAACAAAGTGCTGCCTTGTGAACCCTTGGTTGCATATCAGTGGTTTCATGAAACACAAGCTAAAAAACACATCACTCTTTTTACCTACAAAGGCTGCCACAGGTGTGGGAAAAGTTTTCAGACACACCTATCAGGATGTCTCATCCACCATCTCGCTTTTCTCAGTAGCTGCCATTGCTATCCACAATTTCCACTGCTTTAAAGCATTCACGTGACACTGCTCCTGTGTTTTCCCAGGTTTCCTGGTCCTTCTATTCCCTGCACATCACCTGCAGCAGAGCCAGAAGCCCGAACCAGTTTGCATCAACTGGGTGCGCACCAGGGCAATGCTGGCTGTGCTTTGTTGGGGTGGGAGCACAAGAATGAGATCTCCAGGGGTTTTGCCCCACCAGCAAGGCAAACTTCAGCATTTCCAAGCATTTGAGAGGCACTTAGAAGTGCCATTTCATCTATGGGCAGTTATGGGAAGCACACCCAACACCAAGCACAGGATCCATTTCGGTCTGTGCTCCAGACAGATTTCACTGTACCACCTTCCACTACCTCAATATTACATACTTTTCTCATCCTATGTGCTGGGACCAGCTCCAGACACTGTCCTGTCACGCCTGTCACAGCCCTGCACTCACCTGCAGGTACCAGCACTGCCCGGCTGCACCACAGGGCATGGAAAGCCCACACAGGTGCAAGGCACTTGTAAGCACCTGGAATGCTGCAGAAGTCCAAAGATGTAACTAAGCTCCTTGGTTCTTGCAGGTAGGAGCAAGAGGGAAGCATCAAGACCTGAAGCTAGCTGGTGGCTGCTCAGCATTAGGACGTTGGTGACGTGCTCCACATGCAGGTGAGCCCTGCCAAGGAGAGCTGGAATGGAGATGTGATGGGAGAGAAAGGGCCACTGGCATGGTGGGGTCAGGCGGGAGGTGGCGACCACAGGTCGTGGCAGTAGGTTCAACACACTAAGATGTTAGCAGGCAGCTGGGCTCGTACAACGTGTCTCATCCCAAGCCAGTGTCGGACGATCACGAGTGGTGATGGGTGCTTCGACACAGTGGGGCAGAGCAGAGAACGGCCCAAAAACCATCAAGCATCGCCCAGGGGTACTGAAACCTCCAGCCGCGCTGAGTCCACGGTCCTGCCGGGACTGTGCGGCGGCACAGAGCAGCCCGGCTCAACGCGAGGGACGCGGAAGGCGTTCCGGCCCGGAGGAGGCGGGGGGAGGCCCGGCCCGGTGGCAGGGCGGGGCGGGGTTGGGCCGGAGGTGCACCGGGGGCGGAGCGGCCGAGCCGTGCCGGGGCCGCGCTAGGGGCGGCCCGGAGCGGTGCGGTGCGGTGCGGTTCAGTACGGTGCGGGAGGTGGCGGGGCATGCCGGGCGGCCATGCCGCGCCGGGCCGAGCGGTGCCTGCAGATCGCCCCGCACTCTCTCGCCATCGTCCTGGGCGCCGAGGCCGGGGGGCGGCCCGCGGGGCCCGGGGGTGCGGCGGAGCTGGGCCGGCACCGCATCGGCTACGAGATCTTCGCGGACTTCAAGCGGGAGAACATGCAGCACTTCTGGGACCAGCGGGCCACGACGGCGGTGGCCGAGACCTTCTTCCTGGGCTGGATCGACGAGCAGGTGCTGCTGGTGCAGGGCAAGGAGGAGCACCTGGAGGTGCTGCGTCAGGGCTGGGCTCGCCGCTCCCTCAAACCCCCCAGCGGCTTCCACATCAAGTGCCTGGGTACGTGATGGGGCGAGACGGGACGGGAAGGGACGGGACACCCCCGCGGAGCGACCCAGTTGCGGGCGCTGTCCCCGCGTGCAGCCCCCGCCCGCTGTGTCTGTGCGGTGGGCAGCTGGAGCGGGACACAGAAAATCCCGCGCTGCAGTGGGATTTTCAGACCTTTAAAATGCTCCGATGCAAAGTGAACCGTGCGAAGTTCGTGCGGAGAGCAGAACTCAAGTGCTCTGTGTTTCTCAGCGCCTTGTTTCTGGATGCTGGCGTGCTGCGTGCAGCCTTTCGCTGTCACTGTTTCCCTCCGACGGCTGCCTGTCTTGTGCCGAGAGTGTGTATTCTCGTTTT
Source organism: Excalfactoria chinensis (assembly GCF_039878825.1). Lineage (NCBI taxonomy): Eukaryota > Metazoa > Chordata > Aves > Galliformes > Phasianidae > Excalfactoria > Excalfactoria chinensis. Next base: position 49,360,615 of record NC_092828.1, read on the forward strand.
ACGGAATAGGAGGTAGATCCTGTGCTACTGATAGAAAGGTTTTTCTGTGCGTTATCACTGTTTAGAAGAGGGCCCTGTGGCCCACGGCGCTTGGAGTTTGGTTTTGGGGTGCCCCATCCCATGTCTGCCCTCTGGCCGCATTCCTCAGGCACAGAGTGCTGCGCTCTGACCTTGGCATTGCCGGGAGGGGAATGCAAACAGCCCTCTGGAGCCCACTCTGAAATACGGAAATACACTTCTGCCGGGAGTTGGTGTTAATAAGTAAACTCCCTTGTGTGTGGGTAATACACGTTCCTTGGGGGTTATCTTTGCTGTAGGTTTACAGAAAACTCGACTTTAAAAACAGAAAGTGCTTCTCGGTGTTTGATTAAAGCTATGGAAGTAGAGCTGGAGCCCTCCCTGCCGTGTGAGTCCTCGTCTGCACTGAGGGAGATGGGAACAACTGAGCTATGGTTTTTCACTGCATTCTTCCCACTGGAGTCAAACTGACCCTTGGGGTTACAGGAGAAAGCAGGGCAGCACTTGGTGAGTGCTTCCCAAGCCTCTTGCTGCTGTTGGAGGGGAGCACGTCCTTCTTCTATTCACATATGTGCATGTGGAGGCTTGGGCAGGCCCGTGCTGCCCTGTGCCTTGAAGTGCTTGGTGAGCCCAAGCTGGGATTGGTTTGTGGTCCTCCACTAGTGCTGCTGATGGTTCTTACCAGTAAGAACAGCCCCTGAGTGCTCTGTTGCTTGTGGCAGGTGTGTATGGGCCAGCAAGTCCCTGGGAGGGTCTGATGTCCAGGGGTCCCAAGAGTAACAATAGGCCCTGCTGTAGTGGGCAAGGACATGGAGTACATCAGAGGGCTGTTTTAGCTAGCTCCTTCAGCTGGGGGTTTGAGGATGCAGGGTGTGAAGTTCTTGGCTTTAATGCTCACCTCTGGTGCAGTGTAACCCAAGGGTTACATGAGAGCAGCCTGCCTGCTGCCTGTTTTTGCTGGGGTCGGAGTTATCGGGCTGTTAGGAAACTGGGGAAGAAGAGCCCACATAGGTTTTGAAAAGAACAAAGCCCCAAAGCCAGCACACTCTATGTTGGCTGATTCAGAGGCCCAAGAAACCCATCTATAATCCCATAGGTCTTGGAATGGAATTCACTGTCTTGGGTAAGAGTGACTTGATGCTTTCTTGTAACTTTGCAAAGCTTTTGTAACTTAAGTCTTTAATGAGCGTTATTATTTTAATAGCATTTCTTTGACACGCCTTCCATTTGCTCCCAGTTGTGTTTGTCATCCTGGAAGCCGGATTTTTTTTCTCATTTTCAGCTCTTTTGTGCCTCCCAAGCAAGGCTTGCGAGTGCTGCACCTCCGTTTCCAGTCTTCATCTGTGTTCATGGATGAAACTTCCTTCTGTGTTCCTTGCACTTGATTTTTGCCTCTTGGACAATGGGCGTCTTTGAGAGGTTTCCACCCGCTTTGTGGAAGGGCCGTGCCCTTCTATGAAAGTGACCAGACTTTGTAACAGCCCCGCAGTCACGCTCGGAGCCATTTCTGCAATTAGAAGCTGATGCTTCAAATGGCATTTTCAAGAAATGTATGGGCAATAATTAAACTAACTAGCACGAGTTACAATTCAGCGATTTCAGTGGGGCTGGGCTGGTGCGCATTGTTTGTGCTCGGCCAGGTGTGGGGGGGGGGGATGAGGATTTTACTGCTCCATGAGCTGGAGTTAAGTATTCCCTTTCTTCTTCTGCCTGCCTTCTTCTCTCCTGGCACCAAAAATTAAATGAACACCCAGCCGGTCGAGGTGTGCTAATTTTCACAGTGATTTCTCCCATCATTAGTGGGTGATTATGGTGCTGTGCAGACTACTGGGCATTATGTGTTAAAATGTTATTCATTTATAGCCAATCATAAGATGTTACTTGTCTGTTTTTTGGTGGGTTTCATTTTTATTTTTCCCTCCCAGTTATCTCCTTTAAATGATGAACATTTCAGTGAGGGAGTGTTAGGTTTTGTAGTAGTGAAACCTCAGAGTAAGAGTTGTCTGCAGGCTCACCTACACATTATGTATGCCTCATAGGCTTGGGAACTTCAGGGGATCGAGCTGGTGACTTGATTGAGGTACTCAGGAATTTGTTCCCAACTTTGAGCAACAAAGGAGTTCAGAAGTGTTGAGTTGGGCATTCAATGTATTTTCTAAGAGCAGCTGTTAGAGTCTGGAAGAGGCAAGAGCTGTCTGAGTATCTGAAGGGGGGCTGTGACAAAGAAGGGGACAGACTCTTTAGCAGGGTCTGCTGTGGTAGGACAAGGGGAAATGGTTATACACTAAAAGAGAGAAGATGCAGGGGGACATAAGGAAGAAGCGTTTTACACTTGGGTCAGTGAGGCACTGGCACAGGTTGCCCAGAGACACAGTGGATGCCCCAGCCCTGGAGACAGTCAAGGTCAGGCTGGAGGGGCTCTGAGCACCTGATGGAGCTGTAGGTGTCCCTGTTCATTGCAGGGGTGTTGGACAAGGTGGCCTTTAGGGGTTCCTTCTAATTCAAATGGTTCTGTGATTCTATGAGAATGGGCTGTGTGTGCTGTGTATGACTTCTGGGTATGTGGCTGGTGCTCGCGCTCTGGTTGCAAAACCTTGGAGTTAGAAATGCTTTTTGTTCTTTCATGAAAGCTGCAGATGGCTTATAAGTATAATGCAGGTTACCACCTTGATCTAAAATGCACAGCAAAAGTGAAAAACACACAGGAAGCAAAGATATGACCTAATTCATTTCATTTATTTTTCTTCTTCACTCCTCATGAAGTAGCAAAGTCAAACACACTGATACATTGTGCTCATTGAGCAACTCGAGTCAAGGATGTGTGAGGTTAATGGACAGCCCATGCTGTCTCTCCCCTTTTTGAGCTCTTTTCTCCCACAAAGTGTGCCATTGTGTAGGACAGCCCTTCCTGGTGGCTAGGATTTAGCAGTAAACTCTTCTTAAGCTTTTTCCAGGCTGCCTTCAATGCAGACTGAATGAGCCCATCTTGCTCTTCACCCGCCCTTGCACTTTTTTAGGAGGGAAGCAAGATTTTCTGCTCCTTTTTAGTCCTTTTCAACTTCCAGTGTAGTATCAAAGCAGTTCTTCCTTTTGCATCATGGTTAGGTTTTCTTAGCAATTTGCTTGTAGAGGCATCTTGCCTAATATTTGTCATCTAGGTGATGACCCCAGCCTTCCAGCCAGCAAAGTTAGGGCTTGTCCCTGAGGTGGGACATTCCACAGCTCTGCCACATGCTTGTCTGCATGTGAGACTTCTGTTAGGGAGGGTAACAGGGAAAGTGCAACCCAGGTGTCCTGCAGGGCTCTTGGCACCCTGTGCCTTCCCAGGATGCTGCTCTCTTGCTTGATAGTCAAGGAAGGCCTGGAGCTTTCAGAGAAAGTAGAATAAAAACTGCAAGCAGATTGGTGCCTTGCAGTGCAGAAACAGTGGCTGCAAAAAGTGGGGATGGGAGGGATATCTTAGTAATCAGTTTCTGCGGTAGCAGAAGTTTAATGGGCTTCTGAAATTTGAAGGTCTCTCCAAACCATTCCTGCTATAAATACAGGAACATAAATGTTTTGATTATTTTCTAATGATGCTGACTGCTGGGAATGTTACTGCAATATCCAGTTTCCACTATTGAAACTGCTCCCTGGGTGGGCCAGATCTGCAAAAGTTTTTAAGGATATTCTGTTCTTCTTGGAATAAGTCCCTTCACCTACTATGTAAACATGCCCACTATACCCAACCCTTCAGTTTGACCTGGAATTTCACCAGAGACCTCTGATGAGAAGCATATGAATGCTAAGAATGTACAAGTGTGTATGTTTTGATGCAATGGGATGCTTTCCTTTTGACATTTGAGCAGTTCTTCGTGTTCTTTTTTTATATCAGATTCCTGCTCTGAGCGATAGCAGCAATAGAGCGTGCAATCAGAGGTTGATTCAGGGAATCAGAATAGTGGCTCTCCTATTTGCTTTTTTTTGCTAGAGGAAAAAAGAAAAAAGGTGTGATATTGCCTTCAGCACTTATCAAGTATATATTGGTCGGGATCTGGAATGAGCTGTGCAGGGAAGTGATGGAGTCACTGTCCCTGGAGGTGTTGAAGAAACGTGTAGGTGTGTACTTAGGGACATGGGTTAGTGGGCAGCTTTGGTGGTAGGTGAACAGTTGGACTGGATGATCTTAGTCTTTTCCAACTTCAATGATTCTGTGATTGTATGATTTTGGTTTTTCTCAGGGAAGAAAGTTAGTATATGGTGCACTTAAATATGCTCTATCTAATAACTTCTGCAGTGTTTCCTGGGGCTGGGTGTGCTCCTAACCGTGCAACGTGAGACTGTGTTGTTCTTCTTCCTTGGGGCATAAGGGCCAAAATAGAAATCTGGAAACAGTAGTGCAAAGTAATGGTGTAGCTTGACCTCAGGTTTTACTGTCAGCTGGTTCATAGATGGCCATCAGCAGTCGCCCTTTTAGAAAGGCAAACCACTTAAATGCTATGAAATAACTCCAGATTTGGTTCTTTACAAAATTTATATGCTGTGGCAGTGAAAAATGCTAATATCTCAGGACCTTCACAGAGGTGTTATTTTTGAAGCAGTTTCTGCCAGCTCTGAGGTGTTTCTTGGTGTCCATAGACTAGCTCATGTCTGCCTCTGGGGGAAGGCAAAGATGCTGAAGGGCACAGCACTATCCTTGGAATATGGAATCCCATTGGAAGAGAGGAGAGGGATGGTGACAAGCCTTGGTGGCTTTCCCACTGACCTAGCAGGTATTCTGGAAGAAGCCCTGGCTGGGGCTGGACTGTGGCAGAACAGTGACTCAGTCTCCATGTTGGTATTGAGCAGTGCATCACTGCATCCATCATTGCTTGTACCCGCAGCTGTGGGAACTCCTACTCCCTTGGGGTTGCACATGCTCTCACTGAGTGTTCAGAAGCTTACAAAGGAGCAAGACTGCAAGAATGGTGTTTAACACTGGGGTTGTAAAACTCCTAATATATTATTAGCATCAGGGAAGCTGGCTGTGACCATTGTGTTTGAGACCTGGCAGCAGAGTCTAATGCGGTATTGTGAGAGTATAAAATGAGTATTTTATTTAATAAGGGAATTCTTTTGATCCTTAAAAAAACAAAGCAGAATGAAAAACAATGTCAAAGCTAGAGAAACTTATAGCTTAAGAAAAACAGGCAAATTATTATTCACTCTTGCAGCCTCCAGCTATATTTTCTAACTTTGGTAATGCTATCTATGAATATCTCTGACTATTTGCAAAGGATGTAGAAGAAGCTGGATGTATGAGACTCTCTCCAGGTCACTATGAGGAAGACTTGATAGCCTAATGCATGCACTGAGTCTAACTACCTGCCTTGTCTTACCCGTATCCTTGGATCCATGTGGTTACAGAATTGTGCAGCAGTGCAAATAGCAATGCATTCATTATCAGTGTTGCGTACTGAAGAGATTAACCCAGCATAAATAGCATTTATTGCTGCTTGGTAGCTTACTGAGCTCAAATTCTGCAGAGAGAGGTAACTTGAATCTTGTTTGCTCCACGTGACACCACGTGCTGCAAGTTTGGAGTAGTTTTTTATTGTTTATTTCTACTTAAAAGGATTCTCACTGTGTTATTTTGGCTGCTGCCTTACCAAGCACTGCTCAGCTCATGGAAGCAGTCAGGCTTTGCCTGGTGCTCTGGCACTGTTTGGTGCTTGCTCCTGCGCTTGCGTACAGCAGGGTTGGTGCCCAAACATGTTCCCTTTTCACTGACAGATGACACAGCAGTGATGGGTCTGAGAGAAAGCCTGCTGTTTGCTTTGGGTTTCCCTGAAGGGCCTCCTTTGTCTCCATAGGCCCCACTTAGGGAAGCCCAAACACCTGACTTAATCCCAGGGTGCAGCTGAGGTGCTCTGGCATCTAAAAGTAGGCCAGCATCTGTACAGAGGTCTTGGGAGCTGATCGCAACAGGTTGTGCCAAAGAAGGAGCAGACAGGGGATAGCTGAATGAGCCTGAATGGAGCTTTGCGGGCACTTGGTGCCGTGTTATGTGTGACTGTAGTTGAGTCATGAGCAAATCAGCAACTGGCCTTCTCTGCTGGCTTGTCCTAGTTAGCTGCATGTTCACAAGGTGGTTTAACAAGTTCAAAATTGGAATTTTATAAGGCAAAGACATTATCATAGAATCATTAAGGTTGGAAAAGACCTCTAAGATCTTCTAGTCCAACTGTCCACCTACTGCCAATGCAGCCCACTAAACCATGACCCTTAGTGCTGCATCTACATGGTTATTGAGCACCTCACATGCTAAACATTATTAGCATGAGTGGTTCTTAATTTTTTATTTTTCTTTTGAAGTGTGTGAATTTCCTCTCTAGAGTAATTCAGGGAATAGAATTTGAAGGAGCAAATTCACCTACTGTTTCCAAAGCAGAGCTGAAAAAAGCTTTGAGGACTGAGCTTTCCTGTCTACATAGGTCATTTGTCATAATATTCCTTTTGGTTGAAAAGAAATACGTTGTTACTGGCTGAAAAATCCTATGCATTGAAAGAGGAGAAGGCTGGTTTTGTAAGAAACTGTGGCAAAGAATAGAAGTGAAGAGGTAACATAAACAGCAAGTAAAAAGGGAGCTGGAAAATAAAACTTTCTGTTTCTGCAATCTGAGATACTCAAGAAATAGGGGCAGCATTTCTCAACTGGGTATCTTTAGATGTCACCCATGTGGAGCAGCCCCTTTGATGTGTACAAACATCTGGAAGAAGTGGGAGACTGAAAGAAGAGGGAGGCTGGATGAGTTTTTAGCCATATAGAAGGATAACCTTGAACACAGTGCTTCATGTGGTAGGGAAGCCAGTTTGATTGGTGTCAGGTCTGTTTTGTTTTTATCAAAAGTGGAGACTTTAATAGTATTTAATGCATTTTCTTAAAAGGTCTACATGGTATGACAACACCTGTTGTTCAGCCATCCTGCGAGGGGTAGAAGGAAATGCATAGGACTCGTAAGGCTCTGAAGCATTGCAGCTTTCTCAGAGAAATTTTATGTGCTAAAGCATCTCACAGGGAAAGCTTAGGGCAATTTTCATCTGGATTCCTTGCTACCTTCATACAGGTGAGTCTGAAGGGATGTATACAATGTTTTAATTACTGTACAGACAGAAGTTTCCCATTACTTTTCCTTGAGTAGTCACGAGTCAGCAAGGCACAGATGCCTCCATGTGAGCTCAGCTAGTTAAGTCTGGCTTCAGTGAAAGGACTGGCTGTTTTACATGTAGGCACATTGCGTGTTCTTGTGTTTGCATGACTGTCATTAAGAGGTTCACCTGACAAGTTAATCTGTCTGGTTACATCCAGAGCAGATTGTCTGCATCTAAGGCAGAAGCTCCTTCTTTGAAATCTAAGCTTGCAAAATCAGAAGTCGTGTTCTTTGCATTTATTTTTTTTCAGTGCTCTGAAATCTAACAGCAGAAGAGTTCATCCAGGTGTCTTCAGGGAAAGTATCAAGTAGAAGCCTTAATTCTTTGTGAATTAAAATATCAAGAGTAAGTCTTAATTAATCCTTCCCAATAAAATCAAAGTCGCGGAAAGCAGGCATCTTAACATACTATTGTTCTAGTTTCTCCACTTGGGTAGGGGTTACTAGCTACCGCCTTGTCATTTTTCATTTATTGTGGTAGCTTGCAGCCTTTAGTTTATGGATTTCTTATTAGTTCAAGTCCTTTGCTTCTTGTTTCCAAGCCTTTTGTTGTGTTTATTTTCTGTCCTGGTTGTTAGTTTGTCTTTCTTAGAGGTGTGCAGCCAGAGCTCCTTGGTGAGGCTGATGCCAAGTATCTGTTGGAAGGTCTGCAGGGACATGCTTCTTGGCTACGTGTCAAACACAGTATGGCTGTGAAATGTTTTAGCATCAGAATCACTGCATCTATCCTTGTTCTGCTTTTCTGTGTCAATAGCTAGTCTCATTCAGTGACATATCTGATCCCTAAAGAGGAAAAGCAAATTTGTCTATAGCCCAGTGTCTTAAGTCTCTTTCATGCCTCTGCTTTGACAACTTTTAGACTTCTGTTTTCAGTGACTACTTCAATCAATTCCGGTGCCTTTCCAGTGTCCCTAGTATTTGGACTGGTACAGAGGGCAAAATATGTTCTATGTATCCTATTGTCTTGGGAGACAGAAGAAAAGTGGGCTATAAAATTCAGAGAGTTGATTTTTATGACAAGTGATGGGGGTAAAAAGGAGATAAGTTTGATGGAACTCAACTTTTTCCCCCACTAGTTAAGAAGTTGTTGAACAGCAAGGGCACGCTGTCTCAATTTTTCTTGCTTCCATGATGACTAACACTTCTGCTCAGTGGCTTATGCATCCACATTTCCAATTCCTCATTCCATTCCATGGCTTTGAGTCCTTTGCATTGCCTCTGGTCTCAGTGAGTAATAACCTACTGGTGTAATGATCCTCAGCTTTCTTTCATTTCTATTTCCAATAGAAACATAGCCCATATAAGCCTTGCTTTTCACTTTTACCATTCTGTAGACCTCTTTGAAGGAGGCTCTGCAGACACCCAGCTGTAAATCAGTGGCCTTGCCAAGTAACACCCACGTGTGCAAGTACCCATGTAGTCAAAGCTTGTCCTCTGCTCCCCACACACTGCAGATTTTGTCAGTGCTTCTCAGGGTTCCCAGTTCCTGGTCCATTCCCACCTGTTTTGGTGTGCCCAAATGTTGTTCCTTGCCTGATGGCTGACAACAGAAGTGCTTTGGGGCCAAGGACTTTCATGGCTCTTTCAGATGGATGTTGTATGGCCGTGGTAGGTGCTCCTGCAGTGCAAACAATGAGGTAATTGTGCTCACACCTGAAGTTATTTACAAATGGGAGGTAATCTGAAAATGGGCAACTGGGCTAAGAGTTCAAAACCTGCCTGGATTTGCTTTACCTGTTTCTCACCGCTTTGACTGTAATGATTTCTTGTTGTGGTACCATAGCCTCCTTCATGAATGACTTGCATGCATGAGGTTTAGGAAAACTTGAGTAGAACTATGGTGTGTTTGCAATCACAGATCCTTAGAGTGGCTCTGGCATGAATATAGAGCCATATACACATGAAGTGTCCTGCAGAAGGGAAATGAAGCCAGTAATGAGTTACATGGTATTTTTTTAACTGAACGGCATGGTAATGATGCATGATGTTGCCTGTAGGTCTTGGGTTTATAAGTTCCCTTGTAAGCTTGTTCTTTACTAACTTTATTTTACTATTGAAAAAAAAAAAAAAAAAAAGAAAAAAAAAAAAGTGAGGTTTGCATAGGTACTTTTGTGAGATGACCCATCTTTGCTTCATCATTAAGCTGCTTGATTTTTTCTTGGTTGTGTTGCAGCCAAATATAAACGTACCTGAGCTAGTTTTGAACTAGGCAGCTCAGGTACAGTTTTCATTCCTCAACTCCAGCCATAATTATGGATTTCAGCAGTGGCTAACTTGTCCTGCTGAGTTGCTGTATTAAATGACTTAAGTCCCTGGATGAAAGCTAGCTCAGGTTTATTAGACTATACTGCGATGCTGGGATACTGCAAACTTCCTTTACAAACTGTTACATTGAATTCCTTGTGGCTTTCCAGTTCCTGCCTCTTGGATTTCATTTTCTGTTGACTTAGCAAGTGTGGCTTTTACCTTTATCCATAAATGACCTTTTCTCAGCACTCTCTCCCTAGTTAAATCTTGTGCTGACATGCAGGTTCTGCTCTTCCTGTCCATGGGTGGCTTTGTGCCAGGATCACACCAGCTTAATGAAGCGTGGATAGCAGTCTGGCCCTCCTTAGTGGCACAGTTTTTCTCTGTGTCTCTCCTCTAGCTGCTTCTACAGCATCTTTCCACCATCTTTCTCTGAGATGTCAGGTTGCTTCTGGTGGTTCCAGAAGTGGTGCTGCTAGCCAGGGCTGTCAGTGTTGGCTCTTAGAGTGGATACTGAATTGATTTGCTGTTTATATTTTGTAACAGTGTGGTGTTGGCCTTAAAAACATGTGGAAAGTTCTTGAGTCAAATCTTTACCAGTGTTCCCTCACTTTCTTTTTTTTACTTTATTTTTGCTGCTGCTTCATTGAGGAACATGTAAGTTTCCCTTCAGTTGACTGATCGCAGGAGTGTCATCCTTTCTTCACTATTTTGGCACCACTGAGGTCTCCTGCCTCTTGCTCTGACACGAGAGCCCACAGTAAGCCAGGACCTAACCTATATTAGATATCTGAACAAATTCTTACAGGCATGAAGCCTTACACCCTCTGCATTTCAGTCTATGCACAGGTGTTGAGGGTTGATAAGGCAGTTCAGGTAGGAACGGGCCTCTGGAGGTCCCTGGTCCAACCAACCTCCTGCTTGCAGCAGGGCCATCTGTGGCCATCTAGCTTGCACCACTCATGACTTGGTAGCAGCCATCTGAAGATGTGGTGGATGGTTTCCATGTTTTCTGTGTGTTTTGCTGTGGATGGGTCCTTTTGTAACTGGCTCTTGTTGAACAGGTTCCCCTGGTCCTTCTACGGGTTTCTCTGCATAAATGGGAGACCCAGGAGCACGGAGCATGTCTGGCTGTTCCACCCACGCTGCATGGACACCTTTATTTTTTGAGGCAAATGGAGCAACTTATTGCATTGCACAGATACAGTGCAAGATAAGGCAGCTGGTGCCTTCAGATGCAATGAGCTCCTTCTCGAAAGAAAAACAAAACACAGCAAAAAACACCACAAATTATTTGGGCACCTCAGCTGTGTTAGTCTGTTCTGGCATTCTTAAGGTGATTGCCAAAACCATAGCTGCCTGCAACTTTATATAGCAGGATCTTTCTTTTATGGCGCTGCTTGTTCTTGTCAGCCATCTCCATGGTTTCCCTTTTATTATTACTTTTTTCAGAAACCCAGCAATAACTGCTGTATGTAGTTGTTGTAGGCCTTTTGAAATGGCCAGTGAGCCTGACCTTTCCATAATTTTAAATGCTGAGAATTGAGGTTGTAATGACTCTGTAAGGGATGTTACAGGAAACTAATTAACCAGATGTTCTTTTTTTTTTGTTTATTTGTTCTTTGGTTTGTGTTTTTTTTCACTCATAGCTTTGTTTTTTGCCGTTGACATGGTCCTTGTGCAAGCACAGCCTTTGCTCAGCTCACAAAGTCGTGTTTTCAGTCTAGCTTTAGGCTTACTAACTACATTGTTAGGAAGCATTTCCTTCTTATCTCTTGCCTTTCATTCTTATCTCAGCCTTTGGGCAGAAAACACTTGAGATTGGCTGCAGGCCTTGAAGTTGGTCTCCAGGAAGGAAGGAGAGAAGGAGACATTGACCATTCAGTTTTATTGTTTCTTGCAGCCTGGTTGATACCCTCTGGGCTATGAGAATAATAATTTTCATTCATCTTCTGAATAAATTGTTAAAAATCCCACACAACCACAAACCCTAGTTACGTATTTTTGCATAGATCAGGATGTCACTGAAAATGTAGAAGCTGTACAAAATCTGTAAGCTTTCTGGCCCACCTGCTACTATTGCTATTAGAGCAGGTCAGTCCTCTTCCTAAAACAGGGCTAGGCTGGTTGTGTGCAGTGTTTGACTGGAGAAGGGACTACACTGCAGTGAGTTGGGAAATGACTAGTTGAAGGAAGAAGACATCCACATGGATGACTTGTGCATTTAGCAGGATTTACCTAAGCCTTTCCAGGCTGCTGTGGGAGGACTTCCTTAAATACAAGTTTGGCTTTTATTTGTATCAGCAGGAATTTTCCAGTCATAGTGCAAGTTAGACTGGTGAAATGGGAGAGATGCCTCAAGCTAAGTGGAAAACAGGAGAGATCATATATGAAAACTTGACTATGATTTCTTTTGGCTTTTTTTTTCTTACTAATATCATTTTACCTCAATCTTGCCCAAGAAAATATGTTTCCCTGTTGATTTATTAACAGATCAGTATCTGAAGTCCAGCCAGAAGGTACTTTCTCAGTCTCCAGAAATGAATGATCTTTCAGAAACAATTTTCAGCTTTCCATGTGGTTGTGAAGATAACGTGAATAACATCAGTTAAGTAAAACTTTTCTGTAAATGATGGAACCAAACTCACTCTGGAGTTGATAGGAAGAGGAAGTCACGCTTTTTACTGTTATTCCAGGGTAACTTTGAAGGCAACTGGTAAAATTGATTGATTACTCACATTATGTAATTGCTAGCAAAAGTAAATACTTTTTTCTTTCCTGTTGTCTTCTGGACAAACTGTGTCTTTCTTGCAATGCTGGAAGTGTTTCAGGTGAGTTGTAGAAGATGCACTGAGATAAAATCAAACAACTCTCTGCTTGTGTCTCAGCTTTCCCATTGGAGGATGCTTTTTATATTTATTCTGGCTGGAAAAGGGCATTAGACCAAAGGGTTTTGCTCACCCTTCTTTAGGCAACCTCCCACGTACTCAGGCACTTCAGTCTAAAGGACAGAAAAATATTCAAGAAGCATACTTGAGCTGACAGTAGAAAATGGGAGAAACCAAGAAGGGAACTTTGGCTCTGATTTTTGAAGTTCACAGTGTTTTGATAGTTTGTTTCAAACTTAGTAGTGTGTGATTTTTTTTTTTTTTTTTCTTCCTTTTGTAGAGATATTGCATAAAAAATAGGAAATGAAACTAAAGATGACATTATGCCGGCCCATAGCTACTGTGGTATGTAGGTATGTCAGAGACTTTGTGAAGTGGATTTTCTCAGCTTGGAAAAAAAAACAACATCAAAAGAAAACAAACACAAAAAAAGAGAAGAAGTAGAACTGGAAAAGATATGAGGAAATGTAACAAGGATACTCCAAAGCACAGAGCAGCTTCAGTACAAGAAAATACGAGATAGGTCCCAACTCTATAGCATAGGGGAGAGATATCTGAGGAAGGGATATTGTGAGAGCTTGCTGACTTATGAGTCCTCTGGAGAAAATGAATAGGGAGATGACGTTCTGTCTTTTTTGATGTAAGAATTTGGGAGCATGCAAATAAATTATTAGATGGTAATTTTGAAAGAAATGAAAGAGCTGCTTCACAACATATAATTAAATAATGAGAAAGTCATGTTTTATATGTTTAGCCTATGCCACAGTTTTTATGAAAGATTTATCCTAATAAATAATGACAATAAAAAAAACCCAAAAACACTCCAGATTTTCCTGTTCAAAAGTAAATAGATACATCTATAGTACAGCCTGGAAATGCTGGGCTTGAATTCCCTATGTCATGGCTGAATGGGGTCATTGCACTGGTATGCTGCTTATTGTACAATCTTCCCTTTACAGACACATCATTTTCTTCATCTGATAATTTGCTTCAAGGACCAGAAAAGTGAGTCTGTGGTATTTGCCCCTGTCACCAAAAGAAAAACACAGGGACCTCCCAGGAGCTTATAGAATTGCAAGACCCTACATGAAACCAAGGGTTCCTGGTGTCTAAGACTCTTTACAAAAGGGGATATTTACTGTGGAATTAGTTTACAAGTGGACTGTTTAACTTACAAATGCTGTGCATGAAACAAACTGAGCTCAGCTCATACACAACTTTCAGATCCTGATCTCAGCAGATGCTCGAAGACGAGATTAAATATTTCTTCACAGGAGTAGTTATAATAACTTCAGTGTGATTACTCATGTGAATATTTTCCGTAGCGTGATGATAAAGTACAAATATTCAGGGTAATGTGTAATCATGGAGGTGAGGAGAATTCCTTCTGCCACCACTTCCAAACAGCACAAGCAGGACGAAGATCACACAGTTTGTTTATTCCCCCAAGAGACGAATATTAAAAAGATGCCACTGCCTGTGCTCTGTGAAGCTGTTTGGCAGGTAAAAATATACTTGCCAATCTTTTTTGTAGCACAGAATCTCATTTGGATTTATTTATTTTTATTGTTATTTATTTGCTAATTTCTAGTTGTTGCTTAGATTGCTTTTTTTACTAGTATTTATTTTAATGCACCTTTTTATTGTTTCTGGAGAAATTGATTGTGCCGAGTAACGTGGCATCAAACAGTGACAGTGGGCTTTCTTTCTGTTGCTATCATTCCTTCAGCTTGGGTCGGGCAATGGTAACAGTTTACCGGTTTTTATTTATTGTATTGAACTGCGTGTAAGGGGTGATAAGGAGGATGGGCAATAGCTGGGCTCCCTATAACTACTCTAGGGAATACCAGGAGTGAGTTACTCACATGAGAGAGGCCTTACAACAGTTTATGCAGTGGTTTGACAGGTAATGACTTAGGCATCTCTCTTTGCACAGATCTGATCAAGGAGTTGTTCCAAAGGATGCATCCAACTGAGTTAAGGGCTTGCCACATCCCCTCTTTCTCCACTGCTTCTGCTACTTATCTTGTGCTGACATGAGTTCTTACTGGGCCGCTCCATGAGCTGCTTTGATTTGCTAGTCCTAAAGAAAACAAACCCAGCCCAGTTTTCTCTGTATTCTCTTTGCCAAATAGTCATTGCGCCCCTGTAAAATACATGGAGCAGTGGGAGGTTGAGCATAAGGTCCATCCCATATGGAGTTTCAGCAGCATGTAGGAGTTAGGAGAGGAGTTGGGAGCAGGAAGCTGAGTGACTGGACAGAAATAGTAAAAGTGAAAAGAATGACTAGAATATGTGTTCATATGAAGAGTAAACCCACAAGAAAACCAGTGCAAGTCAGCCTCTGGACATTGCATGTGTATGTGTGTATGTTGTGCTGCAGCTGTGTGCCTGGTTTGGCTGTGGCTTCAATGCTTTGGGCTTCTGAGCAGTGTCAAAAAGAACCACTGCTTTGAAAATCTAGAAACAGCTCGTAAAAGTTTAATATAAGTTTGAATATTGTGTCCCCAGTCCACCAGTGTGCTCTTTTCCCCCTGAACAATTGCTCCTCATTATAAAGTTCAAATCAGATTTGTTATATTAGTGTGGCTTTCCTTGCTATCCCATAGGGTTGCTCCATTGAGTGCTCATCCATGTTTTTGAGGTTTTATCCCTACTTGACTCCACTGACATTATGGCTGCTCATCCTGAGCTTTTAAGACAGTGGTAGAGCTTTATAAAATAGAGCCTTTATGTTTACTTTTGGTAAACTCCTTTTTACTACAGGGCAGCAGTCTAGCAAAAAGTATCTTCACTCATGCTGGGCTGTTTAAAGAAACTGTTTTGACCCTCTCCTTTGTTTCTGTCTTTGTCCAGCTTATTGGCTGCCCTGTGGAAGCTAAAACATGTATGTCTTGCTGGCTGATGTGTAGAATGAAGTTCATTTTGCTCTAAAACATTTATGGAGTTCATGTTACAAAGGGTAAGACCCTTTGACGCAGTGCAGAGCAGAGGTTCAGCTATTATGGATGCAATTATCATGATGAAGAATGAAGGGTGTTTAAGTGCTGTTGTCAAGCTGTGCCACATTTTAGACATAACTGACAGGTAAAGAAGTCTAAGAAATAGCCATGATGTTTCAAATGCCGAAGCACCGTCCAGCATTCACACTGTGGGTCTTTGTTTTTTTCCATCAGTTGCATAGCTGGCAAAGCTGCTCTGGTCTATGAAGCAGGCATTTGGGAGTGCACAACAGACCACTGAATGCTTTTCCACAGCTTGAGGACCCTGCTTACTCCTGTTTTGCTCCAGTGTCCTCAATGAAGGTGATACACAGCCTTCATCCTGCTTTTCCTCCCCTCCTAGAAAACCCATAAACTTTGATGAGGAGCTGAGCTCATATTCTCTTCCCCCCGCAGTTATGCGAGCTTGGCGAAGAATGCTTGATGTAATCTCCTGAAATTATATGTGTAGGTGTGTTGTCATTATTAGCCTGCTAGTGGCCATTTAGCTGTTTTATCTCAGTTGTAATTAAATGCTTGTTACTTGGGAACGAGTGAGAGGAGGTGGATCAGGAAGCTGAGCGTGAGGCTGATCCCAGGCAGGATACGTTTGGGCCTGCGGACAGGAAGTGTCTGGCAAAGAAAGTACCTGCAAGAGTCCTCTAGATACCATGGTATCTTTTTACTGGGAGAAAAAAAAGAGATTTCTGGTCCCTCAACATCCAATTTGTGCTGTTATTTGAAGAGTTTCACTTGCCACTCTACACAGATTTCTTCTGCATAACTCTCTGTACACCAACCCGTCAATGTATGGGATGTTGCTGCCCAACTAAGAGGAAGTATTTTCCTCCTGATAAAAGTACTTATTTTTCTCTACAGAGAAGTGAGAAGGGTTGTGAGTTTAAAAATGACCTGCACAGCATATGTGTTTGAAGTATTTTAGGATCCCATACAATTATGACAGACTATAAGGGCAAAACGATCACCACAAATGCAACCAGCAGTATTGGCAAGGAGGTGGTAAAAGGATACAAGGCAGTTCTTCTTAGTGTCTGGAAAGCTGTGCAGAGGAAAGAGATCTGGGAGTGCTGGTTGATGCTTGGATGAACATGAGCCAGCAGTGTGCTCTGGTGGCCAAGAAGGCCAGCAGCATCATGGCTTGTATCAGAAATAGTGCAGCCAGCAAGAGCAGGGAAGTGATTGTCCCTCTGAGAGAACTAGGGTTGTTTAGTCTGGAGAAGAGGAGGCTCAGAGGAGACCTTATCCCTCTCTACAACTCCCTGAAGGGAGGTTGTGGTGAAGTTGATGTCAAACTTTTCTCCCATGTACCAGTAATAGGATGAGAGGGAATGGCTCTAAGTTATGCCAGGGGAGGTTCAGGTTGGCTTTTAGGAAAGACTTATCCAAAAGAGTGGTACTGCATTGAGACAGGCTACCCAGGGAGGTGGTGTAGCCACTATCTTTGGAAGCGTTCAAGAAATGTGTAGATGTGACACTGAGGGACACAATTCAGTGGGCAACACTGGTGGTAGGTAGACGGTTGGATTAGACTATCGTAGAGGTCTTTTCCAACTTTAATGGTCACGTGATTCTGTGGTTTTCTTCAGCGAGGTTGTGGACCAAAGTATTCTGGTAGAAAACCGAAACCTCTCTCTTTAGAAAGAGAGCAAGCTGGGATATTGAGACAAATCCAGAAACAAGCTGAGCGTCGGGGCTGTGCCGGTCTCCGGAGGAAGGAAACTGCTGCAGCAGTTGTAAAGGAAGGGGTGCTGCTCCTCACAGCCCAGAGGAAAGGGTGTGAAATATGGCAATAATTGTAGGAAATAATTGTCGCAATTGTTCTGGCTGCATAGCCCATTGTGAATGGAAATAGACACGGTCACTTTGGATTTGCTTCAAACTTCATGGTTCAAGGAGTTACCTAACCATGAGCTAAAAGGGATCTGACCAGACTTTTATTTTCCTTTGTGGGGAGTTGAGCAGGCTTTACACTTGTCCTGCAAAGTATGTGCATATGGTTTCAGTACTTCATGACCCTGCACTAAGCAAAAGACCTATATAAGCTCCTGACTTCTTGTACCATGGGCTACCTCAGCTTGGAATTCTGTTTTTAGCATTATACATACGAGTGGTTTTTGCTGTGTTTTTTTTTTTCTTCCTCCCCCCCCCCCTCACCCCCCCCCCCCCCCCCCCACATCTTTTCTTCACTCTTCCTTGTATTTTTCCTTTAGGCCATGACTGCCCCCCAGATACTCTTTCCTAATCCCTGGATACCTTTGCAGTCCCTTCCCATGGGCACAGAGGACATAGTTTCCTGCCTTTCCTTCATCTCACACATCCAGCTTATGTGTGTGATTCCTCAGCTGTGAACTTTCGAGGAAATCTTCTCCTGTCTTTACTAGCTTAGACCTTTGCAGGCTGTAATTATCTCTTGCTGTCATTGCTGAGACCTCTATCCTGCTGGCTTACCTCATGCAGGCACACGTGCACACACATACACTTACACAGCATCCCTACTTCCCTTGGTCTTGTTAGTCCGGGCAGCTGTTGGATCATCCTCCCTGGATCTTCAGTCACTGCGCACCCCTTGTTGAGCTGCTCTGTGCTCTGCCTGATTTTCCTGCTGTCTGCTGAGCCAGGTATCCCCCTTGGGTTACCCCTTCCCCATCTGGCCCACAGGGAGGGTTTGTGTCCATATGAAGTGTCTGTCCGGGCTGGCCAGGCCTTATTTTTGCTATATTGAAATCCCCTTGGTGGTCATCTCCTTGGAATGTTGTCCTAGTCTTTGTGGAGAGACCGCTTCAGTGTGTCTTGCCCCTTGCAACATTCATCTTCATAGACCTGCTTTGCTTTTGTTGTTTTGCTTCTCCTGTTGTCTAAGGCAGGCAGGCACTCAGCTAGACACAGGTGCTTTCTGATTTTGGTCTTTGGAAAGTACACAGCATTCTGTTTGGTACTGAAATATTTATTAACCTTGTTCCATGATGACATTTCCTGTCAGTGAGGCCAAGTTCTTATACTCACCCTTGTGCACCAGAAAATAAATAAATAAATAAAAAGCACTTTAGAAATTAGTTGCAGGGGTGTCTGTGAATTTATGGGGTGTGTAAAAAGGAAGTAGGCTTTACCAAAAGGAACATGTGGCCCTGCTTAACCTAACCCTTCTTTCCTCAAGTAGTGCCATTTTTTGAAGGACATGGGGCTCTGATTCCTTCAGATGTACCTTGGCAAAGCCTTTGGAAAAGGAGATGTGCAGGGAAGAGATGGTGTGGGATGCCTTCCCTCTCCTCCTCAGCACTGGCACCTGCATGATGCTGAAGGGCTTTGGTAGTCTGTCTGAGCTAACTGGCTTGCTTGTGCTTATTACACAGAGAAAAGCCTGTGAATATGAGACACAAAGTAGCATTGCTACATTTGCTCTAGCTTGGATGCACTCATCTGACTTCAGCATAATTGTATTGACTGTGTTATCACCCTTCATTCTCTGCGGGCCTTTCTCCACGTAGACCCTCTGACAGAAGAGAGTATGCATTCCAGGATGAGCAGATCCTGCAACTGAGAGCAGAAATCCAAGAAAGCATCATTTTAAATGCGCATTAATCCACACATACCCAAGTGGAAGCTTCCCTGTCCCATCCTTTGTCCTTTGGCTTCCTTTCCCCATCTCCTCTAACTGCGGTGGAAGTGAACTCATATGCTTCAAGCGGTGGGGCAGCAGAACAGAGCGGTTTTTAAAGAAAAGAAAGCCAGTTTATATCTGGCGTTCATTTGTTTTTCTTCTATTTGGTAAGCTGTACGGTATTAAATAATGGAAGACTTGCTGGTTCTTGTATCACAGGCACTGAATTATTAAATCTCACAATCTCTGATTTTGCTAAGAATAATTAATGTGTGCGGAGTCTGCCTGATAGGTGCTACAGATGTAATTGTGAGCTGGGATCCTCTTAGTAAGAGCTTTGTTGAAGTTTACTTTAAAATACCATCTTGCCAGACAAGGAAAGAGCCTGTAGCCATGTTTAAATAAATAAATAAACAATCTCAGAAACTGAGAGATTTGGGAAGGCAGGATCAGGTACGAGTCATGGTAAAGTCTGTTCCCTTCTACTGGATTTATTCTCCGTTAAATTTTCAGTGTAGGTCCTCATAGTATGGTGTCAGCAGAAACATAGACAGAGCTTAAAGGATTGCTCTGATTAATGTAAGGATGCGAGTTTGGGGTTTTGTTTGTTTCATTAGAGCTGAAGGAGCCGTCTGGGTGCTTAGCTTGGACTCCTGCCCACCTGTAACCATATGGTGCAGTACTTGATGGAATGCAGATAATAACTTCATTTTCTTTGCTATTTAGGTTCAAACTTGTGCTAACAGGTCCCCTCCCAAGCTTTATTTCAACCTACTGAGTGAACTTAGAAAGGAGATTCACCTCTCCATGCCTCAGTTTCCCTATATTGCACACAACAATCATGACACACCTCTTCTTGTAATGCATTTGGACTGTACAGATGAAAAGCCCTAAATATGAGCTTGCCATATAATTATTGGGTCTTCTGCTTACACTCCAATTTGTCTGACCTTGACATGGAAACACCCATGGCTGCAAATTCTGTTGGTGAATGGAGTTAAATACAACTGGCAGCTGGTCATGAGTGGTGTTCCTCAGGGGTTTGTTGGTACTGGGGCCAGCCCTGTTCAATATATCTATTGACTGTGTGGATGAGGGGACTAGATGCTCTTTATGGGTCTTTCCAGCCTTAGTGATTCTATGAGTTGCCTTCACTAACAAATGGCAGATAAATGACTTTGCAGATTCCAAGCCCTCAGATACACTCTCTGAATGCAAATGGTGTGGGTTTATTCCTTTTTAACAGGATGAAACTTGAGAAGAATCTGCTTTAGGAGTTGCTCTCAAATTCTGGAGGCAGGCTAAGGGGGCTCCTGGGCTGCTGATAGCAACGTGTTTGCTATCTGGATATGCTATGATCTGATGACAGATGTATGTGATCTGATACTATCTGTACATTTTGCATCTTTCCATTTAAAAGAAACACTTGAACTCTGCAAATAAACCAGTGGTTGCATGTAGTATGGAGCAATTGCACAAAGCACTGGGTAGTGCTGTGGTGTGACAGTGGCCATATGAAGTCTATACACAAAGGCTGATTCCTTGGATTTAGTGCACTCATGATGTGTCATGATCTCACTGCAGAAACTGTTCATGGGAGGCAACTATTTTGTGAAAGCAAGACCTGTTGTTATTAGCAGTTCCTCTGTTTCCTGAGTACAAAGCTCCTTGGCTTGAAAGCAAAGAACAATCTATGAGGCCATCTGGCGTAGCTTGGAGCTGATCTTCAAAGTCATATAATTTTCTTTCTGTCTTCAAGGAACAGTCTGATTACAGTTGCATGTTACTCCATGAAAAGTTTGGGGAGCTGGTGGTGGTCTGAGAGGTTTGCATGGACATCAGTAGATTAGACCAAAGCCATGGCAACTGCTTCGATTTCTTAAATCAAACTTACATCTCTGTGTTGCTGTATCTGTATTTTGCTAGGTTTCACATTCTTCTCATCCCGTGCTGTTAGGTAAAGTGAGTATGAAGTATAAAACTAGATCCCAGTGGCTCTAGCTTTTACAAGTCCTGAGGTGTTTTGCCATCTAGGAGCTGATGAAATCCTTGTTCTATTTGTCATGGTTTTGTTCTCTTGTGGTTTTCTTCATTTCACTGTGCCTATCCAGTTTATGCAAACAGTGGTATCTTTCAATAACAAATGTATGTCCTTCAGATAACAAAGAGATTCCTATTTCTCTTCTCGGTATGTGAAATAAAAATTCATGGATACAGTCTGAAAATCTCTGTTTCAGAGAATGCCTGCTCTCTGTGAGCTTGTTCCAATCCAGCCATCCTGCTGCATCTCAAGCACTACCTGATATATCACTTGTCTTTCTTCCCTCATTTTCTCCTTTTCCAGTTCTACTGCTGTCTTGCTTATGTGAAAGCAAAGACAGTATTTTCTGTTGTGTGTGTGCAAGCTTTCTTCTTTCCCTCTCCTTCCCTGTGTCACTGCTGTTATTTCTTCCACATACTGTATGGGAGATTGGTAATCACAGCCTGAACCTCTGATTAATCAGCTGAGGCAAGTGTTGGGTCAGCTGTGGGAGCACAGGTGGGAGTGATGTAGCTGTGCTCCCGGAAGGGGTGGAACTTGACTCCATCCCCTCTGAGACCTCATTTAAGGGCTGACTCCCACTGAGGCAGCATCTCTTGGAGCTTGCTCTCCAGTGAGGACTGCCCCAGCTTCTTCAGCTAAGGCACCACCACTGGTGAGTTTCCCTTTGCTTATTCCTTCTGTACATTTGCTACCATCTGTATATTAACAACCAATACAACATTCCCTAGAACAGCTCTGGGTGCCTTTTCTTCTTTTCCAGGAGCTCCATGATAAACTTTCCCATAAGTGTAAGCCAGAAGGGGAAAGTCCCAGTCTCCCTTTGGGACAAACAGATTGAAGTGCAGCAGTGCATGTGCTTCTGCTGTGTCAGTTTTTGATAATACAGTGAGAGTGAATTGCAGTTAAAATTGCCTGATATTTCTGGTAGATAGACTACCAGTAGCTGAAAAGCATGAAATTGGAGTTATTAAATGTAGACGGTATCTCATCTGTACCTAAAAGATAAGTTTTTATGTACAAATAATGAAATTGTTTTAGCCATAAAAGCACAAGGAGGACATGAGTCTGTGCTTGATTTTGATGCAGTAAGTAATTGCTTGTTTATCTGAATGCCCTAAATAACTTTGGTCCAGGTTCTGCTAATGTGCACGGTCTGCAGATATCTGGGCTTGGAGAATTATTTGTGCGTGAAGTAATTCACGATAACAAAGCTTTCATAGCAATGGTGTTAGAATGTCTTGCAGTGCTTCTTTCAATCACCTTTCAAACATTGTTGGTTGGGTTTTTTGGTTGGTTTTTGTTTGCTTTTTTTTCTTTGGTTATGCTTAAATTGCAATCCCAGAACTTGTTCCTAAACAGTAGTTAAATATTTGCTTGGTATGCAAGCTGTCTTACTACTCCAGACTGAAACCACGGTAGCATAAAATCACAGCGCAGAATGCCAGAGCTATGCAGGATCCAGGCCACTAGCTGTGTGCGGTGAGAGAGGAAAACCCTGCAGCATCACTCACCAAAGACTGCCATTCAGCAAGCCGTCAGTTGCCTTCCTCAGTGGTGTGTGGGACACAGTTCATATGCCAAGACAGTGGACAAGCTTGCTCCCACCTATTATTTTAATGCTTGTGGAAAGAAAAATAAATCCTCTCTTGCATCTCTGAATACATTTTTTCTGAATGAAGCAAGGTGTTGCAGTGTGGTGTGGCAGGCATGCAGGGGAGTTGGAAGTGCTGGTGGATTTCAGGTATTTTTCCCCCCTTCCTCAACAACTTTTACAGTATTTTCTGAAGGTCAGGAGCTGCAGGATGCTTGCTGTCAAGCTTCCACTTGTTCTGCTGCTTTTGAAATTGGAGCTCATTTTGCCTTCTTCCAGGTTTCCTGAATGACTATGGGCCCTCCAGGTCTGGGGCTTCAGATTGCTGAATGACTGCCTACTGCTGATGGTGTATGCTGCTGGCTTCTGGGCATGATTCTGAGGCTCATCTCACTGTGTGCTCTGCTTCTGAGCTTGGTCTGGAGGCACCTTTGGTTATTCACTGGTAGGAAGCACATCCCACAGCTCTCAGCAGTGCTTCAGGGGCTCACAGAGCAGCACTGACACATCCAGCCCGGCACTCTTCAATGGAGAGCGTGAATGAGGTGGTGAGAATTTGTCTTTTAGCATTGGCTAACACTTTGGTGTTGTTTGAACATGTCCTAAGCTCACTGTGCTTTCAGGCCCTCGGATCCTGGGAACTGCAATGGCTACGTGCTGGGAATCCCACAGTGTCACAGTAAACAGATTCTGCTTTTCACATGCAAAAACATTCACAGCTCCTCTGTGGTCAGATGGACACAACATTTGCACAACTCTGGCCAAGCCCATGTGGCTGCAAGATGTTCCCTTAACTCGTGGAAGGAAAATCCGATGTCACAAATGAGAAGTGTTAGCAATAGGACAAGAGGTAATGGCCTTAAGTTACTCCAGTGGAGGGTCAGGTTGGTTATTAGGAATAACTTCTTCAAAACAGTGGTGAGGCACTGGAGTGGGCTGCCTGGTGAGGTGGTGCAGTCCTCGTCCCTGGAGGTGTTCAAGAAAAGGGTAGATGTTGCACTGAGTGACGTGGTCTGGAGTCACAGGCATGAGCTGGTGGTTGGACTGGATGATCTTAGTGATCTTTCTAACCTGAATGATTCTATGGTTTTATAAGTTCTGGGGGGATTTTGTGACCTTCCTGAGCCTGATTGTGCTGGACCATCTCTGAGATATAGCTCAGGAGAAGTGTTGTGCTGTCCAGGGCTATGAAAAGGTGTCATATCAACCTGGGAGCTTCCTTGGTGGGAACATCTGCCTAGATTGACCATCCCATCAGCATGCTGCCTCTGAGCAGGCTCTGCAGGCTGGTCATGCCACAGAGTGGTTCCGGAGATCTTTGTGCAAACCTACTGTGGTGCTGACCTCAGGAATTTCTCCTGGCACCTGCTCACCTACAGTGCAGCTTACTCTATTTGGGATGTGAGGCAGGAGATGGGTTGGAGAGGAGAAACAGGAGGAAAAACAAATGGGGAGCGCAATGGGTGAAAGTGTCTCCGTGAGACTAGAGTTGGTAGGTGACATTTGTATGGATTTGTGTGGTTGGGATCACCTTGAACCCTAAGTACTGCTGTTTCCTGATGATCATCATTACCTGTCAGGAAACAGGTGGGAAAAGTGTCCAGGAAAAACAGGACAGATTTTTATGTGGTTTTGGCAACTGGGGCAAACAGTTGTGTTTCCATTTGGCATTGTGTTTCTTGGTGCAGAATGTCAGGAAATGGGATTAAGAGATCACTTTCACACTTGTCTGTGCATTAACTCAAACACCCCAAATATTTCCCCAGACGAGAGTGTCATCAACACGACATTTAATCTCCATATTGCAAAAATCTGACATAACATATTTTGAGCGTTGCTCATACCAAAATTGATCATTGCCAACCCTCTGTCTTTGCCTTCTGCTCCCCCATTTTGGTTTGGACACCCTCCCCATGCATTTTCCCATAACAAATCTTTCCAGTTCCCTTGATCGTGGGAGTGATGCAAGGGTAGTGGTAATCCTGTCCAACTCCTACCCCCTAGATTTGTGCCTGCTTAAATGTGCATTGCGTAACTGCAGGTGGATAATCTCATGAGTTCCTGTGGAGGCAGGAATAAGAGGACTGTCAGGAAACTCTAGGGTTGTGAAGACAGGTGCAACTTCTCAGGCTCTGCTTTTAACCAGAATGATTACAGAGCCCTGACATTTTTGTGTTTGAAGACTTGTTGATCAAGGCTAGGACTGTGAGCCCAGAGGGAGATATAAAAGAGAGAAGCAGACCCAGAGATACTCGCAGTTGATGTTCTGCCAGCAGCAGTACTTGAGTTCATTGCATGGCCAGCTAGGAAAGGTCCTGATCCACATGCCTGTGCACCTGTGTGCTGAGGAGGGTGGTAGTTGTCACACCATTCACCTCTGTCCCATACATCCCATAATAAAGCAGTGCCATCTTCCTTCAGCTTGCATCAGCCCCTGCTTGTTGCGCCCAGCAACCCCTTCTCCACCACAGTTTCTCTCTTCTTTCCTTTGCAAACGAGTATGAGGTTCTGCTTTCAAACTTCTTTTAGTTTGTGGGGCAGTCAAAGCCCTTCTGCAATGATCAGCGGAGATACACCTTTAAATCACTTAAAAATGAGCAAATGGTTCTCTCTAATGCTACATTAAAGCAGTTTGCAAATATCCAGCTACCCTTGTTAACTGAAGATACCCTCTTTCTTTTTTACTTTTATATGTTTGAGCTGCCCTGAAGCAGAGATGGAAACTACTGAAATTGCAGCATGACAGTAATTCTACACAAGTGTGTAATCTAGGATTTCTTTTGTGTCTCCTTGACGGACTAATCTCTAAAAACAGCTGGAATGAAAGGCATCCAGCGTTGTACTTGGAGAAATAAGTCTTGAGGTATTCTGCCGATTAACCGTGGAAGCAGACAGTAGTAGGAGCTGGTGGTGGGGCCCCTTGCTGAGCACTGCTCTCCCTGCATTTAGGCACCAGTGGCCCTGGAGATGCTGCTGCTCTGGACTCAGAATTCCCTCCTGCAGCAGCTACCTCTGGTGCTCTGGCTGGCCATATTACTGCGATGACTTTTCTCTACAGCGTGGAATTTTTTTTTTCTTTTTGTCTGGCCTTCCATTGGAATATGCTTCCAGTGAAAGTGTATTGTAGATTGTTTGAAAAATATGTATATGCTTGTGCTATTATCCAACACATAGCAGTAAAAGTAGTTCTATCCAGTCAGTGATGGTTTTTTTCTTGTGTGAATTTTGTGATGTACATGGCTTATTATGACAGCCCGCGTATCTGCTGCCCAATGCATTTGTCTTTGCTTTGTTCCATTGCTTGGCATTGCTATTTATGGATGGGGTCTGCTAGGGAAGGGCACTGGTAGAACTCTACTTTTTGGTAGCACTTATTACTGTGCGGATCCTATTATATTAACCACAGAATGGTTTAGGTTGGAAGGCACCTTTAAGATCATCTCATTCCAAACACCTGCTATAGGCAGGGACACCTTCCACTAGACCAGGTTGCTCAAAGCCCCGTCCAGCCTGGCCTTGAATGCTTCCAACGAGGGGCAATCCACGACCTTGTTGGCCAGCCTGTTCCAGTGTCCCACCACTCCCTCACAGTAAAGAATTCCTTTCTGATATCTAGTCTAGATCTACCCTCTTCCAGTTTAAAGCCATTTCTCCTCACCATGTTGTTACAACCTCTTGTAAAAAGTCCCTCCCCCGATGTACTAAGAGACTAAATATCTATCACTGAAGCTTTGTAGACCTGGGCCCTCCAACCCAGCGTCCAACCTTGCTGTTGGAGATACTTCCCACTAGTAGTGCTTATCCTGGATTCATTCCAGTATTTATCACAGTTGAGAGTGTCACAAGCAGAAAGAAGAGGCTGAATGGCAAAACACTCTACTTGCTGAGCTCTTCTCCAAGTGGTCACCACACGCACTGGCCAGGCAGGCACAACAGTGGTTCACACACCAGCAATGCTGTGATATGTGCAGCCTGCAATCGAGCAGCCACTCCTCTCCAAAGAATGTGCTCAGGAACAGTGGCCTTATTAATTTATTTTATTTGGCATTATTAGGGGGGAAAAAAAACCACCCTGTGTTGTCAGTATTTTCCTTAAATAGTTGATTCTGGAAACAGGAAATTCCTTTAACTCTGGAAACAGGAAGCAGATATGACTATGACATATTTGTTTTAAATCTTTCGATTATCCACTACAGCCCTTCACCTCTGACTTGCTTTCAGCTGCTCAGCAAAATTCTCTATTTTTGATAAGGCAATGTCTGTGGATACTGTGCAAGATCCAAGTGTATGGTTAGCTGCCATGTAGTAACTCAGCGTATTTTGTCACAAAGCTGGCAGAGCTGATGTTTTTTTGTATTCATCACGTTTATTACATGTGCAAACACCAGAAGTTCTGTGCAGTGAGGTGTGTGATATGGAAGTATGGTCTGACAAGTCAATGAAATCAAAACAAGAGAGAAAATGAAGACTGTCAGGATGAAACTAAATTAAGGATGCTATTTTATTATGTTATTAATTTATTTAAGGCTAGTATAGAATCTTTCTAGACATTCAAGACTAGAAGGGAGCTCAAGATATCTTCTAATCCTTGCCCCCAAGAAGGATAGATGCTTGTCTCTAGAAATTGATACTTATCTTCAAAAACGTTGTGATTTCGCAACCTGTCAACAAGCCCAGTTCTAGGGTTTCATTCTCTTGGCTGTCAAAAGGATTTTTACTGCTACCCCCAAATTAAAACTTCCTACCCACAGAGGAAGGGATTTTAATGCTTGTAGGAAAACTGATGTCTGTCTTTCCATATGGCTATCTGGTCTCAAGAGCATATTCTCAGGATGTATTTGTCACCTCTTTAAGCCTTCTCTTTATTCGGTCTTCAGAACTCTTACCTATAGATCATGTTTCTAAACATGTTGCTCATTTCTTGGATCCTACCCCAAATGAGCCCACTTTAGTCTGCAAGGGTTATTTCCCAGGCTGGGCAAAGTCTTCCACCCAAAGCCTCACCACAGCTGAGCAGAGAGAAGCAGCTGCCTCTCCAGGTGTGCCTGTGGTTTTCCTATGTGTGCCTTGGTTGTCTTTGCAAAAGCAGTATGTCATTGGCCCTAGACTGGGTTGCCATCCTCTGTATCTTTGGTGTTTTGAAGGTACTTCTCCCTATTTATTCCACTTTTATTTTTGTGGATTTTTTCCTTTTAAGCAAAGCAATATGCTATAAACTATCCTGGGAATGTGTTGACTTTGAACTAATTGCAAGCAGGGTCACAGTGCCAAGTTTTGGTTTGGAGTAACTGTTTTTTTCTGCTTCCAAACCTTGATGTAGCTCCAGGAGAATAAAGGTGTTTATGGATGTATTATGAATTAGCACCTTGGTTGCCAGCCCTCTGCAGCCAGGCCCCAGCTCTGGTGGAATGCCACGATGCCTTTCAAGCTACAAAGTCCTCATGCTACAACAGGTGTGTGGACCCTGCTGCTGTGGCTGGGAGGCCTGTCTTGTTCAGCAACCTCTCAGTTGTACTATGGTTTTAATCCACTTTTGGTTAGTTCACAATCCATAGTATCCTATCCATGATTTTAGCAGCATGTCAGTTTTAGGCACAATACCCCTCATGGCTCCATCACATAATCTCCGTCTGATCCCTGGTGCTGGTCTGGCCCTGGACATAGCTTCTTTTGAGGTTAACTTCATTAGTTCTTAGTAAAGAATTTTCTGCTAGGGATCCTGAAACAGTTGCCACACTAGTGAGGTAATAAAACAAACCAGGGATAAGGCTTTGTTTAATTCCAGCATAACGTATTAGAGCAGTTCAAGTGTGCTTTGACATGCCAAATGTTCATGGGGATTTTTCTACATTCATTAGTCTGAAAAAACAGCTATTGATGGCAGCTGAGAGAAGATGTGTGTCTCCGTACATCTCTGAGATCAATTGTTCTGTGGCTCAAGGGAAGACTGCATTGAAGCTTGTAAATGGAAGAAAAACAAGAGGGAGAAATAATTATTTCTTTTTCTCTGTCAGTTTTGATTCTGTCTTCTTGGGTTGAGAAGGGCGGGCGACTCTGATTTTATTCAATGAGTCCCTGGGCCAGGGTACTGAATTGTGCCCACTGTTGTGCAGCAGCTTGTGACTGTGCTGGCTCACTGGGTGTCCTGGAGTTGTGTTGTACAGTCAGGGTACCTGAACAAAGTAAGTGGGACCAGCTTGGGTGCAGCACTGCCCTGTGTCTGCCCGAGGATGTGGCTCCTGGCCATAGCAGAGGAGAACTGCTCCCAGAGAACTTCCCCTGGTGCCCTGTGATTTCTTCACTTTTTGAGTTTTGTTCAGGCCTCTCATCTCTGCTAGAGGTGAGTTTTGCTGGTATGCAGAGGGAATGGGTCTCAAGCAGTCCATCAGCTCCACGTTTTCTCAAAGTGTTTTGTCACTGGAAGCAGTCATGCAGGCTTCAGGTTTCAGCCAAAATTTCCTGGAAGAGATGTTACTCCCACTAACAAATGCTCTTCTAATGAATGCAACTGCCAGTGATGTATGTGAAGGTGCCAGTCATCCCTCTAGCTTTCCCCAAGTTCAGGGCGCTGATCATGATCTCTTGGACTACAACGTGTGTTTGTCTAGTATGGTGTCTGTCTTGCTACAAATAATTTACCTGCGTCAAATTACCATCATACTCCTTTTTGGTTGTAAATCAGTGGGCTTCTTGGGTATAAAACACGCTAGCATTTTGGAGCATGACTCATGCTGAAGACAGTAAGTTTTAAAGGCATTTAGCATACTCATGTGAATTTCATAGTGAGTCATGACTTGTGAAAAATGGTAGCTAGGTTCCCTCTGCTGTCTTGATGGGGGGTTGCCATTTTATAGAACTACATGTGATCTCTGCTACTGGCTTTTCATTTCAGCAAATGTGTAGTTAACTCTGTTGCTGGTTTGTTACATAACCATCTAATCTTCCAGCTGTGGCTTCGCACATGAGCATTTTAGCATTTGTACTTGGTTTTATAGGAGTAGAAAATCATGTTTACCAGTCAAAGTACAAACAAACACAAATGTCCAAAATGAGGGGAAGAAAAAAATAAATCTTTGGTTCTGTCTGGAGGCAGCTCAACCTGCATGCTGTCATAGGGGTGCCTGTCCCTGTGCTGAGCGGAGAGCTTGTAACTAAGAGCTGTGTACGGGAGAATTCATACTCGGCACTCAGCTTGACAAAGGCTTCTGCTGCTGGGGCCTGGCTGGTGCCGCTAGGGGCCCCTCCAGGCGTGGGGATGGCAGCTGAGCCTGCCTTTCTGTGAGCTCTCTGGGATATTTAGTGTAAAACTTACCCTCTCCTCCTCCCTTAAAAATAATAATAATAATATATATATATGTATAGATGTGTATATGTATGTGTATATATATGTGTATATATTAATGTGAGGCAAAATATACCCTCCTGCTTTTAGCAGCGCTTGCAGATGGCTGGCCCAAACAGATACAGTGCTCTGGTGCTGCCAGGTGAATTGGTCTGTATCATGTGTCCAACTCAGCTATGGATCAGAGAGCATCCTGCCCTGGGCTCTTCACTATGCTGCCAGGTCTAAAAGGGTTAGGCACAGTCAGGCCCTTATTTTATTTTTGTCTTTTCACTTTCCATCCCCAAACTTCATTTATTTTAGGAGTGCAACCCCTGAGGTGCATGGGGGCAGGTCTGTTTGCAGATCTGACTGTGTGTGTCTATGAATATCGGTCTTTCTGCTGATACAGTGTGAGATTACATGGAGGCTAAGTGGAGAATATTACCTCTGCCTTTTAGCTACAGATTATTTTATTCTGGCTCCTTTTGGCATGTTCCCCAGGAAATCTGTGTTTGTTTGGGTTTTTTTTATCCTCCTTTTTTGTTTGTTTGCTGTTTTTTCCTTTCCTACAGCTCACCTTTTGCATCCTGCAGTGTTTTGGGGTCAGGCTGCTTGTGGATTCAGATAGACACAAAGTACTGGGGTAGCCTTGCTTCTCATCCTGTATTTTTCCTATGTTTTCCATTGGTCCTTCCATGAAGGCTTTAAGGCAAGTTACCAGCGCTCTGAAATTTCAGCTGTGCAGTTCTATCATATGGACTGTGTTTGGCCAATGCAAAGTATATTTGACAGCACTAAGTTAAGTGGCTAAATACCTTGGTGATTTATAGACCACTTGTGGAGGAAACACAGTTACTCATTTACCTCATCAGAATGCAGATGGTGGGTGTATAGTATGTGAATAACTATAAGCAATCTGCATTTAAAAACTGTCCAAAATTATTTTTCAGATGCAGGGTAACCCAACAGTCATAGAATCACAGAATCATTGAGGTTGGAAAAGACTTCAAGGATTACCTAGTCCAACGATCAACCTACCACCTCTATTGCCCACTAAGCCATGTCCCTCAGTGCCACATCTCTTAAGTTTCTTGAGCACCTCCAGGGGTGGTGACTCCTCACCCCTCTATTGAAGACATACAGTACTGGTGTACACCTTCATGTTCAAAACCTCTGCTGAAGATCAGGCTAACACTTTTGTGAAAATGATATATATATATATATATATATATAATCACTTTCATCAACTGATGAAAAGCACCTTTTATGCTGTTCTTCCCTTCCTTTACCTTTATGAAATTGTTTCAAAGTAAACATAAACGTGTATATTAGAGACTCACCAAATCAGGTTTTTCAGTATGTATGCAATTCTTTCATAAATGTAAGTAATGGCAACATGAGGAATGTACTCCTTAGCTGAAACTTGAGCTCCCAACTTCCAGCCTTACAGTGAGACTTTGTATTTGCATTTTTAAGCTTGTAAAACTAGGGAGTTAGAAGTTCTGGCAAGCTGTGCGATAGCATGGTGCAATAACGCTCTGGCTGCAGTGCATGTCTGCACAGCTCACCATCTGTCTGTCTCCAGCCTTTCCCTTTGTTTTCTCTTTGTATTGCTTTACTTTAGTTCTGCAGATGTTTCTTTTTAGTAGTAGGGAATATAGATGGTAGGATTTTGTTCACAAGCAACCTAAGGAATAGCCCAGTGCTGTTCCTAGAAGACTTGCTAAATGGGTCACTGAAGTTTGGAGCTAAACACTGCAGCAGGAAGAAGAGAGAAGCAAATTGGGAAATTGTTTCCTGAAAGTAAGCAGAAAGAGGTGTTATCTGTACTCACCTGTCTTTTGAGGCTGTTATTAGATCAGCATAGGGACATCCTCACAAAAGGAGGAAGCTGGTGAGAGGCAAGCCAGGAGACAGGGATGCTGATGGGGACAGTCCTAAGGCATGTCATCCCTGCTCAGAGGTGTGGTGGTAATTCCTGGAGGAGCTTTCTTCCCCTTTTCCTACCTCTGACTCCCTCCATCAGGACAGGTCACCAGAGGGAGGGAGAGTCTATAAAAAGAAACTCTGATTGCTGTTGTGCAAGCATGAGTCGTGATGCTGTTACCCCGGTGCATGGAGCTGAAGGGAAGAGTCGTGGCACAGAGCTGATCTCAGGTTGCTCTCCTGGCAATCTCGAGGTGTTCACCTGATGAATATGTCCTCCAGGGCTGAGGGATTGACCCAACTGGAGGTGCCACCCTTGTCAAAGAGATAGGAAAAAATACTGCTTGTAGGGAGCTGGGCAAGTGCTCCAAACGGGGCGTCTGTGTTGCTTGCAGGGCACTGAGGAATTGGGAGGGGGTGAGTGATTGTATTCCTGGGAGGGGAATAGGTTGTGTCTGAGCTTTCACCAGCGTGCTGTGATGGTGATACAGTGTCCTGCTGCAGCCATGTCCAACCTGTGGTGGCCCAGCCTGGCTCTTTCTGTGGCCATCTAAGTTTTATTACATATATACATGAATTACAGTATATGTATTATGAGGGCTGCTCCAAAAGTAATGCCTCCTGTTTTATGATATTGGCCCATGAATTCAGTAGAGGTTGAACCTTCCCACGAATATTCCATTACATGTGGTTGCCATCTGACAGATGGCAGCAGAGAAGCGCTTTGACACAATTATGACTGACATGGAAGTGTGTATGAAGGAAAGGTTTGTCACTAATCTCCATGCAGAAAGAAATGGCACCCACTGACATTCATCGACACTTACTGAACATTTCTGGAGAATAAACAGTGGTTGCTCTTTGTATCTGTTGTAGTTTCCATGGAAATAAATAGGAGCCATTACTTTCAGTGCAACCTACATATATGCAGCCCTAGACAATTCCTCTTCACTCAAGGCACCCTAGGCAAGCCACAAGGTTGGATACCCATGGTGTGGCATGGTGTCCCTGTTAGCAGCCACAGAAGGTATTGCTATAGGCTGCTTTGAGTTCAGTGTGCATGTTGGTGGGCTTTTAGTTGTTTCCTTAGTTATTTGAAAAAGTGACAGAGATCTTAAGGGTAGATATGCCAGAACAGTCATTCTCTTTATGAAAACTGTGGAGATGCTGGCTTTGCTGTACCTGGGTGACAAGGCTAGAGGTGGTGGGAAGAGTTGTACTGAACTTATGTGGAAAGAAAGCATGGGTGGTTTGGTGGCCATCCCTCCATGCTTTTGTAACATGGTAGGTCTGCGATACAAAGGCTGCATCGGGATTTAACTGCCATGTCTATTTTGTAGCTAGAAGGAAACAAGGTACATTAATGTGCAGCATCTGCATAATCAAATTATGCTTCTTTGCCATATTTCACTTCTGCAGATGCTTCTAATAGGTGCTGATGGGTATGCCATGGCAGAAGAAAATAACATTTGTGTTGCCTGTTAAATTAATTACACTGATAAAATGAGGCTACTAAGATGAGCCATCTGACTCCTGTGATATTTTTATAAGGAGCCAAATTGAGTTCTGCTGTTATGATTAGTGTATTAAAAGTATTAGGTTTGTTGTCTTAGCTGTACTGTGTCTTCTCATACTCTCTGTTATGCTGATTGCTAATGACAGGTTTTGGCAGGAGCTAGAATAGGCAGTCTTTCCTGAGATGAGAACCAGATGGATGGTTTTGCTCTGGCTGCCCCTCCCATCCAGCAGAAAGAAAGGGAGAAGGGGAACCCTTTAGGGGGAGGATTGGTGGAAAAGTAAGTGAATGGTGGAGGACCAGTTCTTCTTTATCCTCTGCTTCTCTTGCCTTGAAGCTCCTGGTTTTGCAGCTTTCAGTCTCACCCTTGGCATAGACTTCTTGGCTCTCAAGGGATTGTGCTGTACGTAACTTTTTCATTACTGGCACAATTGATGGAAAAATCACATTTTATTATGTGAAAAATGCAGTGTTCTTGACTGTCAAAGCTCCGTTCAGCTGGAAAAAAATCTACGTGAGGCACTCTTTTATATTTCATGTATTTTGTGCATTGGTTGGAATGAAAAAATAATGAAAGGCTATATTTTGTCAACTTCTGCATCTGTGTGACTGGCAGCGCTGACTGATTTGTTTTTTAAATGTATTTATTTCTTGTACTAAGCACTATTATTCTCCACCCATTCACGATAAATGCAAATAGTATGTGGAATGTTGGGAAAAGAGAGATGCAAATTATTCAGTCCCTCCAGGTAGGTCTGCAGAGGAACTGGAAATGTGACTGCAGCATGGAAAAGCTTGGAAAAATACTGCCTTTAGATGAACTGCAGCAGTGATAACAAGGAGGCCACCTGTCTGCATTTTAGGATTCTGTCGACACATCTATTTTGTTTCCTCTTATTATTTTTTTCCTTTCCTCTTTTGCTGTGAAAGTTTAAACTCCAGGGGCTTTGAATACTTCCCTGAGGTTTCTAGATACCAGAGCAATAGTGGAACTCCTGGCTGGCTGGCCAGAAATGTCAACTGCAAAGGCAGAGTTGATGGTGTCCTGTAACCTGCCTGAGATATCAGTGAGCACAGGGCTGCCCATGTCTGTGCTGCCCATGTAGTCTCTGGTGTTCTTGCTGTAGACCAGAAGCAGGGATTGCTGGTGTAAACCTCACTGAGTGTCACACAGCCCACAAAGGGACATACATCCATGCAGCTGGCTTATGCTGACATCCCCTTCTTCACCGCTGTGATTGCCTGAGCTACCTGGACTAAACCTGGGGGAGCTGCGCTCTTCTTTTCTACACCACACCTCTGCCCATGGGGTCAGTGTTTCCATCTCCTCAGCCCAGATGGACTGCTTGATTTTTGCTGATGACTAGATGCTTTGCATACATCATCGGAGATGCATCTCACTGTCCATACATCCCTCTGTCTCTCATGGGACTCCAGCAGCTCAGGATGATGCTTTCCAGAAGTGCTGAAGCTATTGGGCTGGAGAAGGCTAAAAAGTCACAGTTGACAGTGAGAGTGAGTAGATATATCCAGACAGATAAACCTTTTAACAGGAATCCATCTTTCCCTTAGGGGAGAAATATAGCTTCCTTCCCTCCACAGCCATGTACCAACTGAGGTAAGAATTGTAGAATTGTTTGAGTTGGAAGGGACCTTAAAGACCATCTGATCCCACTCCCTGCACTGAAATGGGACACCTACAGCTCCATCAGGTGCTCAGAGTCCCTCCAGCCTGACCTTGGCCGTCTCCAGGGATGGGGCTTCCACTGCCTCTCTGGGTAACCATAATCACCTCCATGCCTCTTTTCTCCTAGCCCTGTGTGTACTGTGTGTGTGTGCCTAAAAGCACTTTCACATACCTGAAGTTAACACAGTTTGACTTGGCTTCCTTTTCTGATAAACTGATAGTTGTTGAAGAAGAAAATGAGCTGAGAAAGACAAACTATCAGTTACATTGCTCAGGCCAAGGGTGAAAAGGGCAAACCTGTTGTTCCTGGCTGCATTTGCACCTCAAATTCATGACATCATTTCAGTTAAACTAGCACATGGCTACATTCCCCAAAGCTTTCTGCACAGCTGCAGGAATGGCTTCTTGGAGATCATGTAAGAGTTTGGGGCATTTCAGGAAAATTATGGGGAACTGTTGGTCCTGAATCCTCGTTAATGCCTACGACAGGGAACTGACCTGTTCTGTGAGTTACAGAAGAACTGTCATTTTCTCAAAATGGGAGCTCAGCTCTCCACTTCCTTTACAGAAAAACTGCTGTAGACTGACTGGAAACCATTCATCAGGAGACAGCCATAGAGATGGTTTTTCAGGCTATTTGGGCAGACAGCTTTTGGTCCTTGAAGCCATCTAGTTCACTATGAGCTTTTCAGTGAGGACCATGAGGTAAATCTTAGGACCTGGGACCTTCCTGGCCAGGAGAGTACCTTGCTCTGCTTTCATAATGAATTGGCTTTGAAATCCTTGTGAGGGTTCTGGATTTGTGAGAACTTGCTGGCCTGGCTGGTAAATGGTCATCAGTGCATTTGTTTGAACTAGTGAAATGCTCGATGATGCAAGAAGGAGGCCAGAAATGAGTGAGGATGTCCAACAGAAGAGGATCTTACTTTTTTGCAAGTTTTATAACCTGACACACTATTTACGCAAGACCGTAGTGCTGGGATTTTGCTTCTTTGCTTATTTGCAGGTGAAGGGCTTGGTGGAGAGGTCAGGGAGATGAGAAGTACTAAAGAGTCAATAAGGTGAGGAAAATAATTGTGGAAGAGGGAGTGAACTGAAAATGAAGAAGTGCAAGGTGGAGGGAAAGAAAGGTGATTGTGATAGAGGAGAATCATCTTAGGGATGAGTAAGCAGCTGTTCACAGTGTAGATGGGAAGAGTAAATATATCCAAACCAAGGTGGGGATGCTTTCCCTATAAGAATTTGGTGCTTCCTGGTGCTGGCCCCAAACCTTCAGCCCTGCACTGCTGGCATGGGGCTCCATCTGAGCCCTTTGTCCTGGCCAGACCCATAGAGCATGGAGCCTACAAAGGTCTAAGTAACACTGGTGGTTGCCAAAGTCTGGAGTGCGTACACATTTGCAGCAAACACCCCTTGCCATGTGGCGCGGGGATGAGTTCACTGGTTCTTTTTATCACAGTGTCTTCTCAGAAGTCATTCTCATGGCTTTCCTTCTGCTGCAGGGTTGGGGATTGGGGATGCCATAGTGCCTTGCTTGGTGCCCAGGATCCCTGATGTAAGAGTTCAGAGAGTTACAAACCTTCCAGTACCTGGGCTGCTGATGGGAGGCCAAGTTCTGCTGGCCACAACACAGTGCTGGACTCTGTACGCATTTCTGTCTTCTAATCTGCTGCCGAAAGCGCTGTGTTGCTTGCTCAGGCAAGTCCTTTGCCACATCAGGAGTGTGTGGGAAAATAACCAAGTCAGTACAGCTGGAGGAAAATACACGATTGTCTGCTTGGCCATTTGGAGCTGAACTAGCTTGTGCTTTTTTTGTTTTTCCTTTCCTAAGCAACACCCTGAGAAAAAATGTGGTGTGAACGGGTATGAAATACTGACAGAGTTTGCTTCTGTTAACATACAGCCAGCTACTCTCAGATACTTTGGTACTTCGGTATGACTTTAGAGAATGCCAGGGCTCAGCAAATGTGACTGGTAGGGTACTGCATCTTCTCTGCTCAAATTAGCTTTGTGTGTAAATCCGTGGTGCTGAGGAGACACTGCGTGATCACCTGGGGTGTGTCAGCTGTGCCACTGGTTGTCGGCAGCACGCTTCTCTTCTTCAGTCTGTTTTTGTTCTGGATGGAAGGACCCAGGCATCAGGTAAGCACGGGAGGACAAACCATGTCCTGGGCTAACAGGAGGAGTAGGGGGCTGTGGGTGCTCAGGTATAGAAGGGGACTCGGAAAGAAGAGAAATGTGTCCAAACTAAGGCAATTCTGAACTCCTATTGAAAATGCTGAGTTATTTCACTTATTATTACAGATGTAATCTGTACCTTGCAGCTCCTGTTTGCTGTTACTGTTTAAGAGATTCCAATGAGACAGAGCAGGATAATGGGCTACTTCTGCAGCAGAAATGCCAGCATAAATAATTAACTTGCTAATTAGTAGACACTGCTCTAATGAAAGAGAATTTTTACAACAGATGATTTGTATCATATCAAACCCTGTATTCTAGAGGTGGCCATTCATATTGGGCTTTATTCCCCTGCTGGGTGTTAGCGCAGTGCTGAGGATTAATCACTCTGCTATGTGGCAGAGCTGCTCTCTACCAAGAGATTCCGGGCTTTGGCTTGAGGAAAATCCAAGTTTTATTTCTTTTATTTAGTTTTATTTCCAAGGAAATAAAGGCTAAAGTTTAATTAAAAAAAAACAAAAACAAAAAACAAAAACAAAAACCTAATAAATAAAAAGAAAAAGAGAGAAGGAAAGAGAGAAAAAAGAGAGAAAGAGAGAAAGAAACTTTCTTTTTCTTTACTTCCCCCCCCCCACTAAATGAGGTCATGCAGCCTGATTGCCTCACCCATCTGTTGCCATTCATAAGTATGTTATTTTTTTAAAGGGCAATACTAAATGGTATTATGTAGCCTACCTACTTTTGTCTGCCTCTTGGCTTGTCAAGCGCTGTCATTATAATACCGACCATTGTTCTTAAAACAGAATTTGGGTTAAAACAGTATATACCTTCCATCTGGTTGAAAAAATGTAGGCTTCCTACACAGCTAAGTGGAGTTGTACTGCGATATTAGGAATAGCTCATGTTCTCTTGAAAATAGCAGCTGATGGCAGATTGCAGAAATCAGCCAGTTATCAGTTGTCATTAAGCTATTTGATATCTGACACGTATGGAAAACATGCTATTTATAAGTATGCGATCGTGTCATATAACTATTCCTCTCTTATTCTTTTGCCCTTTGCTTGTTTCAGTGTGTCTGTTGGTCTAGACTGGAAAGCAAATTCCTCCTTAATATCATAGAATCACGGAGCTGGGAGGGACCCCTAAAGGCCACGTGGTTCAACTCCCTGCAGTGAACAGGGAGTTCATAGCTCCGTCAGGTGCTCAGAGCCCTCCAGCCTGACTTTAAGTGTCACCAGAAGTGGGGCATCCATCACCTCCCTGGGCAGCCTGTGCCCTTTCCCCTTGTCCTGTCACAGCAGCCCTTGCTGAAGAGTCTGTCCCCTTCTTTCTTATTGCCCCTTTAGGTCCTGGTACAGAGTAGATGTGTTGCAGGCTGAAGGTCTGCTGGGCTGTGTACAGCACTCCTGCCATCGCTGAGAGGAGTGGTAGAGACCTCTTTGGTGTGTTTGTGCTAGAATTGTAAGTATCTGATTGTAAACCTCAGTCACAAAGAGCCCATGAGAGAGAAAGGTGTGTAACCAGCTGGTAGGAGGTTGCGCAGTTAGAAATTACAATGCAAAGGATGCATTTTTCTCAAGTTCTGCTGAAG
The DNA here is from genome assembly GCF_039878825.1 of Excalfactoria chinensis. Taxonomy (NCBI): domain Eukaryota; kingdom Metazoa; phylum Chordata; class Aves; order Galliformes; family Phasianidae; genus Excalfactoria; species Excalfactoria chinensis. The sequence continues at coordinate 49,399,394 of NC_092828.1, forward strand.
GTAAAGAGCTCAAGTCTTAGAAGCAACCAACGCTACAGCAAAATAGCCAGGAACTCTATGGCAGTAATTAATTGCTTGAGCTGCACGACACACTGAGGACTGTCAGCACTATAGACTATTCATTAACATGAGAGCTTAATGCTAACCACCAAGCAATGATTTTGCCTCTGTGTACAGTGCAGAGCAGAGTATGATGCTGGAGGAGGTGATGTGATGTGGTGATGGCTTGATCCCTTGCAGTGTATTTTGAGGGAAACTGTTTGCGGAGAAGGCGAAGAGGAAAAGCATTAAGTATCACGTCTACAAGTGGAAACATGAATAATGAGAGAGCAAAAGGAGGGATGGGGTGCTGTAAAGACTTTTGTACTAAAAGATGGTATGAGGAGCTATTATTTTAATGTGGGCTGAGGGTTAGGCCATGTTAAATATGCTTCAGTGACACTGAAATCTTGTGAGCGCATCCTGCTTGACTTGGTCAAAAACGCTGCAAATAGTAGCTGGTTACTCTCTCAAGATTTTGGCTCTATTAAGCCAGAAGTGTTACGAGAACCATGAGGAGTTGTTAAGCCTAGCAGTGGCCTCCAGGATCTCCTTTCCTATTTGAGGGTTTTATTCCATTGTGGCTGGTAAATTAAGCTCTCTGTTAGTTTGTTTTATTTTTTCAGCTCAGTCTCAGTTAGGCCTGAATCTGTGGGCTCAGACCCAAACCTCCTGGATTTTCGTATGTCTGCTCTGAAGTTGTGGTCACAAAAGGTATTTAGTCATTTGGCTTTTAAAAGTTGTCCCTCTCACGGCAGTCCATCCATGGCAAAGTTGCAGTCAGCTTTATAGTTACAGGATTTAAGGTGTTAGAACAACCACACTTACATTCTAACAGAAGATTGGGCAACAATACTGAAGGTCAGAGGTTGTGATTTCTCACCAGAAGAATATTTGGAAGCTTTATTACACTGTGTTTGCTTTTCTTTGGGCTCTTGGAGACCTTTGGAGGCCATCAAAGCTGCTGCAGCAAGCTCAGCATTTCAGCAGTTTCACAACTACTTCTGCCACAGGCAACCCAAGGGCCAGTGCAGAGGGAAGTGTGCAGGAGAGGGCAGTGCCCAAGGTGATGGCAACTCTCTGTGGTGGCACACAGGGACTGAGAGCCCTGTAAGAAGGAGGAGTGCATCTGACTGATTGCTTGGGGCAGTTTGGCAGCAAAACCTGCTCCTTACACCCGCTTCCTCAGTGGCTGACAGTTATTTGCAATTCCTGGCTGCTTATTCCCTACTGTAGCTGCTAACCACCTATCTGCCCGGTGCGCTCCTCCTCCCGCCCCACCACCAGCACACCCTGCTCGCTCACTTGCTTGGCGGCTGACAGCAGCGAATTTTCTGCTCAGGTCTGTCCATCAGCTCTAACCGTCCTGTCCCAGGCCATTACAGCTCCCCAGCTCTGGCAAAAGGTTAGTGAAAGCCTGCTTACTTTCCTCTGTGCCTCCTGTTCGTAATTTCTTCGCATGCTGTTGTTTAATCCAAGATTTGTGTGTGTGTTGGGGGGGGGGGGGGGGGGGGGAGGGGGAGGAGGAGGAGGCATTGCAGAGAAACATAGCAGGAAGAAAATGCACTCATGAGTCAAAAAAAGCTGAGTATGCAATCAGGATCATTGAAGTTGGAAGGGACCTTAAAGGCCATCTGATCCAACTCCCTGCACTGAACACCTACAGCTCCATCAGGTACTCAGACCCCCTCCAGCCTGACCTTGGCTGTCTCCAGGGATGGGGCTTCCACTGCCTCTCTGGGCAACCTGTGCCAGTGCCTCACTGCCCTTAGCATAAAACACTTCTTCCTTATGCCCAATCTAAATCTTCCCTCTTTCAGTGTGAAACCATTTCCCCTTGTCCTGTCACAGCATACCCTACTAAAGAGTCTGTCCCTTTCCTTCTTACAGCCCCCTTTTAGATACTGAAAGGCCGCTCTCAGGTCTCCCCAGAGCCTCCTATTCTCTGGGGTACACAGCCCCAGCTCTCAGTCTGTCCTCACAGGAAGGTGTTCCATCCCTTTGGTCATATTTGTGGCCCTCCTCTGATCATAAGGAAGGACAGAACACAGCATGGCATTTTACTGCTCACATTTAAGGAAAAAATAAATTAAAATTAAAAAACAGATTATAGTTGAAGTAAACATTTGAAAGTGTCTCAGAGCTTGGAAGTACACCCAGAAGGGGTGTGTGGTCACTGAGTGTCTGTGTGAGAAGCATTCTGGCAGCTGGGGTTGTTTATCAGTGGCATTTGATGGCTTTGCAAGCACATCACAAAGTTTCTCTGCATAGGAGGCAGATGCCAGTAATGCTGGACAGTGTGGTGGTGTGTTACTTGTAGCATCTGAATGAGGAGATTAGGAAATGACAGCAGGACACTGCAGCAGAAAGGTAGTGTTTTTTCAGGTGGGTTCGTGTCCAAGTGAATTATTTTGTCAGGTGTAAATGTGAGAACTTACCCTCAGCACTCTTGAGCTGCTAAACTTTCCCCAGTAGAAGCTTGCCTTTAAACGAGCTTTCTGGATCATCCCAGTGCTGCTCTCAGGTTAATTGTTCCAGGTTGAATTTTCTTTTGGAGACTTAAGTCATTTCTCACGTTCTCAAATTATGACCTCTTTGCGTCAGCGGGGCATCTGGTAACACCTATATTTAGGCTACCAAATGCACCGTGTTATGAAAGGGTTTTTTTTTTTTCTCCCTTTTTAGGGGAAGCAGGGGGTGTGGGAGAGGAGCTCTAAAACTGGTTCTGTTTGTAGCAGGCTTATTTCTGCCTGAGGAGGTGCCTTTGGCTTAGAGGAGAATCTTTTCTTCAACTCACAAAGTTCTAATCTTACTGAGAAAGGCTTGAATGTGATTTTTTTTATTTTTTTTTTACCGTGGCCTCTATTCCTTGAGAAAATTTGGGGTGTGCTGCAATGTATGTGCTCTGTCTCACCGCACAGCCTTAAAGCAGCAACCAGAACAGCTCTGATTTCCTAGGAAGTTGCAAGGCTGAGACTAGCTTCCCAGCGCATACCCGGAGTGCCTTGCTAAAGGGCTGCAGATGGTAAATGAGTCTCTCATCTTCCAGCCTGGAGCTGGCGAGGAGCACCCCCAGGCCTTGCATTTGGTGCTGCCATTGCAGTGATTTCTTGTTCCTGCTTCCTCCCAAAGTAACCACGGCCTTTCCCTGCCATGTGATGTTACTCAAGTGCAGAACATGCATGCTGAAGCTCCGGATCAGGTCCAACAGGCAGTGTCCAATGTGACCTGTCTAATGTGGGAATTTTTTTGAATAGTTTGTTTTTGATGAGCGTAATGTAGTAGGTGCCGGTGCCAGTAAGCGTTCTGCATATATATTACTGAGTACATTGCGCAGAAAATTAGTGTTTTGGCCTGAGATAAAACAGAAGAAAGGAAAACTTCAGAAGTTTTATGTAAGCCTGTGTACTTGGCACAAAGCATTCTTGGTGGCAGGAGCAGCAGAAGCAACACAAGATTTGCCTTCGGTAGTGAGGCCTACCAGGGCAGTGCTTTCTGGAAGTAATGGCTTTCATGATGCAAAAAAGCAGATATCCAGGATTGTACGTGTATAATGCATGCGTGTGAGTATAATAAGCAGCCTGTTTTCCTTAAGATAACTTCAGAATCCGTGAGCTAAAACCTAAAGGTAAAAGTTCTGAAGGCAAGTGCTTGGAGAAAAAAAAAGGGGTGAATTTGTGATTTCTGGTACAAACTTAACTTTTTACACTCTTTTACCTTTAGATTATGACAGACTGAGGCTCTGTTGGGGCATGTGTATGGGGTTCACTATCTCTGTAGTAGAACATATATGATGGTTTTCTGTTCTGTGATCAGAGGAGCCGTTCGAGGGAAGGAAGTCATGCTGCTAACATTTTGCAGCTGAGAAACAGAATTTGTGATCATATACTGTGGCTTTCTACAGGCCTTCTGCCTTGTACTAGCTGTGCAGTAGGTGTATGAGGGAAATACAGCAAGGGACACTTGAATTTAGGCTACTGTGCTGTAGAACGTGTCTTATGTCAGTGGACTTTCTGACCTGTGACATTATTACGTTCCCATAGGTGTTCATACATTTCTCAGAAACAGGGCATCTTTGTAAGAAGACAAAGGGAAATCAAAATGCTTTGCCTAAAACTATGCAAGGATCCTTGTTAGGCACTTTCAAGGAAAGACTCATCTCATGACTGCAGTTATTATGTGCAAATGAAGAACCATTTGACTTTGAAGTATTCACTGCAGCCTGCTGGAGAGCGTGGCTCTGCCATGTGACTTTCAGTGGACTGGGAAGGAAATGAGCTGCATCTCTGTCATCCTGTGCTGTTTGCTTTGAAAGAAAAGTATTTCTCTTCCAGATAGTACAGAGAATTACTGCAGTGCTTCAAAAGGGTAATGCCCTTTGGACTACTTCATCATGAAAGTATTCTTTTTCATTGACTACAAGAAAAATGCAGACGTTGACATGTCCATATGCCATGCATCACATTGGCTGCTGAAATAGCAAGCAGCAGCCCATGCAGTGCTGTAGTTGAGGACTCATTTGGTTGCCCTTGGGTCAGGGCCTTGCCTAGATGAAAGGCTCATGTTGAATTATGTAAGATTCTGAAACTGTGTCATGACAAACATGAGGCTGTTTGACTTGCTTCACATCTCAGGGAAAAGCCCCAGAGCTAATGGCACAGAGATGATGTTCAGCTAGGTGGCTCAACTACAAATTGACTGTTGAGGAGAAAAGCAGGAATGCAGGTATGTGTCCTGCCGGGTTGGCTTTGTCATGCTGACTGGGCCCACCTGAAGCCTTACAGTGCATTGAAATGCATGTTAGCTCCTGAAAGGAGCTGTAGCTGTAGAGCCTTCTGCCTCCTCCATTGTAGCATCTGCCATTTTGTTCAGGTCGTACTGGCACCCTCAGATTTCAACAAAAACATTGCAAGCTTTTAACTGTGGCCCTTTGCCAACCAAGCTTATAGGGCAGAAATGGGAAGACTAATCCCTGCCTTCACTCTGGGGGAGCAAGCATTCTCCTATCTCTTTCCATTTGGTGGAAAGGAAAGGGGAAAGACAAGCATAAAAGCTGGACAGTTCTGTGGATTGGCAGGCCAGAACCAAGCATGGACATGATGTCAGCAAGCTGCAGTCTGTGTAAGACAGTAAAAAGGGTGTATGCATGAATGTCTCCCTCTGAAGAGCTTCTACTCTTAAGTATCTCCTCTTCATTCCAGGTTAGGGCAGAAGTTTTCTGTTTGGGAAAACTTTATTTATTTATTTTAGAAAGAACTTTTTTTGCTGTGACTGCTTCATGTCTGAGTGTTTTGCAAGATCAACTCGAACAACTTATGTTCTCCTCTCTGTATGTGGGTGCAGTGTGTTTGCACCATGCTATATGTATGTATGCAAATATTACTTTTAGGATGTAACTTAGAATCACAGAACCATTTGAGTTGGAAGGGAACCCTAAAGGCCATCTGCTCTCACTCCCCTGCAATGAACAGGGACATGTGCAGCTCCATCAGGTGCTCAGAGCCCCTCCGGACTGGCCTTGGGAGGCACCCACCACCTCCCTGGCCAAGCTGAGCCAGTTCCTCAATGCCCTCATTGTAAAACACTTCTTCCCAATGTCAAATCTAAATCTCCCCTCTTAGTGGGAAACCATTTCCCCTTGTCTTATCATCACATACCCTGCTAAAGAGTCTGTCCCCTTCCTTCTTGTAGCTTCCATTTTGATACTGAAAGGCTGCTCTCAGGTCTCCCTTCTCCAGGCTGCACAGGCCCAGCTGTCTCAGCCTGTCAGACTTCCTTGAACAGATTTCCATTTTGACCACCTCTGTTAAATTTGATTTTGAGTAGGATGCTAATAAAATTAATTAAAATGTGCAGGTCTTACTTCTTGACAAATATTTGTAGTTTTCACAGTGGATCAGAAATTCATAGTCTACTGCAAGATAATTTATGTTAATCTTCTT